>NC_134703.1:74059004-74415254 GCF_043290135.1 Rhipicephalus microplus
TATGAGAGCAATTGGATTGGATTGCAAGAGTTAACAAAAAAAATGAAGTGGTCTATTTCGCCAGATCGGATATAAATGTAGTTAAGCATCATAAAAAAAATTACCAGATCCCACGTACACTGGGAATCGATGATATGCTAGGCATAAATGAAAATTGTTGATATGTCACTTTAAAATCAGCACAACGTTACGAGGTGGAGGTAAATTAGGCCGTACATGACTTCCGTGTCATGATTATCATGTTTGGATGTGTTATTTACCTTCGTAATTTATTCACGTCACGTGATAACAAATTTAGTATATGTGGAGCTAGCGAAATGACCGTAAGCACGCTATGAGCGTGGAATGTTGTCATGTTCTTACATGACAAGCGTGTAAGGATTGTCATGTTTGCACCAGTCATATATTTCGTCAATCATTGACGTCACGTAACATTAAATTTGGTGTATCTGGAGCTAGCAAAACGGCTGCGAGCGCATCATGAAGGACCCAATATACTCCAATGTAGCGTTGACGCGCATGCACGCTGGGCACAGCGATGCTACGTTAGCAAAACGCGAGCACCCTATAGTCTGACGCCAGGCGCGACCAGCGTCCGTCGGCGCGGCCCGACGGCAACCAGCGCGAAATGCGACATGCTGCATTTCGTGCTGATGTCATAGAGTCGGATTACTCCATGCCTATGCGTTACCCAGACAACACAGCGTTTCCCTCTTTTCGTGACGGAAGGACGCCGGATGCGCTGAAATGCGCATGCGTCAAAGCAGAGCAGTGCGGCGCGCGCCTGCGAGTATCTGGCAGGACCAACGCCTGGCATAACAACGCCGGCAAGCCCGTGCCCCACGTTTTGTCGAAACGTATTGGCGCCTTGACCGTGGCATGTAGTCATGTTCTCTGCGACACGCATCTCATGATAATTGTGTTCGCACCAGTCACATACCTTTGCCATCCATTGGCGTCACGTAATACTGAATGTGGCATATGTGAAGCTAGCGAAACGGCCGCCAGCGCATCATGACCGTGGCATGTAGTCATGTTGTTCCATGACACGCATATCATGATTTCCATGTTAGGGCCTGTCGCTTGTGTTCGCCATGCAATCATGTCATGCCATACCAGTTTTGCAACATGCCATGTGAACGAAACCACCGCAAGAGCTGCAGGACCATGAAATGTAAATCACGAAATTCATGACATACGTGTCATGACTTTCATGTTATGACTAGTCGAATATGTTCTTCATACAGTTGTGTTATGCCATACCAAGTTTGGTATCGATACCATTATCGAAACGACCAGGAGAGCTAAAAGCCGTAGGTGGCTTCAGATAGATAGATAGATAGATAGATAGATAGATAGATAGATAGATAGATAGATAGATAGATAGATAGATAGATAGATAGATAGATAGATAGATAGATAGATAGATAGATAGATAGATAGATAGATAGATAGATAGATAGATAGATAGATAGATACGCTCGAATTCGCCGATGTTCGCTAAGAAACGCTTCGCATTTAATTGACTTCTTTATTAAAATTGCCCAAGAAGTGACGCTGTTTCTCAATCATTACGAGACCAAATTGCTGTATGGACTACCGCTATAGAGCTAATAGCCTTGAATGCAATTTTCGATTATTCTACTATAAAGGCCTAGTTCAAGAAAATTTAGGCAACAACCGAGTAGGTCTTGAAATGCATAAAATAATACCCGTGAGATTTGATCTGTAAGTGATGTGCACACTTTCATTTTTCCATCTTTTAAGTGCCACGTGGGCATATTTTTGTCTTTAACACTTAGAGTGTGAATCACTCGTCGTGACCAGCCTGCAGCTTCCTCCCTTCAAGTTGTTTCACTTGTTCGTATAATCCGGCATTTCATGCAACCACGATAGTGAACTATGCGATCTGTGGAACTGGCTCGCTAGCCGCAAAAACAAACAAAAAAAAACACTTTCGTACGTGAAGTATCGTCAAATCAGTTCCAGTTTCTAAGTGAGATGACATGGCATTCTCTAACACTTTCACAACTAATTCAGTACGGCAAGCAAGCTCTACTTACGCATTCTTTTTGCTTTCTCTTTTGAATAATGCTCAGCGAAACGTCCTTGAAGTACTGGAACGCATCTGAGTTGAGCGGCTTTATTTTCAGGACCTTCATTAAGCCAGGGAACAGAACTGTAAGAGAAACGCGCACACATGCGGGTATGCGTTGACGTTAGCACTTTCCTTCTTACACTGTCCTTAAAACAGTTAAATTGTAATGAAAAAAAAGTTTGAAAGGTCAAGTGCTTACAGAACAGCACGAGAGGAAGAGTAATTCCACCGGAGAACGCTTTTCTTGCTTTTGCCACGAATTCATTGGTCGCGTCGCTGTGAGAGTCCAGCTTTGTGCCGAATGCGCACCTCGCAATGACATCCAGGGCGTAATGGCTGTAAAACCTGCAGTGTGACAACACTTAGCGAAACTGCACAGCTTTAGAACGCACTAATTGTTTACGTCACGAATATGCTGCCCTTTTGCAGATTAAAAAAAAAAACTGGAGACAACTTTAACGGTAGAAGCAGAGGCTGGAAGGATATAGCTCAAGTTTCAGCGCAGTTGTATACCTCAGCATTTCATTAAAACAGCGGCAATGTGTGTTTTTTAATGTTTATGTCTGAGAAGACTGCCGTCTTTTAAAAAAGATATCAAGCAAAGGACGTGCATGTTTATATCATGAAAGGTATAAATAACATGACCATTGATATCTTTACTGCTTCGCAGTGTGGTTGAATAAATTGCACTTGTTCCTATGAAACGCCACATGCGAAGATTATTATTTGGTGTGTTGGTAAAGGAATGCTTTTGCATGAACTTCGATTCTTCAATATTCTGAGGTGCGTAATGTGTTTAGAAGAAATGTTCCAAGATCCAGAGTACGATGTACTTTACCACGTGGAGAACAATGCGCTGGCCCGGTTTCGCATCCCGGAGAGTTCACGTGTACTCTTATCTCTCACAGAAGTTAGGACGAAGTGATTAGCATGACGCAGTAAATGTGCGGTCAATGGTTATTGCGAACTGTAGTAAGCCGCTTAGTCAGCTGATCCTCGTTATATGAATTATGGAAGTGATATTCAATGTTGAAACACTATTTAAACATCCGACAACACATTTGCTTCACTTACTCCTTGACGCAAATGTCTTTTTTCTGCTGAGCAGCGTTCTTGAGGTGCCCCGCCGTTATTTCGGCGCAAGCTTGGATCATTTCGTTCATCTGAAACAAAAGTAATTTTGTTTAGCCGTCTAAATGAAAATAAAAAAAATAATAAGAATATCTGCCGTGTTACGTCCCAAACCTATAATATTAAGAGACGCCGAAGTAGAGTGCTCCGGAAATTTTGATCATCTGCTGTTCTTTAACGTGCACCTAATTAAGTACTTGGTTCACGGCACATGGTATGAAGCAACTGCGCGCACAGTCTCGAGAATGCTATTTCTGCAGCCATCATGCGATTGTGTGTAGGCCCGCTAGAACATTCTAGCACACGACACTGGGCAAACCTATATACATATATATATATATATATATATATATATATATATATATATATATATATATATATCATGCTTTTGTGAGGCACTGCCGTAATAAAAGAAAGGTGAGGGGGAGGTGAAGTCTGGTGGCCACGTGATCAAGAATCTGTTGTGCTCGCTCGAGAACAAGAGCGATGACTTTACGAATTTTGCTCTCACTGGCAATTTTGTCTGAATCTAAATATGCAAGTCTCGGTTACGGAAGAACGGTCGGATTATTACCGTTCGTAAGCTTAGGCAATTCGATGTTGCGTGATGTATCGAGTACGTTTCTTCCTATGTATGGTTTGCCCTTTTCCTCTTTACAAATAGCTGTGAGACATACCTGTTCGATATCTTATCGCTCTTACTGTCTTTTTGTGGGCGTGCGTATGTGTTTTGATGCGAGGGGGGGGGGAAGAAGTTTAAGTCTATACCTACGTCAGTTTGACAACTGAACAATTGCCACTGCAACTCGACTGTGTATAATGCATTTAACGCGCTGAATGCAAGGGCATTTGCATCAAACACTCTTGGCCTTAATACGCGAAACATAATCCTTTATTTTATTGACCTTATGCCGTAGTAAATACTGGCGCATACAAAAGATCGTAAGGCTCATTCAGAATCGCAATGCGTAGCGATTACAACAGGCAAAAGAGGGAGTCTTACATACACACGGAGCGTCACTTCCAACAATATTCATTGCAAAAGAACTACAGAGCGCACATTAACCATGAGGTTGTTGTGACTGATGATCAATGCTCTGTCCCATTCAACTAAAGCAACTTCTTTGGTGATAATGAGATTGTCGCCACTATCGACACTGTGTCATCGCGCCTTAACCTTCAAAATACGCTGAGCCAACACATCTCTGTATAGTCTCCCATTAATACATGGACAAGACGATTTGTTACCTTCATTCCGCCACTATATCTTAATCGCTGAGCCCCGGCCACCCTTCGGTGGCTAAAATTAAAACCTGCAGAGTTTCGCTGAACAATGACAAGTGCTGAGATAAGATAGGGTGAGGGGTAAAATGTTTGGTTTGGCAGGAGACTTATTCGTCGCCGTCCTTCGCGCATATCTTATACTCACTCTTCGAAGTTTCCCCGTGGTGAATGCCGGACTCGCCGATGGTCTTATCTTTCGCCACCGTTCCACGGGGGCGATGGACATCATGTTGTCGAGAAGTGGGTCGAAGAACTTCAGTTGCTGTAGTAAACAGGCGTGCAAAAGGCAACGGTAGGTTAGAAATCACTGCCTGTCAACTGTTTTTGTCTAGTGAGTCACAAAACATATCACACATGGCTATTTTGATTGGTTGGAATTGATTCGTGATTAAGAAGCGCAAAAGAAAACGCGTGGACAAAGCAGGGAAAAGTTGTCAACTAACAGTAGTCACTCCTCAGTTGACACTTCAATAAATGCTGATGGATTGATTGATATGTAAGGTTTAACGTCCCAAAACCACAATATGATTGTGAGAGACGCCGTAGTGGAGGGCTCCGGAAATTTTAACCACCTGGGGTTCTTTAACGTGCACCCAAATCTGAGCACATGGGCTTACAACATTTCCGCCTCCATCGGAATGGCAGCCGGCGCAGCCGGGATTTGATTCAGCGACCTGCGGGTCAGCAGCCTAGTACCTTAGCCACTAGACCACCGCGGCGGGGCACTTCATTAGATGTGACACTGCCTCTGCGCGAAGCAAAGAATGCACACAAGAAATGGTCAGCCCGTGTGTATTTTCTGCTTTGCTTTTTCGCGTTTCTCATCTTGAACAATGCATATCGACACAATCCGTGACGCTATTTGCTGGCGCAGTTATCTCCGATTCCGTGCATATACTATACGAAAGATCAAGCGATGAAATATGCGGATACCTGGTGGCAAGCTGCCGTTGTAAAAAAAATGTATTATTGAATAACGAATAATAACATCTGCCATTTTACGTCCCAAAACTACGATATCATTATGAGGCACACTGCAGTGTAGGGCTCTGGAATCTTCGACCACCCGATGTTCTTTAATGTGCACTGACATCTCACAGTACACGGGTGTCTAGCATCACGCCTCCACCAAAATGGGACCGCCGGGATCGAATCCGCAACCTTCTGGTCGGCAGCCGAGCACCACAACCACTACGCCATCGTGGTGGTCTTAGTTAATATTTAGAAACGTTGTGCCATTGTATTGATGCCCTGGGTGCTTTATTGTTTGTTTGTGCTCTCAGCATTAATATTCCTGTTTTTTCTGTCTATATTACTTGTACCATACGTTCATTCATTGTCTGTTGACCACTGGCAAGCATAAATATTATCAATACACATAAATAAACAAGTGATCATTTAGATAAATAAATAACAAATAAATGAATAAATTGCGAAGAAGATGATGTGCTTCCGTCGAGCAGCACGACAAGGCCCGGCGGAAAGTATCGAGAAAATTCGCCTTATACTCGGCCAATGCCCTCTAGCGAATATGAACCATGTTCAGACAACAACAACAACAACAACAACAACAACAACAACAACAACAACAACAACAACAACAACAACAACAACAACAACAACAACAACAACAGCAGCAACAACAACAGCAACAACAACAACAACAACAACAACAACAACAGCAAGGCCCAGATCGTGCTTCGGTTTGCTGCTGTGCTGGCCTCTGGACGGTTCTTCACGCTGCCTCGCCGCAGACAACTATAACGTCCTTAGACGACCAATAAACCGCTTCACATTCGAGCGAGCCGGGCGTGGCCATGTTGCTCGCTGGAGGCGCGTCTTCTTCACGAAATGAATTAATAAATAATCGAAAAAGCACACTATCTATAAGTGAAGACAGGAGGAACGAACAAGACACCATCGGCACCCGTGATGTCCTCTTCTTTTTTTTTGCTTTCTGTTGTGACTCATTCCCACTGTGGGGGATTGGCCGAAACTGAGCGGTCTTCGCGTGATGCCTTGCTGGCTCCTTTCGCCTGTTCACACTTTTTTCTTCGTGATGTGTTTACCTAATTGAAGCAACATGCTCGCACAATATTCCTATTAAAGTCTATATCGGCTATGTCATCGCTACTCCGGACATGCTGTTAGAATGTTGAAATATCGCATTTTATAGCGCTTTGTTGCAAGGGGATAGGAAAGAGAAGCGAAGATTAGGAGGACTGATCTTAGCGTTATGAACAGGGATATAAGGGGATAGAATAGAGATAAAGAGATGAGGATTATACGAGGACAAGGAGAAGAACAAATGTGGGAACGATAAAAAAGCAAAAAAAAACAGAATACGAAGAGGGAGTATGAACAAAGAACTCAATCTGCGTTCGCCAGATGGTGCTTGTTAGCTCTGCTGTTTCATAAAGTTTTACAGACGAGGAAGTGGCTTTAATTTTCCTTCCTTTTTCCAATTCAGGGTATGCGCGTACAATAAATGCTTTATACTTACCCGTCGATTACTCAGCAATGGAAAGTCCTTCACGAGCACTTGCTTCACGAGTTCTGGCTCACCGACGAGAAGAGTTGGTTGCGATCCCTCGTAGATGCTGGTAACAATAAAACGTGAAGTGTCAGCTTTGTAAAAGTCGTCTGTTTCGCCTTCAGCAATTTAAAATTGTACGAAGTTTAGCGAGGATGACGTGTAGCACTCACCCAAAAACTCTACCGAACTTCTGGTAACGCCTAGTGTCGTTCTCGTGAAAGGGCTAAGAAAGAACAAACAAAGGAAGGCGTTGAAGTAGGTAGGTACAAACAGGCGCAGTTAGGGCCATTTCAACAGACAAGTTCTCCTTTGGGCCTCGTACAATGACTTACGGAAACGAGCTTGATTACAGTGTATTTGTAGGTTGTGAGTCACCTGAAGTTTCCCAGCGTTGTTTGGGGCTGATTTGTAAGTAATATTTTACATAATATTTTGTATATTGTGCTCTTCGACCATTTGCGTTTTCCGACAGGTTTGCAATGATAAATTATCTGTTAACTTGAATATAAGCGATGATATAGTACATGCGCGAACTACCATATGATCATGAGGTACGCCGCAGCAAAGGATTATTCGGATATGATGAAAGCCGAACATGGGGACTAATAAATGCGCTTAAATTGAAGTACAGAAGTGTGTATACATATTTTCTCAGCTGAAACACCGGGCTTGGGAGCAGCTGCTTACACGTTAGCTGCATACTTTTCCGATGTTAACCTAGTGAACCAACCTATATATTAGGTCGCAACAAAATTATGGCATATAGTCTGATTGATGCGAAGTAAACTTGACGACGTAAGATTATTAGATATAAACTGCGAAGCAGGAGTGTAAAGCGGCCGCATCCATGAGGTAATTTTCGATCGCGACTTTTCTTTCATGAAGGTACTCGGAACAATAAGTCGCATCACATGTTGAGGCATGCATTCAATAGGCACGTCGTGCAGATCACACGCAGCGTAAGCTTCAGCGCTCGGACAACTTTGGATAACTTGTGTGCGAGGAAGTTAGTTTTGCTCGGAAGGGAGCGATGCGATTGAAATTGTGTTATCAATGCTCATTCACCCATAATAAACGAATAGCAAACTTAAGCTACCTAACATTAAATGCTGAGTGCTTCCCAGAAACAACTGAGTTGTCTCAGAATACTAATCATAGATATTGATGTAAGCGCGTGTAACAACTAATAATATCCTAGCTCTTTTTACAATGTCAAGCACGTATCAATACATCAGAACACAAAGCGATATTTGGAGCCGAGAAACTTGTAACTTCTCGTTTTCTAACCCAGCTCTGCAGGAACTCACAGAAGCTCCCTGCATGTGTTGAGGTGACCGCGCGAGCACCTTTCAGTCTGTGGACACGCCTCTCTCCACTTCCTACACACCATCATTCTTGCTCCCAGCCACGAGCTCCTTCATAGAGGAGGTCGTGCTTCCCGCCCACCTACATCGCCCGCTGCCCTTCCTACCCTGCAGTTCAGGGTTGTTAAATTCGGCCACTGTATAGACACATGCAGCGTGTACGTTCTACCCACGTATACGTTCATTTACACGTGTGGCTTTCGCTGAGGCCGCCAGAGCTGAGACCACTTCCCAATGACGGAGGCGAAAAGGGGGTAGGGGGAGGGCTATGTTTGCTGTCCCGCTCGCTGGCTATGCCACTGACACTATCTCCTTATATATATTGGCGAAAGCGTTTTATGTCCCGCTAATAATTTGTCGAAATATTGTGAACCGCCCATTACAAGCGGTCTGAGACTATGCGAAGTTCCAGCAGACTGACTGCACGCTCTCTATATCTTCAAGTACAGTCAGTGCATAACCTGCCTCAGTCAATTGTTATTGTTATAAAAGTGCATTTAAATGTAAAATTCCAGCAGAGCGATGACGAATGAACGACGTATCATGTCATGATGTTACCGAATCCAACTAACCAAATGCGTAGGTGGTGCATCTTGAACAACAACAGTATAATGAGCTCACCCGTAAGAGAAGCCTCATCGCCGGCCCGAAAATCAAGGAGAAATCTTCCTGGGGAACGTTTTGCTTCTTCCAGTAGTTTCGGTTCCTGCCAACGTACCTGGCAATAAAGGAAGTTTCTCGTGAATTGGCACGAACTACACATGGTGTTAAGGACACTTAGTCTGTTGTATAACACTCCGTGCATTTTGTGCCCGCGCTTCTTTTGCTTACGAGGAATGAACATCTTCGTCAAAATGAAGGCGTATTGTTGAGTCAGTGCAAGCCAGACTCAACGCAAGACAGGAGTGAGTTTTGAAATTAATACTTCCGATAGTTACGTCATCGCTGCTACGTGATGAATGTTCAACTTCAGGGCAACTTTTCAAATAGAGATGACGACAAAAAGTGATATCACAAGAAAACCAACAGGAACCAAAACAACAACAACAACAACAACAACAACAACAACTATTAGTACTACCACTGTTATTGTTACTACTGTTACTTCTACTAACAATAGTGCTGATACAACCACAGCGACACATAGCTGGGAGAGGGGAGGAGCCGGAAGAGACTTACAAGTATAGCAGAATGAACGCAGTTGCCGCAAGCAGCAGCCAGTCGGGTAGACCGATCAGCTCCATCGCGTCGTCCTGCGGAGTATCGAGTACTTTCGAGGTTGACTCCACGACCTGACTCGGACGCAAGAGCAACTCAAACAAGGAAGGACGCGCTATTCCGTATGACTGCGAAGCACCGTTTGCGAAGCGCCCCCTCAAAACGGCTTTTCTTATACTGTCACCTCGATAGGGCTTTCCCAGCGTAGAAGAGCGAGGGCAGCGATCAGAGAGGGGGAAACTGAATGACGTCAACGGCTACAAGCCTGGTTAGGATTACGCAAGTTCGCGTAAGCGCAGCTCCTCTGCACGCACCCCGTGCATGATCGAGCGTATCGTAAACACCACCATTTCACGACGATCGCCAATGAAGCCGGCGAGTCGCATATGTCGCGCCGATTTCATGTCACTTGACTCCACGGCGTGCAAGGAGGATAATTTGGGCGGCAAGCCGCGACCTTTTACGAGGTCGAATGAATGAACGTCCTTGGACGGACGTACAACGCGGTGGGAGCACCGGCATCCTGTTTATCAGAGGCATTGTGCTTTTGCACCACCTTGAGGACACGTGTCTAAGTGCCTCTTGGCCCGCAACGATGTGAATCCTGCTTTGCTTGCTTGGTAACTTGTCTGTCTGTCTCTATATTTGTTTGTTCAATTTTTGCTTCTATGCATACATATTCACCTTATATTGTATATATGAACATTGTGCCTCCGATTATATTTTCCTTCTTTTTTTTCTACTAAAGTTTTCGTATTTGTGTATATCTTGTATATTACTACCACGTTGTTGGGATAGCCGGCTCTAACGTAGCCCAGCTTTCCATATTTTTTTCATATAAAAATGTTTAAAAAAATGCTTTCTCTTATGCATGGCTCACACTAGTGAAGCGAGATTGGCGTGAAACCCCGTATGAAAACTACCTCGAATAAAAAACAGCGTAACATAATGGAATATTTAAGATTTAGTTGAAAACATGTTTTGTTGTAAAAAAAGTAATGCAAAAATATACAGTTTCGCAGACAGGCTTATAGGAACTACAATTGGAGCGGATTGATAGTGGATTACGGATTTTTCCTTTCTCTCTCTCTCTTTGTTATTTAATGGTGCGAATGCCGAGCACGACGGTTGTGTAGCAAATAGTAAGATTTGTGCTTAACATTTATCTTTAAAATTGTGTTGTCAATGATAATCGTAGCTTCACCCGTAATGTGGCTGGTGGGTTGTTGACACGAGAGAAATAATGAGTTACTGCGGAAGTGAATCTGTCCCATACTCACACGCTGCACTGCAGCCTACCTGATGCGATGCCCTATTAGAAGAAAAAAAAACAGTTCATTTGAAAAAGAAATGTCTTTTAAAGGAGGCGAGATGTCCATGAAAATTGGCCCATGAGAAGGAGTATACAGCAAATATTCGCTTAGGCTTCGTTGTGTGATCACAAGTTCCTGTGCGAAAACGGCACGTGATTGCCTCGGGCTGCCACAATCACTCAAGCTGAAGATTTGACGAATTCGTGCAATGGAGTGACGCGCAGCCCGCGTTTAGCACAGGCAAAGAGGGCAACAACTCAGGCGGCGTGTGTGAAACCCTGCCTGAAGATGGCGTTGAACTTTCACGCTCTATTGCTGCCGACCGTGAAGGAGATGAACAGAATGGTGCAATAGGATGGACTCATTGACGCACACGCATCTCTCTCTCTCTTTCTCGGGGTAATCGTCGTGTCCTTAACCAATGACACTTGTTTATTTACAGCGAAAGCTGTTATGAGATCACAACTTGGGTCACACGCGGTTGTCCGCCACCGCTGGTGTCCGTAACAACATCACGCGAAATGAGGAAACAACAACAACAACAACAACAACAACAACAACAACAACAACAACAAAGCAAGAAGAAGCAAGCTTAAACTTGCTCGTTGTTTGAGTAATGTTCTCTTTTTTACATTAGTTTTGTCGGTAAGGAATAGCGCAGTTACCATTCACACGTTCTCTAGGCCAGTCCCCCCAGAGTGCGTATGTGCCATGGTCTTCATACTACGAACAAACACTGAGTTATAAGTGGTTTCAAACCGGTAAGGACATTGTTCTTGAAAGAGATGACAACATTAAGTATATTTATCAAGTACTTCTTTGGAAGTGTTGGTGGCGGGGCAGTAAAAGCTTCTCGTTATGCGTAATTGAAGCCTCTGATGGACAAACATTGAAATGATATATGGACGATGCTGCTTTGGAATGTCTGTGAGTAGACGTGAGTGTAAAGGTGAATTTAGGTAAGGCTGATGAATGCAATGTCAAACATATGCATAGAACAAGTTGACCACAGTGATTAATTCAAGCATGAATTCATTTGCTGTCAGCTTTCCTTAGTGATGATCTTTTTAGTTAAGTTGCTTCTCTTTCTTGTTTTTTTTTTCAATTACCTGCGCTCATATACGCGATAATTAAAAACAAAGCCAGGAGTTAATGATTTCCGTGGTTTCACGTGACAAAACCACGACATGACTATGAAGCAAGCCATAACAGAGGGCTTCGAAAATTTTGACCATCTTGGTTTCTTTAAGGGGGGTGGGGAAGTTATTTTTAAATGAAAAGAATAGAAAAGTGAGCCCCGTAACTGTCTCTCAGGGGGAGGACACCTCAACAGTAGCTCATGAGGGATGGAGGTAGAGAAGGAATTAAAGGATAGGATTTAAAGGTAAAGAGATAGAGAGAGAGTAAGGAGAGAGCGAGGCGCCGGGACAGCGAACGACGGAAGTAAGGAGAAGACAGGAAAGATGGACACGGTTGCAGGAGTCCGAGGACGGGCACCACTGGCGAGAGCTCTTGTCGGAGTGTCAAGAGGCAGCATAGGACAAGTTCAGTAGGCCAGAGCTACGCTGACGTCGAAGATCGCGAGGGCACAACCGGTCGGCACGAAATCCAGCGAGTGAGTCGTGCGTTCTTTAAGAGCATACGGGCCTCTATCATTTCACATCCATCGAAATGCGACTGGCACCGCCGGGATCGGACCCGCTTCTCTGGCTGGCAGCTGCACCATCGCGGTGGACGGAAGCCAACGTAAGGGTACAAGTCAATTATAACGAGGCTTTCTAGGCTTAAAGGAGCCCTGCAACTCTTTTTGAGCATGGTCAGAACACGTAGCCAATCAGCAGTCGAGGCTCCCGAGAACACGTGATCCAAGTACTATACCGAAGCACACGGCCTAGAATTCACAATAAATTCTCAAAGCTAGCTAAAAATCGCTTTCTCTTCTCTAGACCAAGGAAGCTACATACTGAAACATATCCGAGTCAACGGCTAAGTACCGGCAATATCTATGGAGCCTTACATGGAGACTTACAATTGAGGACGACGTATTGAGCGATGGAAAAGAAAATGATAGGCGTAATCTTAAAGGGGTACTGACACAAAATTTCGGGGTCGAGATAGCCTGCGGGGTCGATTCTCCTGAACATTCGTATATCATCTGCAAGATATCAACAGCGAATATAGCTTGGAAGGTATCTTAAATTAATTTTGAAGTTTGCGTGGGTTACCGACTCCATAGTGCTATAGACGCCCTCAGACCCCCTACTTTCCTAACGTCCCAACGCTGCGGTCAACAGGACAAGTTACGATGACGTTATAGCCGCTTTTTTTTTTTGCCGCGTTAGTTGCCGAAGTCTACATTTATCGGCGGCTGGTTGCCGTGGCGCATGCTTGGAAAGTTTTGTGTTTGGTGACATTGCAGTTCCGTTTCCTATTCGAAAGTAATTTTTGATGCGGACCGTGCGGACTGCGTCACAGTTCTGTGTGCTGACGTAGTCAAGAGCTGCACACGCTAAGTGGCAACAGTTGCCACCAGTTTTTAGAACTCTCTCAAACCGAAACTCAAACTGATTGTTAATGAGGGGCCTGTAATGAATTATCTCTTGCGTGCTGCAGCAAACATGTGTCGTGTCATGACTAACAGACCCCCAGCAACGCATTGCAGCAGAAAAACGCGAGGAAAATGTTTTTGTGCCAGTACCCCTTTAAGAAACAAGAAGAGAGCAGAGAGGATCAGGTAACAAACCGGCGTTAAGGGTATGAAAGTTGAAATCAGGAAGAGGAAATGGACTCGGGCCGGAAATGTAGCACGTAGACAGGATAACCACAGGTCATTAAGGGTAACTGACTGGATTTCCAGAGAAGGCAAGTGGGTTAGTGGGAGACAGAAAGTTAGGTGGGCAGATGAGATTAAGAAGTTTGTGGGTATAAAATGGCAGTAGCAAGCACAGGACCGAGTTGACTGGCGGGACGTGAGAGAGGCCTTTGTCCTGCAGTGGACGTAGTCAGGCTGCCGCTGCTAGAGATCATAATATTGATGATGATTATAATTATGATTATCTGAGTAGCAGGCTCCAGTATCACGCCATTGTCTGATTTCAGCACGGCGCGGTTGGGAGTGACTGGGGATGCCATTGGAGGCCGAGACTTGTTCTCACTGTGCACGCGGGTTCACACTGAAACTCAAACACCCCTTGTTTGAAAAAAAAGAATAGTAGTTATCTAGGCCACGAACCGCTCATGAAGTGTTCTTTTTTTTTTTGCCTTAGCTAACCCTCACGTACCTCTCTCTTAGCTATCCCGTTCGTCGGGACGAGAGAAGAGAGAAAGCAATTGCAGCGTGTGACAAATCTTTGGCGGATTCTAAATATTTTTTTGCGGCGGCCAGTTCGTAAGGGATTAAGCTCCTTTACTGAATCCATTGTATGGCTATTTAGAAAAGTGTTGCAGTCCCAAGCATAAAGGCGCACTAACACCAACAAGCACTTGGTTTACATTCATAAATGGCCCTTAAACAACTTTAACGCCTTGCCTTTATTATCCTAAGTTAATTATTAGCAATGAAAATGAAGTTTTGCTTTTAGCTTTCGCACCAAGTCTGGCACGTGACTTCCCTAATTTCAAAATGTATTTATCGTGTTTTGGCGACATCGGCTCGATAATATATTCTGAAACTTTGCACGCTAGATCTATGGCACCCACATATGGCAATAAACTTTATTTTTATCTATTTCAATTAGCTACGTAGGACCTAGTAGGCACTTTAAAAATCGATAACGTAATGGTGATGGATCGGGAATCTCAAGACGAATTATCCACCCGCATTTTCTTTACACTCGCAACTATCACTCTTCTAGACTGTACACAGGAAACAGAGCATTGGAGGAGTAAACTATTTTTGCTTAGCATTTTATGGCTGTGCTATGACTTGCACAGGCTCAACCGTACGTTGCGCACTACATCGCAGTCTTGCCATGGATAGGGCTATATATTCCACATGTCTTGGATGAAAGTCTTCATGCGGCCTCTAAAGGCAATGGCTCACTAGTCCAGATGAGCCTTTGGATTACGACGCATAAGTGCACGCTCGCATGACTTTTGCGGACCAAGAGCCTTCCCTATCCTTCGATGCCCTCGGGGGAGGGCTTAGTCAGAACAGGATGCAACTGAGTAGAGCTGGAACCGAACTCTTGAAGGCTCTCAAATATCTGACTGATGTCTTCGAGAGACTTCCCTTTGGTCTCTGGAATGCACGTGTAGATAAAGATGACTTGCAGAGCAGTGACTAAGGCGAACATCCAGAAGAGACCGCAGAAATTGAACAGGAGGACAAGGTCCTGAAACTCCTTGGTAATAAGGAACTCGCAGAAGAAGCAGAAGGCGGTGCTGACACCGGTGGAAAAACCACGTGCTCTGGGGGACAGGATCTCGCCCATAACGACCCAGGGCACCGGACCAATGCCGAGACAGAAGGCGGCTATGTATGTCGTGAGCGACGCGAGCGGCGCGTAACGGTAGCGATGGCGGAATTCGCCATTGTCCATGTCCTTGTAGTAGAAGAAGCAGCCCAACATCGTCAGGCTGGCTGCCACAAAAAGAGAGGAGACCAGCATGAGGCAGCGGCGACCCGCGCGATCGATGAGTAGCGACGCTGCGAGCGAGGCGATCACTTGCACCACTCCTAGCATAATCGTGCAGTCTGCGGCCGAGATATCCGAGCCGGATGACTCGAAGATCTTGACTGCGTAGAAAGTGATGACGTTGATGCCGCAGAACTGCTGAAAAAACATGAGCAGGAGCGTGTAGGCGAGTGGCACTGAGAAGCTGCGCTGCAACAGGTCTCCAATGGCAGTCGGCTGACGCAGTATGCTCGCCTCGATGGCCAGGCACTCGGCATCCGCGCAAACTTCCGGCCCGTACAGAAAGCGCAGAGCATCTAGCGCTTTGTTGCGTTGGCCGTGGGCCAGCAGCCAGCGGGGGGACTCGACGGCGAACGCCATGGCGACAGCCATCAGCACGGGGCACACGGTGCACAGCAGAGCGAGCGCCAGCCAGTCGAGCCACTTGCCGCTCACGAAGACGGCCAGCACGCCCAGCGTCATGGCCAGCTGCACGCCGGAGCCCAGCAGGCCTCGAACGTGGGCCGGGCTGATGTCGACCACAAACACGGGAACCGCCAGCGAGACGAGGCCGCAGCAGAAGCCGGTGAGCACGCGGCCGGCGAACATCCACGGAAGGCTGGCGTTGCACAGCGCGATGCAGAGGCAGCCGCCCACGAAGCCTAGCGACGATAGCTGGATGGGCCGCACGCATCCGAAGCGTTCGATGAGGAAGCCGCTCACCAGGCTGCCCACGAGGGCGCCCACGGCGAGCACCGAGCCAAACCAAGTCTCCTGGGAGCGCGTCATGTGGACGCCTTGGGCGGCCATGCTGGCTAGGGCAGGTGCCGAGTAGCCCATGACGCTGCCCATGGCCACAGAAGCGAGCGACGCCGAGCCAGCCACATAGTAGAAAGCGGGCAGCTTGAGGGTACGCTGCATTGAACTACACCGGCAACGCCGCTTATTCTTCTTCTTGTTCGCCCACACGCAGTGGCTCACACCCACTGCATACGGACTCGGCCAACACTGGGCGGTTGTGTAGCTTTATATAGTTGTTCAAAGGACACTAAATATCGAAACAATCTTTTGCGTATTTCTAAAATAAAATTTCTTAATCCAGAAAACGCCCCTCTTACCACAACACGGCACTTAGTAAGCGAGAAAACACGCGAAAAGAAAATGTGGGCGAAGGCGTCATATTCCTGCACCAAACAGCATGACTTCACGAATTATGAAGGAGCCTACTGGGTCCTATGTAGCTTCTGATCGATAAAAATGAAGTACAATGTCGTCTGTGGGTGTCATAGGCTTAGCATACGAAGGTTCAGAAAATGTCGTGAACATACGGAAAATACATTGTAAAGTTTCTGACGTCACACGTGGAGATTTCAGCGCGAAATTTAAAAATAAATCTTCATCCTTAATTTTTCTCGCTAATAATAACCCTATGATAATGAAACATATTACATCAGAGTTCTCAGAGTGTAGTTTGTCAATCTAAACCAAGTCATTGTTTTTCCTTGGTGTCCCTTTAAGAATAAGATAACTTGCAGAATGGTCTGCGTCCTGTTTCTTGCCTACTTTGGTATTAATGTCGCCCATAAGTATAGTCTACTGTGTCTGCACTTTATTAATTGCTGTACTTTATGTCCTGATAGAAGCGTGCTACTGAATTATCATCATGGCTCCATGTAGACGTGTAGGTCTGTACCAGCTTCATCTTGTACATTTTGTTAAGCTTAATTATGATACAGGCCACCCTCTCACTGATGCTATAGTATTGCTCTATGTTGCCAGCGATAGTCTTTTGTATGAGAAACCCCAATCCTTGTTCTCTTCTGTTAACTAATCCACGGTAGCATAGGACGTGTCCATTCTTCCGCAATGTGTAAGCCTCACGTGTCCTCCTAACTTCGCTGAGCCCTATTACATCCCATTTACCACCCTATCATTCCTCGAATAACACACCTAAACTAGCCTCCCTAGATAGCGTTCTAGTGTTGAAAGAAGCCATTTTCAGATTCCAATATAATAATGCCGATTTGCAGAAGAAATTGTACTGTACCGTGAAATGTAACACAAAACCTTTACAAATATTAATAAAAACTAAAAAAAATATGTTGACGCATGCTTATAAATAAAGGTAACTATAGCCTGTTTAGTTCTATAACCTGCTAGTTTGAATAAAAACTACTGCTTTTCCTCTCCCCACTGTGTGTAGTAGTAGTAGTTGGTGTTTACCTATTGATGATGGTGATGATGATAATAATAATAATAATACTCCTAGGGTGATCAGCAGCTACCGGCTCACGGCAGTCGACACAGAGTTCAATCAATCATATAGTAAGAAATTTTAAGTGCTGATAGAGGCAGCAACAACACAGAGTTTTAGAACAGCGCAACGCAAAGCTTTGCTTCTGCGCTGCGCATGCGTCGTACACCCTGCCGTTTCTGGTTGACTGACGCAAGCTAACGCTCCACCCGTGACGACTGCAAGCTTTGCGTACGGTATTCTAAAGCTATCTCGGCAGAGTACAACGCATTGCGATAGGTTACGAGACACTCGAAGTTGGAGAGGAATGTTTACTTAGGAGTCATTACTATAGGCGCTGCTATAGTAGGGGATACAGGAAGCTGGAACCCCACCGTTCAGTATTTTCGTCTGCCCCACCCTATTCACCTCTCAAGAGCAAACATACCCAAAAGAAAACGCTTGAGTTACCTGTTTTCCTGCCCCTCTGACTTGTCGTGGATGTCCCATCACTGAAAAAATCCTGGCACCACCCTTAGTCAGGGCAAGTATAGTAACCGTAGAGCCGAACAACGAGAGTGAAATAACTAGAAGAATGATGATGAAATGGAACACATTAGGCAAACATTTTTAAATCACGGAAGGTAGTCTACCACTATCCCTTAAGAGGAAGGTGTTTGAACAGCTGCAAACTACACCGGTACTGACGTATATGGAGCAGAAACCTGGAGCCTTACATAGAGGGTTCAACTTAAATTGAGGACGAAGCAGCGAGCGAAGCAAAGGAAAATGAGAGGTGTAACCTTAAGACACAGGAAGAGAGCAAAGTGGGCCAGGAAACAAACGGGGACTAAGGATATCAATGTTGGAATAAAGAAGAAATGGAGATGGGCCAGGAACGCAGCGCGTAAGCAGGATAACCGCTGTATCCCTGTACAGCTGGTCATTATGGGTAGTTGACTGAATTACAAGAGAAGGCAAACACGGGACAGAGAGACAGAAAATTGGTTGGGCAGGTGAGATTAATAAGTTTGCAGGTGTAACGTAGCAGCAGAAAGCACAGGACCGCGTCGATTGGCGGAACTTGAAAGAGGCCTTCGCGCTGCAGTGGATATTGAAATGAAGACGATGTTCAGTGGTTGCTGTGTCAAGTAAAACGGCGAGCTAGTACTATTGATGACGATGATGATGATCCCCGGAATAATGCCACAACCCACCACGGTGAATCGGCCACGAAACATGCGGCGGACTAATTTGTGAAACAAAAATGAAGAAACAAAAAGAGGAAAGAGAGGGTAGAAGGATATGCGAGAAAGATAATCTGCAGGGAAGCAAAAATATTTGTATTAAGTTAGCTGTCTTTTCAGGCATTGCTACTTAAAGTAAAATTTATATGAACTAATTAATGACCCCTCCTACTCAATCCCTTATTTTTCCGTGAATGTGCTCGGATTTGGGTGCACCTTGAAGAACTCCAGGTGGTCGAAATTTCCGGAGCCCTTCAATACGACGTCTCTCATAATCATTTGGTGGTTTTGGGACGTTAAACGCCACATATCAATATCAATCTGTTTCCGTGAATGAAAACGTAAGGCTTAAGACCAACAGCGTATTTAGTACTTGCAGTGTGCAAAAAGTAATCACATGGTATTAGGAGCCTCAGTCTGCGTGTTACGCAACTGAAATAATAAAAATTGAGTTTAATTAGGAAAGCTTTCACATTCATTCACTTTTTTTAATTACAGTAGGCAGTTCCGCTAGGGGGGAGCATAAAACTATTGCATGCGTAATATAGCTCAGTTCTCTTTTTTTTAAATCCGTTGGCCTGCATTTTTTATAGAAAGTGTACCTAAATATTCCGGGATGTCAGTGGCATATCCCACTGATAAGCAGTGATGAATATGATTCGTCGTTTTCTTAAGAAAATCTGCAGTGTTCTACATCGTCAACCAGAGCTTGATAATAGATGGGAGGTGTGCTCTTCATTGACTTCGGCATTCAAACATCTTCAGTCGATGTACTTCGTGCAAGCCCGATTTATTTTATCCGGAAATCGATTATGGAGGTAGTGGGGCTGCGGTAGGGCGTTTTCAGTAAACCAAAATGTCTAAACTTCCGCACTAGGTACTTTTACCAAGATCGGTTTCAACGTCAGTAGGATGATCAATACGACAATGGAGCTATAGTTGGTACACGTCGTAGTCGCTTTGTCTCGTATACTGTTCACCTTGCGTCTTCCAAGTCGATTGTTTTAAAACAACGCATATATTTATGTTTGAACCCCTGTCACTGGCATTTGATATCTCATAAATGGCCATAACGAACGCATAGGTGCCACGCTGCTTGAACAAGTGAAGAAGATACTGCTAAATTATTCCTATCTGAACACGATATGAGTTTCCATTGCAGTAAACGCTATGGAACATCGGCGTACATTTCCTCCAGGCACCATTATTTACACGCTTCCCTGTACTAAAAAGTATCAGAGCATTATTGAATCGTTGAAAAGTGTACAGTACGGGCGATGAAGCAAGTTTGTGCTCTATAAAGTGATATGAGCTGGATTCGTCAGCTTTTTGCAAAATAAAAGAAGCCTGGATGGCAAAAACAATACTGAACATGCTAAGAGCTAAGAAGCCAAAAAGGTTTGGTGCAGTCGAGTTTGCAGCATATAATGCCAGCAGTTGCAGGGGCTTATGATTAGAATTTTCCTTGCTACCAAATTGTTCAGTCAGTGGTTGTGCAACGAATAGAGGTACGAGGCTTGTACCTTCGGACTTTCTTTCGCTTCAATATATTGGCCAAAGATAATCGATGACACCTGTTTTCTGTTCGTAGCAATTTTACTAGTTACACAAACGTAGATCAATAACAACAACAACCACTGGAAATAAGTTGTGGAGCGGATGGCCGGACAGAATACAAGGTGCATGACGCCGCGAGTTTTTTTTTCATGCAAGATTTGGTGCCATATTTTTTACTTTAGCGCAAATGCGCATATGCCGGTACAGGTTGCCGGACTGGGTGAACGCCTTGGCGCAGCCGAAGCAGGTGTACGGTCGGTCACCGGTGTGTGTGCGCTTGTGCTTGTTGTAGCAGGAGACGTCGCTGAAGTCGGCACCGCACACCTTGCAGTGGTACGGACGCTCTCCCGTGTGGCTGCGCACGTGCGTCATCAGGGAAGAGTTCTGCACGAAACACTTGCCGCACTTGATGCACCGGTAGCGGCCGTCAAGTTTGCTGCGGTGTCGCAACTCGTGCAACCTGTGCTTGCTGGACGAGTTGAACCGCTTCAGGCAGTATTGACAGGTGTTCCGTTCAACTGCCGTCTTCACCTCCACCACCGCTTCTTCTGCTTCTACGGGAGAGGAAAATCCAATCAATCAAATGTATGGGGATGCTGCACAATCATTTTGGAATCAACCGTGTATACAGCGAAATTGCCGCATCTGCGCTACAGATGTGAGTATTATTTCAAGGTAAGCTTTCATGATCAAAGGCGACTGCAGAGTGCCTATTCAACAGAGGGCATTGAAAGAGCCCGTATACAGCACAGGACAAGCTCCACCGAAATGAGACCACCACGATAGTCGAACCAACGAGATCTGTATTCTTGTTCACGTTAAAGGGAAACAGTTGCGGTGAGATTAATGAACTCTTGTTAAAGAAGTACTGCCCCGAATTTGAAGGCCTCGCAAAAAGGAACATTGTTTCCTTGGTATGCAGTGTCGACGCTCTCCACACATCAGAATCTGACAAGTGTAAAATATTTTATTGCGATTTTAAAGTGTTCGTCGCAGAGCATCTGCAAGCTATCTCCATTTCGATAGAGAAATCCCGATGATTCGAGACAGTTACTGAGTTTGCGAGCTCCGCGTCCTGCATTCAGCCTAAATCGCAAATTCACTTTCAGGCTCATCGTTGTTCACGTGCACCACGAACAGATGACAAGTTTACCACGTTGCCAGTGGCCGGCTCCCTGTGACCTCACACTGCACCGGCAAGCGACTGACAAGTCACCCTCTCAATATCGAAACCAAAAGTTTGTTTAGGGTAGTTGCAGTAAAAAAATATATTCAGTGCGTTCCCAGACACCACAATACTCTCCTACACCAGGCATTTTATTTAGAGAAAGAATGCGAAAGTATTTAGAATTCATGTAAGTAGTGGGTTAAAACGGATCTCGCCGGCACTGAATCATGCATGGTGTCGCCGGTATGGAGTCTCACTGCAGTCCCATCATGCGATTCGCCACAATGAAAATGGTATGATAATTTAATAAAATAAGAACTTGTACAATTAACCTTGCGCTTGACAAGTAATTGAGAAGGTCTCGCACGTACCATTGACGACGACTTCACCGGCGAGTCCCCACTCCTCGAGAACATCGGCGCTCTCCTGGATTCGCAAGGTAATCCGCTTCCGGATGGGCAGGTGTGCACTACAATGAGAAAAAATACAATCAGAACAGGCTCTCGTAAACGAACAAGCAGCAGTATTTAAAAATGACAAAGTTCACACTTCATCCTGGGCATCTTGCGCCACGATTTATACGTACACTTCGTTAGGGTCCCACACGGCCGGTATTTCGTAGCGATGAGAGATGCCATATTCTATTCTGGTCATTTCATCTACCGCTCGCGGATGGCTGAAAATCTTGATAACGCGGGGCAGACCGTTGCTTTCACCGCTGGCTAGACTATGAAAAGTCGGTAGCGGCAGTTGCGCCGCGAAACACGCTCGCTGCAATATACCGCTCTTGTGCTCGGCAATGTAATCGCTGTTCTGATACTTTCGCATGAAGATCACAAACTAACAAAAATCAATCAAAAGCGATAGTTTCAACTTTGTACCCTACTCAGAAAGGCATCCCTGCATATTAGTTCGTTTAGATAGCGCTCCGGTTTCAGCCATAGGTTTTAGCACGTATCTGTGGCCTATTAAAAGGCGAAGTCGTTCACTGCACCACGCAAAAGGTCGTTGATAAAAGAAGGGGCCAAACATGCAATACAAGATGAGCACGCAGACTATCTACGGCTGCGATATTGACCAATTCAAGAAGTCACTTTAGAAAAAAAAATCCTGCAGTGTTTCCAAGACAAGCCCCACCGCTGTGGTCTAGTGGCTAAGGTACTCGGCTGCTGATCCACAGGTCATGGGATTGAATGGCGCATGCGGCGGCTACATTTTCGGTGGAGGCGAAAATGATGTAGGCCAGTGTGCTCAGATTTGGGTGCACGCCAATGAACCCCAGGTGGTCGAAATTTCCGGAGTCCTCCACTACCGCGACTCTTATAATCATATGGTGGTTTTGGGACGTTAAACCCCACATATCGAATGTTTCCATGACAATTCAACTAATTAACTATGACAACGCAGGCTCACAGTGCTAACAAAGTGAAGAGTTACGTTACAGGTCATTTAAGTTACGTAGCCTCTTCCGAAGACACATCTCACGCAACTTCAGAAATGGAGCGAGGAAACGAAAGCTCGTTGTTGAATAAGTAGACGCGTCGTTTTAGGTTCGCATCTTCGACGAATCGGAAGAATCGGGTATCGAAAAACCAAGCTGCGACTGAAACTTGCGAAAAGCGAAAAGTCTTGCGCAAGAACGGACAGAAATACAAAGAAATCGTAAAAAAAACAACTGCTGCACTATGATGGTAGTAAGTAATCGGGTGTACTTCATATAAAGCTACCAGATATGGCAGTTGTACAACCACCGGAGCCGCTATAGGTGCAGTCTGTAACCACAAGTCGAATGTGCTGGAAATATTTGCGTCAATAAATCAGAAGAAAACGAAAAAAACTGAGATGCATACCTTGGAAGTTGGTTGACTCCACGAAGATCCATCGAGGAAGACAAGGCTGTGGCAAATGACGTTTGCTAGGACACGATCAACACTCGCCCGAGAGAAGACGAGGAGTGACGATCATTCGCAGGTCAGGAGCACTTTCAACTGCAGCATCGTAATTAGCGGCTCCTGTAGCTGAAGCTATTCTTCCCCAGTCCCTACGGCAGAGAAGTGGTTCCAGGGAAAAGCTGGACAAGGTATACTGTGTACGCGACACTGGACTACCGCAGAGCGGATTCTGATACGTCAAAGGTCGAAACATTCGACCTAGGGAACACTGCGCGCTTGGTCCCTGTGGGGCAGCGCCGTCCGTGCGTGCACCTAAAGGGGGCGCTGCGATAGGCTCTCCCTACGTAATGAAGCAGTTTGGTGAGGAGGAAGAACACAGGACTTTGAAGCGGTGGCAATAACGGCGTGGACAACTGGCTGTACCCAGATGACGGGGACGCTGCACCCCTCTCTTTACCTCCTTTCCTCTATTTCCCGTCTTTTTCCGTGCCCTTCTTCCCCTGAACACCGCCCCCTCGAAGGGTAGCCGTCGGACAACCACCAGTTTCTTCTCGAAGGGAGAGAGGTGACCCGACCTGGCACTCGATAGTGTGCGAAAAATAAAGGATGGCGCTTGCGGGATTCCGTGCCTAACGGTTGTGCCCCCGCACGCAATGTCCGACGTCAGCGCAGCTCTGGCCAACTGGTTCGCCCTCTGCCATCTGCTGACGCCGTGAAGCTGTCGCTGAGAGCGGTGCCCCATCCTCGGACTTGCTCGATCGTGTTCATCTTTCCTATCTTCTCCTTACTTCTGTACGTGGGTCTCTCTGTCCCTGTCTCTATCCCTATCCCTTTTAATCCATCCTTATCCCCATCCCCCATGAGCCACTCTTGAGTGTGGCAGCTTGGGCTAGTTGGTATGGCATGACGATATTTATAGCGCGAGAAAAAGACGACGTCTTGCTCTCGCGCTATAAATATCGTCACGCCACTGTTGAGGTGTCGCACTATTATGCAGACAGTTACAGGGCTCACATTTATCTTCCTTTCTCTCATTTAAGATTCACTTCCTGCTTCATATTCTAACGAGTGCTGTAGCGTGTGATTTTTTGTAGGTGTATTTATGCTTACAAAAGAAAAAAAAACAACGCACTTTCTTCTATTGATAAAATTATAAACCTGCATAGCGCTTGCGTAGCCACGGATTAGCCGCAACCTCCTGCAAAACAAGATGAAACCGAAATACCTAATGTTTAACGTTAAAATGCACAGTGAGGTCTACCTAATTGTAATTAAGAAATTCAAGAGCAAACTTAACGACAAATTGCGGAAGGCCAAAGAGTGCTATTAATTGGGATCTTTTTTTTAGGTTCTCTGGACAGCGAGATCTTTTATGTAATGAATAAAATTATTTGTTAAACAGATATGGAAGTAGAGCGCCAGTCAGTAACATTATTGGCCACGAGATGATGATTACTGGCGGGGACATGGCAAATGTCTTCATTTCATATTTAGTGCAGGTTAGCGAGAAGCCCATTTACATGGTATGTTGGGCTTTGGGAAGATTATTTTTTTAGAAGCCACAGATAGGGACGAGGTGTGCTTTGTATTCGTGGTTCTCAAGTATTCGCGGAGCCGGGACGTTGGTGGTATACAGAGTGAGCACAAAAAGTACGCAATTGATTTTATTGCGGTAGTTTCGGTGCACATCTTATATCTTTCTGCATCGTCAGGTGCATTTCAATTTAAGATGCTGATAGCACGGCTGATTTCACTGTAAAATTAATGTTTTAAAAGGACTTTAGTTTCTCCGATATAAACCCATCCTAACAAAAGCTCAATGTGGTGTTTCAAGTATGAAACGGTTCTCTGAGTTTGCACTGATTAACCAACGACAGCACTAGCTACGAAAGCGTGAGGATTACAAAAAAAAACAACTAACTATAGGTGACCATACTAGTTTTACCGAGGCGTTCGATTGACTAAATGATGGGTTCTCAGACGTTGTGGCCTTGGGTCGCCCCGACCGCTTTCCTTTTCTTTCAAGTGTGCCGCATGACCCCTAACTTTTTCTTGAGCATGAGGACAATCAGATGCGGGAAGAGGGGAGAGGGGGGCATTTTTCCTATCTTCCCCCGGCGCCTGTTCGCGAGTCGCCTACCCACACACAGCGGCAGGCTTCAGACACCGCGCAGCGAATGTGTTGACGCCAACGAAGTTCCGGTCGTACAGAGGTCCTCTTTTATCTTTCGCCGAATTACAGAAACGGTGCCAGTCGCACAGCGAAACAGCTGTCAACGAATACACCAATGGTAAAGCGAAGCCTAAATTCGTGTTTCAAAACATAACACACATTGAACACTGGCTAATCACCGTATACATGTGTGCCTCCTAATAGCCGCCGTTCCATGAGCCACGAATAAAGCGCCTATTAGGTGCCCATGTGGTTACACGAGGTTTAACGTTCACGTGTATTACTTACCAAAGCTCCGTATGTTCAGTCGCAACAGATCCACAGATCGTGACAGCTTCATGGTGCGTATTAGGCCACGAACCTTCAGTGATTCACGGGAGTCTCTCGCAGCCCTCCGAGGCCCGACTTGTGGATCCGGTGTGCGATGGCTTTGGTGGCAGCAAAATGAAGCGCAAACTTGCTTGTCTATAAATAAAATAGTTTAATGGAGGTGAAACAGCAATGGGTTGCACTCGGTTCAACCGATTGTAGAACCTTGAGACGTCCATCATGGAACCCCTAAGTTTCGTGGTACCCAGTTAGAGAAATCATGGTCTCAGTAATTTGGGGAAAAAATGAGCCACTATATGATTGATTTGATTGATTGATATGTGGGGTTTAACGTCCCAAAACCACTCTATGATTATGAGAGACGCCGTAGTGGAGGGCTCCGGAAATTTAGACCACCTGGGGTTCTTTAACGTGCACCCAAATCTGAGCACACGGGCTTACAACATTTCCGCCTCCATCGGAAATGCAGCCGCCGCAGCCGGGATTCGAACCCGCGCCCTGCGGGTCAGCAGCCGAGTGCCTTAGCCACTAAACCACCGCGGCGGGGCGTATGAGCCACTATAGCGTACCCGGTCTGGCTCTCAAACTCTTTGTTTAATTACGCAGTCCTCTAAGAGATGTCATTGACTTAAAGGTCAAGGGGGATGCATCGCGTGTGCGAAGGAGAGGAGAAAAGCACCCCCTCGTCTTTGAACGCGGGGTTTGAGTGGCCCTTTCAACACACCAGCGCCTTTGATTGGAATTTGTGAAAACAGCCGAGAAATATAATATGCAAGATAGAGACTTCACGTGGTGCGTGCCGCGGTGATGCTGGTTTCTTTTTTTTTTGCGTATGTTCGGACACGTTTTTTACCTTGTATATTACTTTTTGTTGTTATGCGCCAATGTACAGTAGAGTCCCTGAAGGTGATGGAGACCGTTTTAGGGAATCAATCGACCATTAAAAAAAAACCTGACCCCCCCCCCCCCCCCAGCTCGAACCGATCGGCTAAACTTGAAATCGCGAGTGAAATAACGTCGTTTCACACCCATTTTCACCGTTTGTTTGAATGCAATACCCGAATTCCCTCGATCGCCTTCACAATTTTAACCGCCTCCCTGACACGCTGATTGGGCACGCAGCGGTCGTGGACAGGTTTGTATATACAGTATCTATCTCTGTTTGCAGGTACGTGCTTTGATATAGCGCTTACCCATAATGAAGTTACACCTCAAGACGCACCGGTTCTTCAAGTGGTTTTTGTTAATCCACGCCAGCCAAACATGCTGGTGCTTTTCGGAAAATCGCAATGTGCGTTCTCAATTTTTGGTAATAACTTTCGGCAAAGAGAACACCCTGACGCTCTGCTCCCTCTTCGTCGACTGCTATATCAACTTGCCTCACCAGCAGCTGATAATTGCTGAAACTTGCATCGTTCGGCAAATCTGAACGGGCGCATGCACGAGGAAACAACACGGAAGTGGTCGGCTACGGAGTCAGTAGATACCCGGGCATGTCGGTGGCGCATTTCGGAAGTTGCGAATCGGCGCTGCGTGACGCACGTGCACACTATGTATACTCAGGTGTGTCCCATGATTGACAATATATCCTCGTCTTGCCCCCTTGATAACAATAATTATAGAAAGAAGGTGGTGGCCGATTCAATCAAGAAGACGACCAATTGAGAATAAAATAAATGGAGCGTTTAAAAAGTCATATATAGGCGCAGTCTCCAATTGGCGGGTACGCCGAAAATATAGCCAATGAAAAATATATATGTATGCTCTGTCGCTTTAAACGGGGATCAACTAGTTGCTTTCACGTTCACAGTCTGAGTGATTTACAAAATGGGAATTCTTCGTGCATCTCATTTCTGATTTGACAAAGTCCGTGGCCAATCCTTTTCTATTGGCTAATCTATCAACAATGCCGATTGAAAGGAGCAGTGACCGCCTCTCAGGTCATCGTACCCGATTCGACAGCACTCACTTC
Organism: Rhipicephalus microplus; assembly: GCF_043290135.1. Lineage (NCBI taxonomy): Eukaryota > Metazoa > Arthropoda > Arachnida > Ixodida > Ixodidae > Rhipicephalus > Rhipicephalus microplus. The sequence continues at coordinate 74,087,137 of NC_134703.1, forward strand.
ACCAAATTTTGCTAAGCTCATCGCCCTGTCTTCTAGAAGGCAAGGTTAGCCACCTCGACACGGAGAGACGAGAGCGGGGTGGAATGGCGTCAGTGTGTCCACGCCAATCCTCGTCCTTTTTTTTTTTCATGACGCCAAGCGCCAAAGACAAGTGGGAGAAAGGAAGACGCTATTTTCTGGACACTCCTGGAATGCTGTGCACTGACGGGCCTTGTTTTCCCTCTCTCTCTTATTTCTCCCACACTTCTCAGTGCACTGCAGCTGGCCACAGCTTTTCTGTTGTGTCGCAACGCCGTGTCGCCTTTTTGTCCCTAAATGGAAGGGGAGGAAACTAGAAAGGGTTCGTCTGCACGCACGTGTGCCATTCGACATAGCGACCGAAACTAACGTGCCAAGTCGGAGTTGTCCGGGTAGGTTTGTATTGAGAAAAAAATTCCCATGTCGTAAGAGCTTTCTGAAATCACATTTTTTTTGTTCTTGCTGAAGTGTCGCTGAAATGTCGTGTCTTGAGCGATGCTCCTCGCAAGTGTACATGAAGTTTACTCGTGCATAGTGGTTCAGCTTTTAAAGTTTCACGTTTATTTGCAGAATTGAAAAATGCAACGCAGATATCAAGGTGCAACATTTACAAAAGGAGGGGCCTTCAATCAGAAAGGGACAAAAAAAAGTAAGCACATGAACATATTAACTGTACAAGTATGAATTGACTATAAAATCACAAATGCAGTGAATACGTAGAAAAACACAGAGAAAAACCATCAATGTCAGAAACCCAAAAACTGATTGATAGGAGTCAATGTGACGAAAAGAGACTATAAAATCACAAATGCAGTGCATAAGTAGAAAAACACAGAGAAAAACCATCAATGTAAGAAACCCAAAAACTGATTGATAGGAGTCAATGTGACGAAAAGAGGCATGTTCTGGAACACTAAAACCTCATGACGCAACATCAATAGAGGCAATACGAGAGCTTATTGGTACTTTTTTTGAAGTGAAGATAGCAGGTATGTTTTTAACAACAATAAAATGCGGTTTCATGATAACACCCTTAATTCGGCGTTTACAGTATTCTAATTAGAAATTATACTGAAAAAGACCGCTTGCTCACCATAATTCGTAGCTGCTTCAGGTAGCAGGAAATTGTAGAAAATAGCAAACGTAGTCGTTTTCTTATTTTAGTGAATCGATGGCATCAATTGAAACTTGACGATTGACTACTTTGTAGAGCAACACCACGCAGGCTTTGTGCACGCAAACAGCAGGAAGAACACTAAATTTTAAAAACAGCCTCGAATAGGGCCTTGGATGATGAACATGGCGGTTCAAAGGTTATAATTTTTGAAACGCGTTTCAGGAGGCTTACTAAACGGGATATGCGAGTGAATTAAGCATTTTCCGAAGCAGCAGTAATACAATGTCTGATATGTGTATGGATCGCATCAGTGCCTATGCTTGATATTTGCAAGCCTTGTATCATTTTCTCGTACAGATAGACAGATATTGCCGTGTTGAGGAATGGGCACTTCTATTACATTCCGATTATATTCCGGGGAATTATTATTTGGCACAATTTAATTCCTTTTACTTTTTTGAAATGAAAAAAACGACCCATTCCCATTCCTATTATATTCCGGGAAATTATTATTTGGCACAATTTAATTCCTTTTACTTTTTTGAAATGAAAAAAAAAACGACCCATTCCCAATTTGGGGATGCCGGTACCGTTCAATTTCATTCCTTCTATTCCTCGAAGTAGGAAACGCATGATAGTTTTATTGAGTTCAGAATAAACGACACCATTAATATAGTGTGGTGAGATGCATAAACACTGCGAAAGTACGCAAAACACGTTACCAATGTCGAGGATTAGTAGCTTGGCAGAATCTCTCGGGCAGTAAAACCACCCTACTAAGTCCTATAAGAGCAGTCCTTCCGAAACATATAGTATATTTGCGTGGTCAGCATGTTTGAATGAATTGTGATATTTCAATTGTTGAAGCCTAAATTTGTTAATGCTAAATTGATGACATAAGGTATTCTCATGTTGACAAAAGCAGTGTTCAATAAGACTAAGCACTTTTGCCCCGCGTCTTGAGTGGTCCTGAATATAAAGAAAACTGAAATCTACCTAATAGAGAACAAAACGCTCTAGACCAGCTGGTTAACAGTGTGTAGCGAGTAGCAGAAAGAAGTGATGAATCTCGCCACTTTATTCTTTGGGGCCAAAGCAGAGCGGCGGCGACTTCCTGCGTCCGTAGCGTGAGGACTCGTTCTAATCTATAGCGCGCGACCTGAACTCCGAGGACGAGCTGCTCGAGCACTGAGACTAGGAAATGATGATGATGATTAATGAGGATGAAGGCGCCAAAAGTGCATTACCACTCGGGCACGTTGTGCCTTTGCATCCAATGCATAACACAGGGCCGCACTGCTGCTCGTCATCACTTACGTTTGTCAAGCGAGCCTCGTAAGCATGGATAGAGTGAGGAGAACTTTGTGTTCGCCTGTGTGCAGGTATGCAATGTCTTTCTTGTCGCAAAGGTTATTTGCGTGTGTCGATACTACAGGGCTCGTGAGATAAAGATCAGGCAGTGCCTAGTGTATTCGCCCCTTTCGCGAGGGTTATCAATGAGAACTTACGTGCAAGGATAATTCGTTTATCCTTTCAGTAGGCTGTTGGGATAATGAACTCGTTTGTATGCCAACTTATGCCGCGGTTTCTCTTTTACAAATTGGTGGATTGTTCGCACTTTTACATCACGTCTACCCGGCTTTGGCTAATTGAAGGTGGACCTCGAGAACGCGTTGTGGCTTTCGGCTTTGATAGCGCATGTATTCAGGCTTACATGACTAGTTTAGGCATATTGCAGTAGTAGCCTTTAAGGGTGTAGCAAAATACGCTCTTCCCCAATGTCCTCTTTACTTGGCGATGCGAACAGAAATGTGTCCCGAGTTGTGAAAACCCAGCGAAGTTACAAAAAAAAAAAAAAGGATAACGATAGCAATGAAATAATCTCACTCCAGAGCACTAGGTAAGCGGGATGACCAGCTCTGGGATGACCAGCAGTTTTAAAACCCAAATTGTGACTGAACGGCTCCTGGAACAGTTGGTTCTTAAAAAACGTGAAATATTATATATTGCGCTTCACAAACATGAGCTATAGCTGCTCAACTTAACCGCTATACGTAAGAGCCAGTGTTGTAGTGCATTATGGGAGTGCTTCTCTAGCCGCCAACACGCGCGGTAGCAGCGGCATTGCACCCCCCCCCCTTCCCCCTCTTTGCTGGAATAGAGCGAGCGTGGATTTCGGCGCGTAGGTTTTCTTCGGGAATCGGGGAGGCGCCGCCGCCGTGGCCGTAGTTACGGGGGATTTCCCGATTCACGCAGCTTCCGGAACCGATGCTTTCGTAAGTTTACTCTTTCTCTCTCTCTCTCTCCATCTGAACGGAGGGGCAGTGCACACATCGTGTACGACTGTGTGCTAGGCGCTGCGCCTTGCTCCCGACCGGGCTGCAGAAATTAGGTGCATTTCTTCTCTTCTTACCGCTGCCACCACCACTGTGTGCTGCGCTGACTCGCGGACAGATTCTCGGGCGAAGGCGCTCATGTTGACAGAAGTTGGGTGAGGGAGAGTACGAGGCGAGATTGTACTGAACAAAAGCATGGCGCCAGCGTTAATATACGTCACAACTTAAAGAAGCGTTTTTTTTTTTTTTAAACACGCGTCCTAGTATGCCGACGGAAACAGAAGCTAGCATAAAGGCATGAAGGGTGTGAAGACTAGAGACGGCTGAGGACTGCAGCTGGGGTGCCACCGAAGGCAAAAAAAAAAAAAATCACAAGGCGTGATGGGGCATGCTGCCACCGTAGTTTGGCTCGACCGCGGTTATGCGAAAAATAGAGACAAAATTGGGAGGAGCACAGTGAATAAAAGAACAAACTAGAAGTAGACGCGTTGCTTATAAATGTATTGTGCTTGTAGTCAGCCGGGCCATTTTAAAAAAATGTTGCTTCATTGTTAAATTCGAGGCTGTGATTTACTAATGTTCAAAGTTTGAAAAACAGCACGAAGTTTGAAACAGCGCGAAAAGGGTGCTTAATTTAATTTCTATTCAATGCATCCAAGCATTGTCCCCACTCCGTTCAAGGGTCGTGAAAATGTGGAATAATTTTGGGATCATTCTGATTCCTGAGCGGCAACTCCGCAACACTGATATATAGTAGTATAACAAAACCACACCAAGGAGTTTTTTTTTTTTGGTTGGGGGAGGGGGGTGATTTATCTGTGTAACGGCTAACTATATGACAGGTGGTGGTCGATGTGAAGGCGTGTAAATACTTTAGTATCACCCGAAAAGTTGAATCATGAAAAAAATTTCGGGGGCGTCAGAACCCCCTCGAGTCCCCCCTACTTGGGTCCCTGTACTATGATAGGAAGGAACCTTTTTTGTGCAACGCCCCGAGCGGCGTCAGCGTGGACGCTTGTGCGTTCCTTCGCAAGCGCGCAAGCGAATTTGGAGAATTAGTGCCACGTGTTTTTGGTAGAGGATCTGTGCCCATAGTTATAGCGCGAGAACAAAACGACGACACAGAGACAAGAAGGACACAAAAGACACGAGCGCTGCCTTTTCGGTCTCTTCGCTCACTCTCTCCTTCCGCTTTCCTCTCTGTGCTCTAGTCTTTTACCCCCTCCCACTCTCCTTCCCCTGTGGACCTCTGCTGAGGTGTCGTACCTAGCTGCAGACAGTTTCGGAATTCGCTTTTCTTCTCCAATTGTAAGAACCCCCGCCCAAAGATGTTTCGGCATGGCGCCGTGGGATTTCCGACGTGCAAGCTTAGAAGGCGCCTTCGAGAAAGGTCCATTCATTCATTATGCCTCCGCTACTGCCCGACAAAAGGTGTTTCTACTTTGTAACAGTGTACTTCGCGTATATTGAAGAAACCCGCATTCCTGTCGAATCAACAGAAACGATTTCACGATCGTCGTGTCACCCGTGTGAAGATAAGCGGTTGAGCCCGTCCGCATAAGGTGGACGTCCGGCTCGCATCGGCCAACGCGACCGATTTAGTTGTGTTTCACGGAAACCGGCGCCGACGATTTCCGTCCTTCCACGCACGGAGCTCGCCGATAACTCGTGAGACCACCCAAGTCGTTAAGCCGCCCAACACTGTTTGGTCAAGCTCAGCGCGGTGTGGCCTGCAGTCTGGACACAATTTCAGTGCATATCTTCTGGCTACGGCGCCGCCTCTGAAAATATATCTACACTCATCTCAATGTAGAGAATGTGAATTTTTTTATTTTATGGCAGGGAACATTATGATATAATAATATCTGAGGTTTTACGCACTGAGACGACGAAATGACTATGATGCGCACCGCAGTGGTGGGCCCAGAGATTTTCACCAGCTGAGGTTCTTTGACGTGTGCCTAAATAAATCTAAGTACACGAGCATTTCGTCTTCATCAAAGTGCGACCACCACAGCCGCGATCAAACTCGCGACTTTTGTGGCAGCATTCAAGCGCCATAACCATGTAGAAGGCTATAGAATTACGTTAGTTTTTTTCTGGCTATGGCACTGCCTCTGAAAATATATCTACATTCATCTCAATGTAGAGAATGTGAATTTTTTCATTTTATGGCAGGAAACATATGATATTATAATATCGGAGGTTTTACGCACTGAGACGACGAAATGGCTATGACGCGCACCGCAGTGGTGGGCCCAGAGATTTTCACCAGCTGAGGTTCTTTGACGTGTGCCTAAATCTAAGTACACGAGCATTTTGTCTTCATCAAAGTGCGACCACCACGGCCGCGATCAAACTCGCGACTTTTGTGGCAGCATTCAAGCGCCATAACCATGTAGAAGGCTATAGGGTTACGTTAGATGTCTTTTATTTATTTTTCACGCGCACGCACGTACGCACACACGGGAAATCAAGAGGGAGAAATAGGTCGACGCTCTGACATACCTCTTGATTTGAAGTATCAGCCGATTTATTGAAAAGTGAAAAAAAGAATAGCAGATTCCACATACTGTGAAAATCAATGATATGCGGAGCCCGAATGAGAAATGTTAATATCAATTTAACATCGGCACAACCTTACGAGGTGCACGGATGTAGTACACAGCAAAAACCATTAGAAATGTTATGCGCACTCAGGTATCTAGATACGATGCAATTATATTTTTTGTAGTCACGTAACGACGACACCACTAATGTTTGCAATACAAGCACCAGCAGTGGTAGGCACGTAAATTTTGCGGTACATCACTTCCATATCATGATTATCATGTTTGTGCGTGGCATTTGTGTTCGTAGTGCAATCCCGTCACATAATACGAAATTTGGTATATGTGAAGCTAGAGAAACGGCTGCGGGCGCATCATGAGCGTGGTTTTACATGACACGCATGTTATGATTATCATTTTTGCACCAGTCATATACTTTCGCCGTCCGTTCGCGTCACGTGATACCAAATTTGTTATATGTGAAGCTAGCGGAACGGCCGCGAGCGCTCTAGGAGCGTAGCATGTAGTCATGTTTTACATGACACGCGTGCCATGATTATTCTGTTTGGAAGTGTCATTTAAATTCATTGTCCATTCGCGTCACACAATACCAAATTTGGTATAGCGAAATATATATATAGGTATATAGCGAAATAACCGTGAGCGCACCATGAGCGTGTGACGTGTAGTCATGACTTACGTGACATGCATGTCAAGATTTTCACGTCAGGGCCTGCCACTTATATTCGCCATGCAGTAATGTCATACCATACCAGTTTTGCAATATGACATGTGAGTGAAACCACCACAAGAGCAGCAAGACTATGACATGTAAATCACGACATTCATGACGTACATGTCAGGATTTTCATGTTATGACTAGGCACTTATGTTCGTCATACAATCATGTTATGCCGTACCAAATTTGGTATATATCCCATAATCGAAACGGCCAGGAGAACTAAAAGTCGTAGGCGGATCGAATAGATAGATAGATAGATAGATAGATAGATAGATAGATAGATAGATAGATAGATAGATAGATAGATAGATAGATAGATAGATAGATAGATAAATATATAGATAGATAGATAGATAGATAGATAGATAGATAGATAGATAGATAGATAGATAGATAGATAGATAGATAGATAGATAGATAGATAGATAGATAGATAGATATGCCGTACCAAATTTGGTATATATCCCATAATCGAAACGGCCAGGAGAACTAAAAGTCGTAGGCGGATCGAATAGATAGATAGATAGATAGATAGATAGATAGATAGATAGATAGATAGATAGATAGATAGATAGATAGATAGATAGATAGATAGATAGATAGATAGATAGATAGATAAATATATAGATAGATAGATAGATAGATAGATAGATAGATAGATAGATAGATAGATAGATAGATAGATAGATAGATAGATAGCAGCGACTTCTTGCGTTGTTGTAAAACTTTTGGTGCACTCTCAAAAGAATCGTTCTGCTCCTTATGCGCTCTTACCTTCCTCCTTTCTCAATTGCAAGGTAGTCACCCTGCATGACCACATTTATTTTAACTCCCTTTCCTTTACTCTATAGCTCTGCATTATCGCATGTATTGACGAGTTGAACGTTCATAAAAATGCGTATAACAAAGAGGCCTGACTACAGCGACTGCATGCGGCGGGCTGCCTGTAGTAGCACCAGTGACAAGACAGAAGCAGCGTGGCGACATTGCCCAAATATACAAGCGTATACAATAACAAATAACCCTCTTGCGGGACTGCATTCAAGCACTTGTCAACAAGACCGAAGAAACGCCTCATGGAGTAGCGCTAGGCACACGACTCAACGGCACGCAGTATTGCGCTCTCTTGTCGCAAAAGAGCGGACAAAAGGGCGCCGCGAATAATCGTTCGCACGGGCTTTCAGCGCGGGACAGCGGGCGCGCGGGTCGGGGAGTCGTATCATCCGCGCCGTGTCGAGCTCACGCTTCCGCCCTTCTCCGGAGTGCGTTACTAATCAGCTTGGTGTGTGACCTCCCCCACCACGGGTGCATAAGCGAAGCGGCGCCCCTTTGACTAGATTAGCAGAAAACAGTCCCAGGTGTCGGTCGGGTCTGTTTGTTGAGCGCGGGGCGACGGGAAAACGACCGAAAAGGAGGAAGTGAGATAGACATCTTCATTAGCGTGTGTCGCTTGGCTGATACAGGTGCCGACACGAGTTTCGGCGCCGACGCGACTGTAGCCGCCGCCCTGGAGCCACTCGCAATGGTGTCTCCCGACGATCGTGCGAGAGCCGATGCTGTTCGGCACGTGCAAATTTATTCATTCCGCCACCACATCCAACTAGTCTGCCGTACTCGACTGCGTTTCCCCATTTCTTGTGACTGATTTTGTTGCTTTCATTGACCACCAGTTGTGCGTCCCGCGGATTGCGTAGCTCGTACAGATGCATTATTTTCGCTTAACGTTCTACGGCGTGACTCTTAACTTGATTTGTCGTTGTTTTGCTACTTCCCTCCATGGCCCATCTCTTAATACTGACGGAATGCAACGGTTGCGTACTTTTCTCTTTGGTGACAGCAATAACTTGCTAACTTTCCTATACAGGGCACTTGACCTGGATATACATACCTTTGTATACATATACTACATACAGTCTGGCTGCCAATTCAAACTGTTGTTCTTTCACCGGCCACCGAACGCTGCCTTTGTCTTTAGCATACCCATTTTAACGCCACTTTAGCACTTTGCAGGTAAATGTCTTCACTCGGATTGTGAAATTCGTCGCCATCGCAGTTCAAGAGCGTCACATCGTCTGCAAATCACAAGTTCCTGGAATCATCCCGGTCAACCGTCATTCATATTACTACTTCCCAGTCAATTTGCTTGATAGTCTCTCTGTTCAGGAACCGCGGTTCTATAGGTCGTGCTGTTGCCACGTGACGTTGCTCAAAAACGAACAGCCGGAAGAATTAAACAACGCTATATGGAAGAAGAAGTCTGATTGTTTGATTGTTTATTGAGGACGGAGCTATGCAGGCCACAAAAATGCATGATAGCATCGTCATTTACGTGTTTACTTCTGAGGTGACATGGACTGGGCGGGATTTCAGAATAGAAAAGCTGAGAGCGATATTGGGTTGCTAAGGCAGCACGTTAAGGAATACGAAACAAAGTAAGCACACAGAAAGATATTTGCGTACGAAGAGCATGGCGGAAAAGTATATACTAGAGGCTCATCCGCAAGTACGCGACCAGTAGTGTACGGGATATGGCAAAAAAAAAAGAGCTAAGTCAGAAAGAATATAGATGACTCATTGAAAAACAGCGATGAAAAAAACGGACCGCGTAACTAACGAAAAAAAACAACACTATGAGGGAAAATTGTTATAATAATTCCAAAAAAATCACTGTCTTAAGGGCGAAACTCCTTATGGGTAGTCCATCCCTCCCAATTTTTGCTCATCTTCTTTTCTATCTCTCTTTTTTTCTATTATTCTCCCTTTCCCCTCCCCAAGTGTAGGGTAAGCTCCCTACCTTTCCTCTCTATTTTCCTCTTTCTCTCCATCCCTCCGGCGTAGCCGGTGCAATACGTACATACATACATACATACATACATACATACATACATACATACATACATACATACATACATACATACATACATACATACATACATACATACATACATACATACATACATACATACATACATACATACATGCATTCATGCATGCATACATACATACAGATGTACTGACGGACGTTTCGCCCCACTCATCATCATTCACTCCGTGAACCTGCTGTAATTTTTTCTTCGAGGCGAAGCAGAACACGTAGTTATAAAGCGAGATTTAGTAAAAACATGATGAGAATGTACTTCATGTGGGGAAACTCGACAGAGCGTGTCATATGAATACTACGAAAATATCAACCCCGGATGTATGCTTGGGCACTATAGCCTACATGAAGCTTTGAGTTCTAGGGACAGCGTTGGAAAGATGAACATGTCGGCGGCGAAGATCCGTAAAAGACGTTGAGGAGATTGTTGGCGGAAAAGTAGGAATGACAAAAACAAAAAAGCGTAAAAGCCAAAGTTGTGAACTTACTTTTTTTACTTTCGAAAAAATATTTAAAAAATTCCATTCAAAATAGAATTTTTTAAAATTCCATTTTGAATGTCCATTCAAAATTTGTGGTGCCGTTTACCGCAGTTTCAAATTTATAATCTACATAACAAAAATTTCGAGGTCGTGTTCTCTCCACTTTTCCACATTCGCTTGGAGATGGTAGTAAACGTGGGAAGAAAAATAAATTTACGCGTTTCCACGAAGTTAATCCATACGAGGGGGTGAGGCTATAAGCTCTAAGGTCCCTGCATTCCCTATCTTGGCGCTCCTCAAGTTGAGTCGGTCATGGGGATTTTCCCCTAGTTGCATAGGATGAGGAAAACCAAGAAAAATGTGTTGAAATCTAGGGAAATTCAGGAAAAATACGGCTGAGTATCTAAAATTTTTCCATTATTAGCGGAAGTTTGTTGAAAATCTAGCATTCACCTAGTTGAGGTCGCTGCCTGCAAGGAAACATTTATTAGCACCGGCTGGTTTCGGCTTTCTAAAATAAAATTACCACACTCAACTAGAGCCGCCCCGTACTCAACCTTCATCCTACTCTGAACATAGTGCGATGTTGTAGTATGCACTCTGCCGATCCATGTAAACTAGTATAAGTAATAGCGACATAACGATTAACATTTTCTCTACTTATATTACAATCGTACTATTTATGCTGCTGTTGTTGGCAATGAAGATATTATATTGATTTTGTAATGAGCGTCCAAATGCAAGCTTCTTTCATCCTACTCTGAACATAGTGCGATGTTGTAGTATGCACTCTGCCGATCCATGTAAACTAGTATAAGTAATAGCGACATAACGATTAACATTTTCTCCACTTATATTACAATCGTACTATTTATGCTGCTGTTGTTGGAAATGAAGATATTATATTAATTTTGTAATGAGCGTCCAAATGCAAGCTTCTTTCATTTATACATATTTGTACCACTTATTTTGAAACAAAACAATCATGCTGCTGTTGTTGGCAATGGAAATAATATATTAATTTTGTAATGAGCGTCCAAATGCAAGCTTCTTTCATTTATACATATTTGTACCACTTATTTTGAAACAAAACAATCATGCTGCTGTTGTTGGCAATGGAAATAATATATTAATTTTGTAATGAGCGTCCAAATGCAAGCTTCTTTCATTAGTACATATTTATTTGAAACAAAACAATGATTTTGAAACAAAAGAATCATGCTGTTGTTGTTGACAATGGAAATATTATAATAATTTTGTAATGAGCGTTCAAATCCAAGCTTCTTTCATTTATACATATGTATTTGAAACAAAACAATCCTTGATTGATTGATTGAACCCAATATGCATTGCCGGCATAGTGTACTGAAACTGACATGATCTTAATCACCCTATATTTAGCATGTACAAGATTTCTTTTTCTTATTGTCTGCAAGCAGCGACTTTCTAGGACTGACAAAAGCAGACCACTGTAGTTTTTTTTTTGCGCCGATACTCCTACATAAGAACGAGCGCATAACGTCTGCGCATACCAGATTTTTTTTTTGTTCATTTCACGCACCTGTGGGCTCTCCCTATCTGCCTGGAAGAACCCGGAACTCTGACCGATCCTTCCAACGGTATCGGCATGGCCATAAATCTCTTGTAAAGCCCCCGTAACTGCAACACGAAAAGAAAACAACAAAAGACGGCGGTTCAAAAAATCTTTCGGCCTTGAAGAACTCCAATGCCTTCCCAGAGGTGTCACGGGTCCTCAACTCGCCAGAGGAAACGTCTCATCAGGTGCATCCTTTAGCCATTCTATCATATCCTCCGCGCTACAGTGTGACATTCGTTGTTCGTGGTTTGGCGTGTTATCTCTGGACTCATTGGGGAACTTACCAAGAAGCCATACTTCACTTCGTACTGCTGCGCGCTAATACCATGCATACGGCTGCAGTTTTTGGAACCGCCGGCCATAAACAATACTTGGGTGCAATCGTACGCGCAAAAGCAGTTATTTATGTATAGTTTTCTCACTATCAATAGCGTTCAGGAAAAGTTTTCATTGTAGATTTTTTCGCACTGTAGTAATGTCATGCGGAAAAAATATAGGTGAAAGTGAGGGCGCTACAGGCGCCGCAGGGCACATGTCACATTTTTTCCCCTTCATCGTGCACACGTGCAGGCGCCACATATTTGCGAGCACCAGCGTTATCGCTGGCGCGCAAAAGGGCTACTGGCAAACATACGGAGATGTTTATATTTTTGCCCCAGAGAAACAGTAAACAAGAACGTATGCTATAGTGTTATTTTCTCGTACACCTCTGGCTGCACGGATGTCCTTAATACCAAGGTTTCCGAGTTGGAAAGTACGTTATCAATTGAAATATTTGTCTCTCATGTAATTCATTGATTTCGATGTGTAATAATTTCGGAGGCAAACAGTTTTCAGGATTATTCGAGTTTGAAAATCTCGTTTTGAATAAAAATTGCAAGACATCTCTCAGTATACTTAGTTTATTTATTTCTTACTTTGCTTTTCGTATTCATCACTTACGGGACTCTTTTCAGAGTTCCGAGCGCATCCGGGGTACTAACGATATTTTCAGCTAACCTTCGTTTGCACCCAGTGTAAGGATATATTGCGAGCGATGGGAGGCGGTGATTTATAAAAAGTCATGTGAAGCCGTCAATCAGTTTTGGTTGATAACATGTTCTCTGAAAAACCCAAGGTCGTAAATTTTACCGTAATATGTTTATAAATAGCCGAGAAAGGTCTGAGCTTCTTTTTTTTTTTATTATACCGAGATCCCAGTGCGCGACGTCTTAGAATTCAAAGTGTATTTTCAGCGTTTTGACGACATTAGCACAACGAAATTTCCCTGGTGTGTTCAGTTTAGACCCTCTCAGACGACAATGCACGTCGTTTTGACTGATTAGAAAGTATGAAGGCCATAATAAACGACAAAATATGTGACGTTATGATGTTTGGTGCAAAAATTTCAAGGTGGCGTCGCCAGGCACTTTTTCTTTTTACGTGTTTTCGCACTTTTCCTGCGTTTTTCATTGATATATATATATATATATATATATATATATATATATATATATATATATATATATATATATATATATATATATATATATATATATATATGTGTGTGTGTGTATGAGTGGCATTTTTTCGGTGGGGGGGGGGGGTAACATGAATTACTTATATACGCGAAATATCAGTTTTCTCTTTAGAGTCTCTTTCAAAAGAAAACCATGGAGACGTTCGTGTTGAAAACTCAACATCCTCGCCTCTATGTTTTCTTATACGTTCCCACAAATCTGAAGCACGTAATCCACGACTGTGTTTTTTTTACTATTTCGACAAAATCAAAATGCGAGAGCCGAGCCTGGAAATCTAATCAGTGTTATGTTCTTATCTCCGCAAAAGAGGAAGAAAAAACATTTATTGACCCCAGAGTCGCTGACGTAATCAGCCCCCCACTTTTCCCAGCTTTGTTTTTTTATGTCCCAAAGCTGGATCTCTGGCCTGTTAGACGACAAAGCTACCATGGCGGGTTTCGGTATGCAAAAGATTGATCGATTGATATGTGGGGTTTAACGTCCCAAAACCACCATATGACTATGAGAGACGGCGTAGTGGAGGGCTCCGGAAATTTAGACCACCTGGGGTTGTTTAACGTGCACCCAAATCTGAGTGCGCGGGCCTACAACAAAAAGATTGATCGAATAAACGTTGTTGACGGCTTTGATGCAAGATGTAAGATGAAAAAGCATCCACAATCCTCGCCATTTTTCTCACTATAGAGATACAGCAAATTCGCTAAATGCCCGATTCGACGTTTTCAATTAATATATTGAACAAAGTCCACCCTTTTTCTAGTTTACACCAGTCATTCATTCGCAAGTCGTACAATTTGTTGTTCACTGACTTGGGTGTCCACTTTCCTGCTATTCGGCGCCTCTGGGATCTCGCGTCAACATCGGTTTGTGTTCCGGCAATAGTATGTGATTCCCGGTACAAAGCTTTCGTTCAACTTCCTAATTTTTCCGCTCCTGTCATTATATATACTTTAAAGAGCCACGCGGCAGGCTCTCAACATAAAAATAAAAAAATGAGCGCAATACGTTATCCTGGGATATCTTGTCCTTGCGCGCTTCCGTGATGCAGACAATAGTTCCCGGGACGTCTATAGTGTACATGCTCTCGATTCGTCTATACACGCAATGTATCAAATCTGATTTGTCTCCTGCACTGCTTTGCCATACAGCCGTCCTTCCGTTCTTTGTTTTCTCGCATGAATATCGAGCACGATCAACCGATCACACTTCATCTTGTGTGTTTACAACTGCGCGAGCGGCGATAACAGTGCATAGCCGAGAAGCGCGAAATGTTGATAGGCTTAGAAGTGTGGCAGCTTGGGCTAGTTGGTATGGCATGACGATAGTTATAGCGCGAGGACAAAACGATGACACGGAGTGTCCTTCTTGTCTCTGTGTCATCGTTTTGTTCTCGCGCTATAACTATCGTTGTGTTGATAGGCTCTATAGCGCTCAGTGCTGACATTGTTCGCGTGCGTTTCAAAACCAAGGGGTGAGGAGGAAGCATCGCTTGTGCGGAGGAGAGGAGAATTAAAAGCGCCCCCTCGTTTTTGAACGTTGGGTGGTGAGTGGCCCTTTAATAAACGTGACCAATAAACAAGCCTCACTTATTCAGGTATCGGGCGAGTTGCGGTATACACATTTGTCTTGGCTACACTGCGACAAACGTGGTCGAAGACAACTGCGTGTTATTTTCTTTATCCGCGTTGGTCGCGTCGTAACCACGATGGCGCTTTCTTTTTTGTTGCAGCGCAAATTTTTAGTGAGTTCGATTCTCTCGACAGATTGACCTTCGGACCTATTCTCGTTTCACTCGTGCTGTGCGCATTCGAGTGCCCTTTTTTAGCACTATAAAACTATCTGACAGTCCACCGGCTGAGAGCGCTGCTCCAGGTCACCGCCCGGAGCAGCAAAACTTAACTGCGTGACTACCGAAAAAAAAAAAAAAACTTGGGAGCTCCGTCACAACTTGCGGGGTGACGATAGTTATAGCGCGAGAACAAAACGACGACACAGAGACAAGAAGGACACGAAAGACGCGAGCGAAAGACACGAGCCCAAGCTGCCACACTTGTAAGTTACGGGGTGATATGCAGTCGTGGCTTTTTTTTTTTTTGGGGGGGGGGGGGGGGGGTTGAGGATGATAACACGCCGACTCGAACGCATGGTGGTCCCGATAGAGCAGCTGTCACGCGCTCTGAGTATGACAAAGCGGGCGCCGGGCGGGAGCAGGCCGTCGTCGCCCGTTTTCCCGCAGTTTTCGTGAAGAAAGCGAGGGAGGTCGTTGTGGTAAAGAATGAGCGTGAAGGTAGGCCGCCCTTGGCCTTCCCCCACCGGGGAAAGGACGGCGGCAGCCTAATCGGCGTCGCTCGCGGTGCGCTAATAGGCAAACCAACACGAAGTCAACTCTCTCACTTTGTCGCCAAGGCGCCACTGATTAACCGCAGGGCCGGAAACGATCGCGCTCGCAGATTCGCGCACGGTGACCGCATGTGGCAGCGGCAGTTCCAAGAGAAACCGGGCGCTCTGGCGCCAGGCCTAGGCGCACTCGGTGCGTTGAACAAGTGTGATTGGCGGACAAAGCTAACCAAACTTGGTTGGCAGTCGCTGCGGTTGATTTCCCAAATATGAAATCTAACGATGACAATAGTTATAGCGCGAGAACAAAACGACGACACAGAGACAAGAAGGACACAAAAGACACGAGCGGTTCTGTCTTTCGTGTCCTTCTTGTCTCTGTGTCGTCGTTTTGTTCTCGCGCTATAACTATCGTCATGCCATACCAACTAGCCCAAGCTGCCACACTTCTAAGGAAATCTAAGTCTCAAAACTGTGTTATGGTAACTCCTGTCGAGTGTGTGTGTGTCTGTATATAGAAAAAAGGGGGGGGGGGGGCCATGCGCGAACTCTAACAATTATCATATATTTTAGCACTGTTTTGATCTTCAACGTGCATCAAAAGTTTTGTTCTATTCATAATGTTTAGCTCGCGTAAACAATAACAACGCGCAACATTAAAACGTTACGGGTGTTGCGATGCAGTAGCTCATGCAGACAATAAAGTTACACGAAAGAAGGGCCGTCTTCATGCAGCGTGCTGCTTACTGGGCAAGATGTATTCTGATACAATATGCTGTAGCTTTCAATAATGAGGATTATATATATATATATATATATATATATATATATATATATATATATATATATATATATATATATATATATATATATATATATATATATATATATACAAGCTATCAAAGTCAGAACGAAGGGTTCTCAATGAACAACAAAAAACACTGAAGTGACCATCAAACCTGCTGATAAAGGGGGCTGCATACTAATTCTAAACACTTCGGACTACCTAAAGGAAGGGGAACGACAACTATCAGATACAAACTTCTACAAAGAACTTCCAATGAACCCGACTCCCAAATTTGAAAGTGAGATAAAAGGAACCCTATATAATCTCCACCGGGACGGGAAAAATTACCGGCAAAATGTTCAAGGCAATGTTACCAGTCCATTCTGTTCTCGGTCGATTGTATTTGCTTCTTAAAATACACAAGGCAGGCAATTCGTCGGACACCCGATAGTATCCAGTAACAACACATTAGCAGAAAATATATCTGAATTCATCAATTCCCGAATAAAATACATCCTCCCGAATTTTCCCTATTACCAAAAGGACACAAACCACTTTATCTGCAAAACGTCATGCCTCAGCATCCAAGGCGGTAGTTTTCTGGTGACCATGGCCATCTGCTCACTGTACACTAACATATCCCACCATGACGGAATAACGACTAAGGTTTCTGAATATGTAAAATTTGACTGGTGTAAGTAGCGTGGTACTGTTTACACATCTTGAAGTTGTACTAAATTATATTCATTTTTAGTTAAATGGCAAGCACTTCCTTAAGGTTAGTGGCACTGCAATGCGAACAAAAATAGCCCAAAACTTTGCGAGCACCTTCATGGCATCACTTGACATGCCATTCATTGTGGAACGCACCTTGAAACCTTTCTACTACAGAAGATACTTAGATGACATTTTTTATGATATGGAACCACGATGAGCGAAGTATTAACCGCTTCATAGAGGATTTCCACAAGCTCCACTCTTCGATTGAATTCACGCACAAAATTTCCAAAACTAGCATTAACTTCTTGGACGTCACTGTCTTGGTCGAAAATTATCGCCTGTACAAACCTTTACAAAAAGCCTACAGACCAGCAAATGTACCTACATTTCAACAGCAGCCTTCGAAAGCATTCCAAATAGGGTATCGCATATTCTCAGGCCTACCGGTACCGAAGAATATGCACCAATATACAGGAATTTGACAGACACGCAGAACACCTAAAGCATTCCCTATCGAAAGAAAATTATCCCGAATACATTTTTGACGATGCCATACTACGTGCTCGCAACGTGAACCGGAATGATACAATTAAGGGACCAAAAAGAGTATCTAAAACGGCTTCCTAAACAAACTTTGTACTAACTTACTCTACATCAGTGCCATGAGTCAGCAACATACTTTCCCGCCATTTCAACATAAGCAGGCAAAGCAAACGACTAACCTGAATTTTCGCGAAGCCACTTCACGTGGCGTGCCACAGGGATAAAAACTTGCAAAGACATTCTTGCCAGAGCAAAAACAAACCCCTCCTAAATTCAATCAGGGTGCCATCCCTGCGGAAAACCTCGCTGCAACATATGCCCACAGATAGTCACAACGCGTATATCAAAAGCGAACTTCTCGGATTTCAAATTCTGCATAACTGAAAGCCTTAATTGTGACTCCAGTAACGTAATATACATGCTACATTGCAACATCTGCGGGCCAGAATTTATAGGCCAAACAGGGACGCCGTTTCGGCTGTGGTTCAATAATCACCGGTACCACGCTATTTCACTGCCGAAGCTACCTTAGTCTAGACATCTGCGCCTGCAAAACCACTGTTTTGAAAATGTCAGCGTAACTCTTTTACAGTTTGGTTTCTTGAAAAGGCGCGAGTGTGAACAGCGTGAGGCATATTTTATTTTCAAATTTAGAACAATATTAGCCGGCATCAACGAGGACCCCGGAAGACTATCCTGCCTCTGGGAAGTAAGTCAGGAGGAAATTGGCAACAAAGATTCGTAACTCGAGACGATCCTTCTTTTCTGACTGACTCGTACGTGTGCAGTGTCTTTTCTTGTTTCTTTTCTCCTCATGTACATATAAAGTGAAGTGTTTACGCTCACGTATCGCTTAAAGGTCGTGGAGGGGAAACAGGCGAAGATGAAAGGTAAAGAGCCGACCGATCCCCACTTTGCTATCTGCTTCTATTTTCCGTCGCTTGCCTCTCTATTTCTTCGTCTATTTCTTCTATTCTTTTTATCCCTCCTTCCCCCCGCGCCTATAAGGCACCGTGTCGTGTCGCCCTTGAGGCAGACAGAAATTAGGTGCCTTTTCCCTCTTCCTTACAACCACAACAACCACCGCCTATTAAGAGATAACTCTTCCCTTACGCCCGCCGTCGCGGGCCCCTTCTGCCACCGCGGCGGCAATCTTGGGTGGCCCGACACACGTGGAGAACTGCCAGCGCAAGATGAAAAGCAGATGCGGACTTACACCGACTTTTGGATGTGCGCAGTCTGGTTTTGTGCTCAGCGTTAACAGTGGTTCACAGTGTTTCTTTTTTTTGTTCTCTCTCACTTTCACAAACATCTTTCAAGGCGAGGGGGACACGGCGGCAAGCAAGTTTGAACGTCTACGTTAGTCCAACTCATCCCCTGACGAAGGAAGGACCCCTCCCGAAACTGTTTGGAAATAAATATATTTATCCTTGTTGACAACGCTCCCGTTGTGTTATATCCCATATCCCATATGATTATGTAAGCGCCCAGGAAGCCTTTTTTGAAAATGCGCCCAAAAGGGCATTGTCACTTCATCTTCTCATTGTGTTCAGCGAGAGTTTCATTTTCTTGGTATCTATGGCGGTCGATACCAACAATGCTGAGGCGGCCCAAAAAGCTTCATCGCGCCCTCTGGTCCACTTTTGGACTGAATTGTTTGAAATGTGAAACCAATCGTGCACTCAAATTTATTTCCTGAATGCTTTGAAATGTGAAACCAATCGTGCATTCAAATTTATTTTCACGTAACAATATCTCAATTGGTCAAAGTTATTGTGGAGTCTCCCGTATACCTCGATCAAAATCATGTGTTTTTTGCGCATGATATCCCAGAAGTCTTGATATAGAATTGTACTCCTTGAGCTGAGGCTTTGGTGGTGATTTTCTCTTCCTGTATAGCATACTTAGGCACGCAGAAATATGATGGGCTGAAGTGTATCGCCTGATTTCAAGTGCTCAAGTGTGTATGAAGGCAGCAAAAAAAAAAAAACATTTTGTTATCAGCAATCAAGGTATATGTATATATATATAGATGAAATAGATGATCAGAGTTTCTTCCGGCTACCGTAATAAAAGTTATAAACTTCGAGAATAGTGCAGTATAGGAAACAAAACAATAAAATATTTATTTATTCCTAACAGTTTCGGCTGGTGGACCAGCCTTCTTCGAAGGATGTAAGTGAAATGATACAAGTTCCCGTAGCAGAGGGTCACCCTCACAGTTTTGGAGGGTCTTTAAACTGTGAGGGTGACCCTCTGCTACGGGAACTTGTATCATTTCACTTACATCCTCCGAAGAAGGCTGGTCCACCAGCCGAAACTGTTAGGAATAAATAAATATTTTATTGTTTTGTTTCCTATACTGCACTATTCTCGAAGTTTATAACTGTATATATATATATATATATATATATATATATATATATATATATATATATATATATATATATATATATATATATATATATATATATATATATATATATATATATATATATATATAAGGGAAAGAAGTGTATACCTAAGGGCTCGTTTTTCCGTGTTTTAACACAATATTAATGAGATATAACAGACAGTAATGCCAAGGAATGTACAGGGGAAGTTATTAAAACCAATGGAATGTAAATAAGAAGAAAGAAAAGTGGATGAAAAAATTACCAACTGTGAGCAGGAATCGAACCTACGACCTTCGAATTACGCGTTAATTCGAAGGTCGTAGGTTCGATTCCTGCTCACAGTTGGTAATTTTTTCATCCACTTTTCTTTATTCTTATTTACATTCCATTGGTTTTAATAACTTCCCCTGTACATTCCTTGGCATTACTGTCTGTTATATCTCATATATATATATATATATATATATATATATATATAGCTGACGTTTTCTGCACAGCCCATTAAATGCATGTGCCTGCACGGCATTTATCTTTTTCGTCTGTGCTTCTTGATAGATTGATTGATATGTGAAGTTCAACGTCCCAAAAACCACCATATGATTCTCGCATCGGAGTTCAGTGATGAAAGAAACAACTTTGAGAAGCTTGAATCGCGCGTGTGTATTTGTCTTGTTGAAAAAATTTCGCATCTCTGAAAACAGCAAACGACGTCTCATTATGGTGTGCTTGCACAATATTTTGCTCAAGCTTTCTATTGTCACACATTGATTGCATCCAGAGTAGGCATATCTCTTATTGTCGCTATAATAATAAATGCATCACACGTCACCCCAACCAACCTATCGCAGTAATAGCGTCCGGATATGTGCTTTATTCCCATTTGAAATGCAATAATTGTGTTACCAAGAAGGTGTGTACAGTAATATATTCAATAATATGTAGCCACGTAATAACATCATACATGATCAACAAAAGAAAACGTTTGTTAATGTTCGCTGACTTAAAAACTACAAAAGCAGCAAATAAATATTATAATTCAGCGTCAAAACTGAAATAATTGGTTCTCTCAGCAAATTCGGGGTTCGCCTTACGTCTGCTAGCGTGATATTCTTATGTTTTTAGAAATACTTCATGTATTTCTACCAAAGTGAGTAAGCTTCATGGATACAATTATTATTGTGATCGAGATGATCTCAATTATTAAAATTTGGTTTGGGAAGTGCTTCATAAATAACGACAATAATGCAAATAATGCAAAAAAATAATGCAAAAGATATTGCGTGAAGCCTGACACCGATCGTAGCTGTGAGAACTTCGAAGCACTTCGCGCATTCAAGTTTAATCGATTGACCATGCACATATATGTCGCACTATAGCAAGGGGCATTTTCCGGCACTTCGACTGCGCATGAGAGACTTCGACAGCTATCCGAATATTTGAAAGCGCGCGAACGCCCTCGCAATATACCAAAACACAATGACAAATGACGTGCTAGTTCATTGCTACTACCAAGCCTTTATTAAGGTGTTTTTATTGTTATCTTCTATCGTGAAAAAAATACTGCTTTCTTGGTGTAAAAAAATCTTTATTTATTTATTTATTTAGTTAGTTAGTTAGTTAGTTAGTTAGTTAGTTAGTTAGTTAGTTAGTTAGTTAGTTATTACCTTCGCACTATTGAAAAGCCTGCCTTTGTACCTAATGATGCTTTGATATAATATCAATCAGTGAAGTAAAAAGGAGAATTTTCGGAAAGGCCGTGTGTCTAAAAACTTTTTAGGAATCCTATTCTTTTGTTCTCCCAACTGTATATTATATAATTCATCTTTTTCTTCCTATGCATGCATTTGCTGTGCAGAGGGAAATGACGTGCGACATTATCTCGAGTTACTAAAGCCCCCGCACATATGACATGTGCCAACAATACTGCATTCGAACCTTATCTAGTAGCGTTCGTCTCGAGTTGCCTACGTCGAACACTATACCGGATGTATACATATATTAGAGGTCGCAGAAAAATTATAACTTATTTCCTAGTGGGACCATGGGACCATTCGCTCTCTGTACAGGCTTCGTTCATTGTATAATATGTTGGTATAGTACACAGGATACGTATAATTATACGATGACGCAAATATATATATATATATATATATATATATATATATATATATATATATATATATATATATATATATATATATATATATATATATATATATATATATATATATATATATATATATATATTCAGTTGAAAACAATTAGGAAAAAGCTGCACGCTTCTAAACTTTATTTGTCGACGTCGAGACCGGTCGGTTTTCGAATGAAACGTCGAGAAACACAGTCTTTAAAAACGTGGACCTTATATATATATATATATATATATATATATATATATATATATATATATATATATATATATATATATATATATATATATATATATATATATATATATATATATATATATATATATATATATATATATATATATATATATGTGTGTGTGTGTGTGTGTGTGTGTGTGTGTGTGTGTGTGTGTGTGTGTGCGCGCGCTGAAGTTAGCATCTCGTGCAGTTTTCTTCTGTAGCCCAAGCTGCATAGGTAGGAGCAATGCGTAACTAGATTTCTCTCTTGTGTCAATTTGTTTTTTCAAAGTCAGCCTGTTTACAATTACAGATCGCGTCAAAACTATCACTTACTTTAGTATTTGTACATCGTATAAGCTTAATTACGTGTTTACAAAATTGCACATCTGTGTGGTAGAATGAGCACTGCCTCCCCCAAGCTGCGCCGGGACGCTTGAGTTAAAGCGAACATTTTTCTTTGAGCTTTATGATACGTGCACGTTAAGAACGTGGCTTACATGTTCTATACGACTTTAAATACTCGCATAAACGTTACCATTTCTTCCTGGCAGGGGCGTTTCGTCTGCAGTAGCCGGACCAAGCATTGAGGCGCGAGCACGAAATAGTTGTGGTCAGTATTTCACCCCTCGTTGTTTATTCCTTACACAGGGTCATTATTCGTGCATGGTTCATTCCATATGAATGCACTCTGCCACACACGTCCGTAACAAGTTTCAGTTGATAATTTGGGATGCCTAAATTTACCACGAAAGCGCTCCAGTTCCTCCATGACTGACGGATTCTTTTGACGTTCACTGAAATAAACTGTCAATATTTGAGTTATATTATCCTGCCAGCAAACCAGTGACGGAAGTGACATTTTCCTTTTTGGAGCAAACTCTGGAGCAGAAAATAGGCTACAGAGCAGCTATATGTTTTGGATCAGTTGGCATATTATTCCTAAAATTTCTCAAGAGGTAGTTTAAGCCCCCATAATTTTTAATGTTTATTACTTAAAGTATTGTACATATGATAATCATTTCGAAGGTTAAAAACAAATAATTAAGCAGGTAGATAGCGATCGAGCTCCAAGTAAGATGAGCTACATGTAACTCATCTTACTTATAAATATCTATTTAAAATACCAATACACTTGGCAGAAATATATATAAGCAATAAGTCTGAGCACTAAATAATAAAAGTACGACATGCAGTTGTTCGCAAGCATCAGTTTATAATCGGTACTACATGAAAGCAACGTTATTTTGATATTTATCCGAAACAGCTACATCAAAACTAAAAAAAACAGCATCTAAAGGGGCTATATACTTAACTGCCAGTTTTTGTGGCATAAACGAGGTCAAAGCTCATTAAGTGGTAAATCTAAAGGTCGACAGAGCAGCACTTAGTAATCAGTATGGTGTCGACCTAATCTTGCACTCATTTGATCAATATATAATCCGCATGTCAGGTACAAATATACAGCTGAATGAGAAATATATATCATCAGTACTTGTTGCATAATTAACATAGCATGCATGTAAGTATAGTAAGCAAGCTGCGTACTAAGATTATAGTACGTACTCCTTGTTTTTGGTGTCGTTTAGGCTCTATATAAAGATAGTTCAAGTTCATTGTTTTCAGTTTCCCAACGCCATTTCGGAGCAGGTACGGAGCAGTTACTAAGTAATATTGCACTTTGGAGCAGGCATGAAGCAGCACTTCTATCACTGCAAACATACTCCAAGTGCTTAAAACAGCAAAAAATAAATAAATAAAAGTTAATGCTCATCTGTTTCTCGCGTGGAGCTATGCTAAGCTACAGAATAATTTACTTTTCGTCAGATAGTCAATACCCGCTACCTTTTTCCTCAGTCGCCAGAACGTAATAATAATAAATAATAATAATGATAATATCTGGGGTTTCACTTCCCATAACCACGATCATGATAATGAGCGGCGCTGTAGTGGAGGCCTACAGAAATTCCGATAACCTGCTCTCGCATGATGACACAGCACAATACACGGGTATCTGCCATTTTGCCTCCTTCGGAACGCGACCACCAAGACCGGGGTCGAACCCGCAACCTGCGGGTCGGCAGCCTAGCAGTGTAACCGCTATACGCCACCGCGGCAAGCAGCCACCAGAACAACTATTATCAACAGTTTTCTAATTACGGGCCCAAAATTTTAGGGTCCATGAGAGTTTTGGATTACGATTTTGCGCTTGCCAAGTGCGTCTTGCGTGCCAAAGGCAACGTTTCCCCCAAAAAATAGAAGAAAAAAAAGATGTGTTACTGTTACCTAGCCGAAGCATTACCTTGGCGCGCCAACGAGCAAAAAAAACCGACTATTGATATCAATGGCGTTCGTCTCCAATGTAGTTGACAGAGAGCAGTACCTGCAGTCACTCTGCGAGCCTGCGAATTTAGCGCGTTACCATGTTTTGGGCCCAATATAGTGCGCGCTGATAGGCGTCGTTTCAGTGGCCGCCACCATGTATGATTAAAGCGAAGTATTTAGGGACAGATCGTTAAGCATCCACTAAATAAAAAAAAAACTTGCGTCTCCAAAGCATAACTGTCACAAACGACTGCAATTTTCGTCTCGCCCCCATCGTCGAAGGAAGGGCGCTTTTGTGTTGGGTAGACGACATCCGGTGACTGCCGACGCAGAGGCGGCGCCGCCGCGTCTTCCCTACACCTGTACCGAAAGGAGAAACATGTGTCGAGAAAAAAGAAATGACCTCGAGAGACGACGGCATGTCCCTTCTTGTATCTGTGTCGTCGTTTTGTTCTCGCGCTCTAACTATCGTAATGCCATACCAACTAGCCCAAGCTGTCACCATTCCAAGTCCCGAAAGAGTTTGGACTTCATCTGAATCGCCAGTTGACGTGCAGCCAGCAAGAAGTGCAATCTTCGGTGTCGCGAGTCTCGCGCAGGCGGCGAGCATAGAGTGACCCGCGCAATGTATTGAGACGGCTGCAGTACCGGGCACCCTCGTCGTCTACTAAGCTGGTGAGATCTTCAGCGACACCCCGTCAACTCCCCTACGTGTACCAAGAGCTGGCCTGGTCCGTATGAAAGTTATATTGTGACTTTTTTGAAACTTTTATTTAACCCAGCTTTTAAATAATTATAGTTGTGTGCACTGCGTGACACTTAGCAATCCGGAAGCGCGACCATGATCCTTCCGTAATCATTTCTTTGTATCTCCTTTTGATTTAAATCATGTTGTTCTTTTATTAACATTCCACGTGTTTGTGTTTTGTCTGTACCTGTTGTAATGTTCATTTAGAATGGAATGGAATGGAAAAACTTTATTTCGGTCCTGCAGGACGCGCTTAGCGCGTAGCGGGCGTCTCCCACGTAGGGACCGACAGGGAGTACCTGGCGGCCGCTTCGTTCATTTAGAGCATAGTTATTTTATTGTTGCTCTTTTCATTGAATATCAGTTCTCTTCCTCTGTAATTTTGTTAACTCTTGCCTATTGCCCTTGTTTTAATTAAAATTTTGTTTGTGTTTAATTAAATGTCCTTGTCTGCTCTTTGAGTGCTTCGGTAAGGTCCATACATCACCACACGTGCAACCCCGCACGGGTAGACCGACCTGCAAATAAATTCCAGATGCGCCACTTCGAGGCCTTTCAGAAGTGTGGCAGCTTGGGCTAGTTGGTATGGCATGACGATAGTTATAGCGCGAGAACAAAACGACGACACAGAGACCTTCTTGTCTCTGTGTCGTCGTTTTGTTCTCGCGCTATAACTATCGTCATGCCTTTCAGACGTCGCAGGCCGAAGCCTGAAGTGGAAGCCTGCGAGTGTGCTGCACGTCGATGTTAGATCGGCGGGGCCTCACCCGAAGTGTGTGACAATAACCTATGTATATAGTGGCCTCGGCGCTATTTCTTTGGGGTGGACAGAAATAAAGTTTTGCACCCACCAATTCAGATGTTTGGAGCACCTATTCTCAAACTTCCAATTGTTCAATTCATAGATACCTCACTTATTTATGTGTTGCCATTTTTCCGACATACATTTCATAATTGTTGGCATTGAACATCTCGAAACCACGCTATGATTATTCATCCATCCATTCATCCATTCATCCTTGGTGAGAGTGCCCTTCTACTCAAGCCTCTGCGATCGGCGAGTCGGCGCGGATTTTGGGGGCGGGGCTGCAACCTGATCTGCCGGCCTTGGTGCATGCCTGTTGCACTGGGAGCCGAGACCTCGCCGCACGGCGGGCCGTTTTGATTACGGACAGCCGCGGTGGTTTGTGGGGGCTCGTGTCCGCTTAACTCACGTAAGTGCTCATTTGCGAACGCAGTGCACGTAGTAGTGTCACGCATTCATTCCAAACTGCGCCGCACAATCGGGAAATAGGAATAAATTCAAGTTTAAATAATTCAAGCGATAATTTAGCGATTTTATACATGATACTGTTTACATGCGGGCTCTGTTACATTGGCCAAACAGGCCGATGCAATAATGATCGCTTGAGGGAGCACGCTTACTCTCTAAAAGGCTCCGTTCCCATGGGAACGGAGCCTTGGGAACAGACCATTGTAAAAAGTGTGGCTGCCAGCCAATTTTGGACAAGTGTGTGATTATAGGGCGATATAAAAATCAACGCGAGCGCAAGATCAGCGAAGCCTTCCACATTCAACAATTTGGTGCTTCCTGTGTAAGCGTACCTTCGATTTTTCTTCACGGCTGTGAATTTCGTTATCTAGGGTCCCCTGATATGACTGCCTCTTGATTAGGTAGGCCGTTAGGCACATGTATGTCCGATTTTGCTGATCTTGCATGGTTATGCGCAGATTCTGTTTTCCTATATATTGCAGTTAGATTGCAATAAACTTTGGTTGTTAGTTCAGCGCTCTGTTCTCGTCCCTTCTATCCCCTCCTGTCATTTGCGCTGTTAAGCACTTTCTTCGTCTACCATTCATCACCAACCAGCCCAATCAAGCACCTTGTTAAATTCGAAACTGCGCCGCACAATCGGGAAATAAGAATAAATTCAAGCGGGAACTGATGTGGGACGGGCCGTTTGTTTCATGTGGCTGATGCTATCGCTTCACCAAAAAAAAAGATGAAAAAACTCCGGGAGCACGTGCAAACGAAAATGGCTGCGTTTCGAAAACGTCGCCACGCACGGATGTCGTGCGTGGACACGAGATATTTATTTTTTTTATTTATTTATTTATTTATTTATTTATTTATTTATTTATTTATTTATTTATTTATTTATGTGATAGCGTTAGAGAGCTCGTGTCGCGTAAATCCCGTCGTTGGCGTCGGCTCCTTAGGTTGTGAGCGAAAAATCGTCCATGAGCGAAAAAGCAAGTTACAGAGATCACCACACGAGGCCGCTACTTGTCCATGCGTGCGCACGCGATCACACTGGAAAGCCGCGCATTCGAAGAAAAAAAAAAGTGCTCAAGGTCACTAGGCGCGGGTAACGTAGTTTGTTTGCCCCTGTCATTCCTTCCTGCTTAGCTTCTAGCGCTTTCGTCGGGATGAGAGAGGAGATAATGCAATTGCAGCATGCGACAAACATTTGTAACTCCACTCGTACTGGACGGATTTCTCAAACTTTCGCAGCGTTGAATTCGTGAGGCAGTAAGCTCTTCTAGTGAATTCATTCCATGGTTACTTAAAAAAAGTTTTTCAGGGCCCCATTAACGCATTTTGTTTGACAAGTATCACAACGAAAACGAACCCATTCGGCGATTTGTAGGCACATTTGGGAGGCCTCAAAATGCGTCAAAGAAGGCCGGGATAGTGCAGCCATCGCCGTTAAAAACGCACAGGAACTCTCAAGCAGCTCTAATAGACAACTATGTCCATCTAACGGAAAGAAATATTATGCCTTTCCAGAGGTGTTGATCAAGCAAACAGCAAAGCAAACGCTAGATACTGTGCTGCTATCTGCGAGGCATTGTGAGATTTTTTATGGCCTCCGAGATTGCTAGCACGCGACGTGTATCTTGGCGGCCATGCGACTCTTGCTTTAGATAAAAAAAAACCTGTATGTGCCATTCGCGCGCGCGTGCTGGTACAATCTACTGTTTGCGTGTGTGTGTGCGTGCGTACGTGTGTGTGTGTATGCAACAAAACATATTAATAAGTATGCACTTAGCGGTTGAAGGGTACACTAGGGGCCGGATTTCACTATCGTGTTCAACTTTTAAAAGCGAAGCTTAAGGGTCCCCCACTGTATTTACTTATTTATTTAGTTATTTATTTATTCCCCTTTTCTATTGTGGATGAGGCAATGCATAATACTGGGCGGTATTGGCATTTACGGAAACTCAAGGAAAAGCAAACGCGTGTGAAAACTTGTATTGAAGCACTGCACCAAGAGGGAGAGCACGATAATTTAAAATAAGAATATGCTTCGCTGTTGATTTATAGTTGGACACCTCAATCGTACTATATAAATGGCTCATTTTTGTTAGCATGTATGCATAGACATACCATGGAGAGTAGCAGTGTGTTGCGTGCGTGCAACGTTTAAGCCCGCTTAAGCCAATCAATGCGGACTGCATGCAAGGCCAGTGCAAACACTCGGTGTAAACATGCAGCTTCTGTTTACACTAAGCTGCGAAGGAGAATGCATGCACAGCTGAATAAAACATGCATGGAACACATAGAACGGTATTTGAAACTGTGATGCCTTAAACGAACATGTTCTGCTACTGGCAAATTACAAACTGGTAGCCTGGTTGATTTGCATAAGAATAATATGAGGTATTTTACGCCCTTAAACCACGATGTAATTATGAGAGGCGTCATTGTGGAGGGCTCTAGAAATGTTGGCCATCTGGTGTACTTTAACGTGCAGAGACATCGCGCAGTCAACGGGCCTCTACCATTTCGCCTCGACCAATGTGCGACCGAACCCATGGCCTTCAATTCAGATAACCGATGCAACACCGCGGCAGACTATACCATTGATTTGTGACATACTTAAAAAGTATGGTTTAAGAAAAAAAAGTTAATTTTGTTAGACCTCGATTATAGTCTCTTTAACAAGAATATACTGAATATCTTGCTATCGAAGTGCGAGGTATTTTTGTCGAGCTCTAATGTTTACACAGCTGCCGAATAATTAGGTTTATTTAGGTTTCTAAAGGTTTAATTAGGTTTGATTAGGTTTTAATTAGGTTTCTGCATTTAGCGTGCTTCAGATTGTACTAGAATATTTTTAACGCCCATGTATTTTCCAAGTGTGTCTTGCAAAATTTTTGGAACATTCAGAATATTACCATATTCAGCCGCATACATGGTAGCGCAAAAAGAAAAAAAGAATAAAATGGAAATAAAGAAAGTAATAAAAAAGAAAAAAAGAAAAGACAGTAAGAAAGAAAGAAAGAAAGAAAGAAAGAAAGAAAGAAAGAAAGAAAGAAAGAAAGAAAGAAACACCGGTGTGCCTTTGGAGAACAAACTGAAGAAAATGCGCTATGCTTTTGTGCCTCAGGTTTGGGATACTGCTACAGGAGTGCTTGATGCAGAGCGTAATTTCATTCAAACTACTAAACGAGTACCACATCAATCTTGCCCGTACAACAAATATGTATATATATATATATATATATATATATATATATATATATATATATATATATATATATATATATATATATATATATATATATATATATATATATATATATATATATATATATATATATATATATATATATATATATATATATATTTGTGTGTGTGTGTGTGTGTGTGTGTGTGTGTGTGTGTGTGTGTGTGTGTGTGTGTGTAATACGCAGGGGGGTGCACTGCAATGAAGCTTCACCCTCCCCCTTCATCCGAAAGAAGAACCTGCTCATGCCTATGGTATTACATATCATTGTTATTTAGCTTCATCGTTTTTAAAAGCAATATAATAGAATTTGAAGAAACTTCAAAATTTTAACTATGCACTGTTGAACAATATCTTAGAGGGGGTACGTGCCGTAGGGTAGAAGAAAAAAACACAACAAAAAGCGGCAGCAGCGATGGTGGACAAACAAAACATCACCAAAACAGCAGGAACAACAACAACAACAAATCCTACGACGGCGACGAACATCTCTATACAGTGACGACACAATACTGTTCCTGGGGTCATTGGCAACGGGGCACTGCAACAGGGGCATAAATGATGCTTTATTTACTTATATGGAAGATACAAAAAGATTCCCACGTAAATCCTGTAAGCACGTCTATTTATTAGTTATCGTTTGTTCATTTATCTTATCTGTAATTCATTACATCTATATTCTAACATTGGTTTCAGTATTATTTCATTAAAAAAATTTCCTCCCACTAGCCTAATGAAACAACATAATATCTAGACACTTCAGCTTCGAAGGAAAATACACAGGCTAAAATTTCTCTACCATCTGAAAAACAACTCTTTCTCTCTGAACCCACACGCGTATGTGACACCACTTGCAGCACGTCGAACACGGCATCGTCACGAATTTTCTTTAACACCACATAAGACCAGAACTAACCTTTTCAAATATTCTTTCTTTTCATGCACTATAAACGATTCGAATATTCTGCATTTATCACAACTAATAGGCGCAGATCCCATTGAACATATATCTACTTGATGTTTCGCCACTGTCATGTTGATTAATCTTTCATTTCTTATTTTTAGTGTTCCTTTTTTGTATTTCGATTCTTTTTTTTTGTATTTCAAGTGTCTTGCGGGGGTATAGGCAAATGTTTATGCGCATGCAATGTGTTCTTACTTCTGTTATTTCTTTCTGACGTTGTTTTCATTGATTATGTTTTTCGTATTTCTTCAGTGTACATCTTACTTAGTTGTGACTTTCTCCTTTCATTTTTTTGGGATTGCTGTTCATGTATATATATAAATATATATATAAATAAATATATATATATATTCATGTATTTGCCCTCCTGCTTGGACCCAAATAGGGTCTGCAGTATTGTATAAATAAATAAATAAATAAATAAATAAATAAATAAATAAATAAATAAATAAATAAATAAATAAAATAAAATAAAATAAACAAAAAAATGACGCTGATATTCTCAAGAATCGCTGCAGAATATTGCCAATATGCAGTGACTTGGTCTGCCAAGAGACGGCGCTCCCATCGACTTTTTAAAGTCGAGGACAGCCCTTGAGTGAAGGAGTGTTTGTGAATACGGGGGTTACTCTGCATTCTGTGATACACTACTACTATTTCTTCCGCACATGTTCGTTAACAGGTCAGCTACTACCCTGAACACTTTCTCGATGCACACGCTGGTGGAAAGAACGATATTCTAACGTAGGAAAAGCTTGGGTCAATAACTTGCACCTGCGCAGTGCTTCGATGCTAGTGACAACGTCTTCTATGTAGCGTCGTGCTTTGCTCTTGACGCACGGGTAAGACGTTGCAGGTAAGTCCAAGGAAAATGCGAAAAAAAAAAAGGTTTTTCAGCATTACCAGCAAGATGGTGGAATGAGCGCTCGTAACAACATAGTCAAGACGCGGTGGCCGTGCTCACATCTCGCACACGCACTTAGCTCCACAAAGCCTATAGTTAATATACACTAAAAGGAACTCTGGCGCTAGTGTCTATAGGAGTTGCAACACACGGCGCTTCAGTGAGCATGGCAATGATGGTTAGTACACACACTTGTCTAAGCTTCGTAGTTCTGGCCTACTTTTGGCTCCGTGTGTGTTCGTGTGGCTTGGAGCTGTTTCTTCACGAAACAAAAATTAGCAAATGTTCAGTGGTTGCACTTCTCCGCCTCATTTTTTACGCTTAGCTTTCCAAATCAGGTCACGAAGTTAAAAAGGGTTGAATCTTTCTTTCAAAACAAAACCTAAACACAGCAATAAACGAAGCCGCATGTACGATTCGTCATCCGCAAGTACGAAGAGTAGGCAAATGTGTGTACTACCCATAATTTCCATGGTCGCTGAACGATCGCAGCGACTGTCTATCTTCTATAGTTAATTTTAGAAAACTCTATTCCGCAAAGAGCAAAGGTTGACGTTCCTCGCCCGCCCTTATCTCGCAGTAGGGAGGGTCGTTCGTGTTGGCTGGCGTTCGGCTTTTACCGGAACGATGCTGTTTTAGTTACCAGGCGCGCAAACACCACTGAAATCATGGCACATACTACGTTTGCGAAAAAAGCCGCTTTTCAGACACAGCGAAGTAACAACTGAGAGGCTTATTGGCGTTCATCTGTACCTGAGAGTACGTTTCGTGCGTAATTTTTGCGTAATAACGCGGGGTACGTTTCGATGTGCTGGCCATTCTGCGCTTGACCTTCCAATTTGTTGCTATCACGTTTATTGCTTCGCCTTTGCGGCAAAATTATGACTTTTTTGGTGAGTCGGAGTACCAGTGAGTCGAAGGCGCAAGATATATTTCTTGAGTGAACATGTACGAGTTCCAGCTTATCAGCTGCCGACCTATGGTGCTGTCACTCATCTTCAGCAATTGTATGAGCCATATCTGAACTCACGTTTATACTCACATCGGCGCACATGTATTCTAAAAGCATCGTCATTCATACGCCATTTCGATTAGTTAATAATAAGAGTCGTGAATTACAAATAGGAATGCCCCCCCCCCCACGCCAACTGTTTCAGGGAATTGAAATATATCTCATGTTCTCATCTCTTTATAGAAAAATGTTCTTCCTCGTTTTAAACCATTCAAAAGTCGTATTTTAAAGTACTATATCAGAAGGCGCCAAGATGAGCACTGATTGCGTGAGACGTTAAAGATCATTTACACTGCGTTGAAACAGTGTAATTCTCGGCCAGTGGACTCGTGAGTACACTCACTAGTACTCACTCAGACCCAGATCGAGCCGTGAGTGTGAGTCTAAGTGAGTCCGGGTGAGTAATATATTTGCGAATTTGATTTTGAGTGAGTCCGGTTCAAGAAAATTTCCGTGAATGTGAGTCCGAGTCAGCCCGACTGAGAAAAACCTTGATGAGTCTTAGTGAAAGTGAGCCCAAGCGCGAACAAGTTAGTCTAAGTGGGCTTCACAATCTTTGGCTGACCTATGCATACGTATTTATGCATATAATAAACGTCATCATGGCACCGACGCCAACAGCATAAACGTGTCATGAGGGTTCATACGATTGCTATCGCACTGAAACATTCAGCCAGTATAGTGTCTCTAAAGGCACTTGTGACTCAGGAAAGGCTACCATTTGATAGCATGCAAGTAGAAGTACGGGTGGCTGTTGCCATTGGTCATATTACACGAAACAACATTCCGGATTCCAAGACAGTGTGTGAATAATTGCAACTAAGCTTTGAAAAAATAACAATTAACCTTTTATACACTGTAATATCTTCATTCTCAAGAAGAAAATTCCAGGTCAATATATTTCACACTCATTTACATTGCTCCTCCGGGAAACGTTCATGAAAACAGGAAGACATTTATTTTAGCAATAAAGAAACTGGTGAAATGAACTATTCAACATAGACAGCTGTTAATCGCAGTTCGAAACACAATTTACGCATGAAAATGCCTTTCAACTTGTTTGGAGACCCTTTTGTATTCTACTCACTAGGTAAAAATTAACCACGGGAGTCTAAAAAAAAACCTAATTACTCAAGAGGAGAACGAGAAAGTTGGCATTAGCTGGGTAACGCAATTTTTAAACCCACCGTGCGTCAAAAATGCCCAGCATAATATGTCATCACGTTCAACTTAACTACAGTAATCATATCCGCGCGAGAAATTTAAGTAGACGGCAAAAAATATTTGCTCCAGACTTAGCAGCGCTCTCTCGAATCAATGCCCCCAATGCGGTCACGGGGACTGAATAGGACAATCAAGTCCATGCGCTCGGAACAAGATACTAAGCATTGCAGGCCAATGCTTTATCCCCTTAACCACCCACTTTCACCAACGGGCTCGCCCTATTACTCGGGTTCTCAGTTATGCCTTCTCTCTAACAGCGTCTGCCGGTTTTGAATAATTTATAACTGATAAGTCGCCACTCTAATCTATATATTATTTGGCTACAGAGACTAGGAATGTTAGCCTATAGGACTCGGTGAAAAAATCCGCGTATGCCTTGACTATAGTCTCCAACATTGTGTATGAGGTATCGTCAGAGAGCACCAAAAACTACAGCAATACATGAAAAAAGACTGACGCAACCCTATAAAAAAAATTTCTGGTGAGTTATTCAGAGGTGTGGGCAGATATCACCGCCTAGGTTTCGGCCACGAGTCCTTGAGGTCTGGCGGCGTCCTGGTCCCGCTGAGCGGCCCACAGTTGGCCTGCGAAGGCATGGCTGAACTGTGCACTCTGCCAGCGCGTTCGGTTCGAAGCTGCGTCCCCGTCTTAAGCCCCACCTCTGTCACACTTCCAAAAGCATGTGTTTCAGGGTTGCCCTGGTCTAGCAAAACTTGCAGCGTGACGCATAAAGCTCTGGGTAACGGATATTCATGATCTCCGGGTTGGGAAACGTTCTGGTCTGCAGCTGTCGCACGTGAGCGGCTGCTTTTTGTTCAGTTTTTGGTGTGGAGGTGGAAATTTGCACCTGGTCCACATACATTTTTTTATTAGATGAGAAAAAATATGAGATGATAGGCGACGTAACAACCGAGTATCTAATCAGCACGGTACTAATATTCATAAAACTCAAACAGATAAAAAAATTGGAAATAAAAAACAAGAAAAATGTTCATAAGTACTATTTGCATAAATTAAAACATTTTCTGGTTTTTCTCGGCCTCTTCAAACTTACTACCATGATGATGGTATAGCCGGCTTTAACGTAGCTTACGTTCCCATGTTTTTCTTGTTTTTTTGCACATATCTAATACAACAAGAACCTAAGCAACAGCAACAGCAATAACAATGACAGCAACCACAGCAGTTTGTGTGAAACAATGACAGTGTTTTCGGTTCCCAGGGAATGTGTAAATTTATTGACGCGTGCAAGAGAGTCTACAGCTTGCAACACCTCCATAGTTGGCAACTGCGGTTCCGCAGCCAGTGCCGGCGATTTGCGCTTGACGGTCAGGGGTGCCGACTTGCACACGCCGGGCTGCTCAAAGTACGTACAGGTAGAGCAGGCACAGCAGCGAGTTTCTCAACGCCGCTTTAATGGTGTACGGGACTCCGCCTTTGCTGCCCCATCGCTGAAGCGTTGCGAACCACCCGCGCCGAGGAACGACGCCACTGTGGAGAGACAGCAGCCACGAAGCCACTGTACCGGGTGCGATTCCCGAAGTTCGAAAGCCGAGTTTGTGGAGCAAGGCGATTTGTGGTACCAGATCCTTGAATAACTCACATAATAGGTAAATGTATGCAACCACTGCAAGAGAAAAAAAAAGTGAGGGCATTTGAGAGCTGCGAATAACTACAGCTGTATAATGAGCTTTATAGTATTGAGTGAAACGCATAATGAATGGAAATATGAATATAAATGGGCGTTACATCGGAACGAAAATCAGTGAGGGAATGCTGCAACGTACTTGTCTTAATAAACTAAGCTGTCTCGTTGAAGACAAAATCAATAGCAACACGGTTAACTAAAACATATGACGCGCGGTGCTGCTGTGAATCGAACATCTTTTAAATGAAAACCGCACAAAATACTAACCGATGCACTTGCTTCCACGGTGACCACCTTTCTCACTTTCTTGCGACGTGCTTTATCGCTCGCCGCTGCCCGCGCTTCAGTTTGGAGGACGTCGCGAATTACGTTGACTGTTTCACAAACATCGCATGCCCAACGCGTATTTTCGACTACCTTTCAGGTTGCGCAGGCACTAACACGGAGCGGAGTGCATCGACGGGCGCCGTGCGAAGAATTGTGGCGCGAACGCCGTCAATGCCAGAGGTGGGGTTAGCTGTGCGTCGTGCGCTGCGGCCTCCCCATCCACAGCGATTAAGTGCACTCTTTATTTGCAAGCTAGGAGCGCGATTTTATTATATAAGCTTTACGCTAGTTCATGCCTAAGCGTAACTGTGCTTTATTTTGCCTGCCTGTCCTATAGCATGTGATAAAAGGTCTTTAAGTTAGCATGTTTCTTCTCACTATACGTGAACTATTGTTTCTTTGACAAAGTTTTTACGTACATCCATCCCTCCCAACTAGGGCATGAGTGATGGTAGTCACCTTGAGAGAGAACGGCTAGTGAGGTTTCGTCGTTGGGTGTGTGTGCAGGTCTGCTATTAGATGCGAAGCAGGCCCCGCCGCGGTGGTTTAGTGGCTAAGGTACTCGGCTGCTGACCCGCACGTCGTCGGATCAAATCCCAGCTGCGGCGGCTGCATTTCCGATAGAGGCGGAAATGCTGTAGGCCTTTGTGCTCAGATTTGGGTGCTCATTAAGAAACCCCAGATGGTCGAAATTTCCGCAGACCTCCACTAAGGCGTCTCTCATAATCATATCATGGTTTTGTGATGTTGAACGCCACACATCAATTAAATGCGAAGAAGCTCTTTGGCTAGCCTGTATAACGCTGTCCCTCTGTCCGCACTACGCTCCCCTGGCCACAGGTGTTGCGGCGGTGCCAAGTAGGCCGCGCCTTCTCTCGCAGTGCGCGCGTGTTGAATTCTCTCTCTTTCTAGCCTTTCGCCGCTCACCGCATGTCAACTCTCTCGCTTCATCCTGTCCATCGCTTTTCCTCGCAACATTCGAGCGCACATCGAGCGAGCAGAGTGAGAGAGAGAGAAAACATTTATTGAAAGAAGCTTGTGAGTGAAGGTGGGAGGGTCCCTTATTCCAGGAACCTTCTGGCTTGGACAGCCCACCGAGCTCGAGCGACGAGTTGACGCTGCTCGACCAGGTCCGGCTGGGAGATCGCAGCCTCCCACGCTTCACTGAGGAGGTCCGCATCTGGTGCTGCTGCTCGTAGTCTTGGGACGCTTACTTTGCACTGCAGTAGGAGGTGCGCCAGAGTGTCTGCCACATTGCAGTGAGGGCAGATGTAGCTGTGCAACGTTGGCCTCATATGGTGCAATAGTACGCCGTGGGTGAACGTGTTGCTTTGAAGACGTCTATAAGTCCCTTCGTCTGTTGTGAGTTTTGGATGTGGCGGGGGGTATAACCTGCGTTCGAGTTGATAATGTTGCAGTAATGCATGGTACGTTAGTGGTATGGCTTCTCTTGTCTCTGATTCTGTTGTTGAGTGGGAGGTGCCTCGGATCTTGTATGGGAATGCCCGGTTGACGCATTCGCGGGCTGCGGTGTGTGCCGCTTCATTTCCCTCGAGACCTTCATGACCCGGAATCTACACGATGCATGTGTAGGGAGGAGGATTGTCCATGCGCTTTAGTAGCCTAATCGCCACCGTGGAGACCCTGCCTTTTAGGTAGTTCCGTGCCGCTGTTTGTGAGTCGGTAAAGACCACGATGGGATTCTCACTCGTCTGGGTGGCGAGTGCTATAGCAGCCTCTTCAGCTGTTTCCGCACGTTTGGCGAGGATAGTCGCCGATGCCAGTACCGTGCCCTTGTAATTTGCGACGGTAATCACGAAGGCATTACGTCCCGGATATTTGGCTGCGTCCACGTATCGCGCCTGCGGGTCATTGCCATGTTTTTTCCAGATCACGTTAACCCTGGCGAGCCGCCTTTCTCGGTGATGTTGAGGATGCATGTTCTGAGGGATCCGCTGAATTTCAAGGCTTTCTCGCAGCTGTGACAGTATTTTGCCTTTGCGTTCTTCGTTGGGTTCTAGGGTGGTCTGGTACCTTGTGCGTCGAAGGACGGCTTGCCCTGTGAGTGACAGCTTGAGTCTCTCGACCTGGTTGATGAGGTGTGCTTCAGTGAGTTCTTCCCACGTATTATGAACTCCCATGCGAAGCAGTTGGTCAGTGGAGGCGGCTGGCGGCAGTCCTAGGGCAAGCTTTGTAGCCTTTCGTATCAGCAGATTAAGTTTTTGTTTCTCCGCTGTCTTCAGGTTGAGGTAGGGAGTTCCGTACGTTATGCGGCTGTAAAGGAGA
This sequence comes from Rhipicephalus microplus, assembly GCF_043290135.1. NCBI lineage: Eukaryota > Metazoa > Arthropoda > Arachnida > Ixodida > Ixodidae > Rhipicephalus > Rhipicephalus microplus. The sequence continues at coordinate 74,125,477 of NC_134703.1, forward strand.
GGTTGTACCATTTTTAGGGTGTCGTGCTCTTTGAAGCCACTGCGGCGATTAGCCACCCTTCGGATTAGGTGGGTGAGCTGTGTCACAGTGTTCTGCAGCCGCAGTAGGGCAGCGGAGCCAGACCCATCTTTATGTATGTGTAGTCCAAGGACTCGAAGCGTGTCAACTTGTGGTATTTGGACTCCCTGTAGAAAGACTTGTGGGTCAGGAGTGTCGTAGCTTGGTGGTCTACCCCGGGTGCGTGCCGCAAATACTAACAGTTCCGACTTTTCCGGAGCACAATGGAGGCCGCAGGTCTTGAGATATCCTTCAGTGATGTTAACCGCCTCTTGAAGTCGATCCTCCTGTTCACCCGTGCTTAAACCTCTTGTCCACATAGTGATATCATCGGCGTATAACGCGTGATGTATCCCAGGGACAGCGTCCAAGAGACGTCGGAGCTTAAGGAGCGCCAAGTTGAAAAGCACTGGTGATATCACTGAGCCCTGCGGCGTGCCTTTGTTAGGGAGTTTTAAAAGCTCGCTCCTGATGTGGGCAATCCCTACAGCGGCAGTGCGGTTGGTGAGGAAAGCCAGCATATAGGCGCATGTCTTGGCACCGCAGCCGACATCTTCCAGGCTACGCAGAATGGCTTCGTGGCTCACATTGTCAAATGAGCCATTTACGTCCAAAGCTAGAACAGATGACTTACTGTGCTTGCTCAAGCGGAGAAGAATATCTTCTTTTATCTGCAAGAGGACGTCTTGCGTGCTGAGCATTTGGCGGAAGCCGAACATGGTGTTCGGATAGTGACCATTGTCTTCGAGATGTGTGGTGAGCCGCTCGTTTACCATGTGCTCAAAGAGTTTCCCAGCGCAAGATGTAAGGGAAATGGGAAGAAGATTCGCAATCGAGATTGGCTTGTTTGGCTTGGGTGCCATGGTCACCGAGCAGTTTTTCTCAATTGTAAAACCTACTGCTCGTGCTGCACAACCGTTCACTGGTTAACCCGTATATATAGGCACTGTATCTTGACCTCCAAGGTAGTGTCGGTGGTAGATTTCTCCACGACGGTGCGTTGTTGAACCGTGAAAATTCGCATTGTGTGTGTCAACTAAGAGAGGACTGCGGGTCTCTGTCTCCGATCGGAGTCTTCTGTCACTCATTGCCCATTACGAGTGACTGACATGTTCCAGTAGGAAACACTGGTCCATCACTGCGTGCTTTGCGCCTCCCCAGGTTTCCCTCCTGCGCAACGCCGCGATGGGCGCCAGCGTCAACGTCACCGCCAGCGTCAACGTCACCGCCAGTAAGATTTATCCCCACTGCTTCGCACCTTGACATGTTTCTCTTCAGTGGGAAATGACGTAAGTTTTCCCGCGTTTTGTGCTTTTATTAACAGCACGGCGTCGCAATGCTGATGGGTGGAATGATTGGCTGCAGTGCGAGAAGAGTCGAGTTCATATATATATATATATATATATATATATATATATATATATATATATATATATATATATATATATATATATATATATATACAGCAAAAGGTTAGCTTTTCGCGTATAAAACCTGTATTGGGGCACTGCTGCAATACTGTGCAACTGTACATATCCAAATACAAAATGGTTTCATCTGAAAAAAACATTAAAATGTTTAGGCTTACGCACAATGAATACACCTTGCAGACATCCCCTGCATTTGTCCTAGACAAAGTTCAGTTCAATAAACGAGAGATTCGAGGATATAACTCTTTTATTTCTTTTACAACGGGCAGTTAGGTATCAGAAACGATATCTATCAATATTATGTTAGAGACGCTCAAAGGCGGCCTACTCCCTCCTATCATTCTAAAAAAAAAGTAGCTGAATGTTCTTGTCACACCAACACATTTCAGTACTTTTTTTTCAACGGCAAGTAATTAGAATCATTTCCCCTCAGCCTTGTAAGTATATATCAACGCCTCCTAGAAAAACTATGCCTGGAACGTGGCTCTCCCTTCAATTGAGAGCTTGCTGCCAGGAAAAAATCTCTGGAGGCCATGCCTCCTACCGCGTGTTGCGACCGTCCGCCGCGTGGGACCGCTCTCCTCTGTACTGCTCTGTCACGTGACATCACAGCTGCTCGGAGGCAACTGGGAGAGCATAGCTGCGTTCGCAAGGGGTGGTCGCCAAAGGCGATCGCGTCCGTACTGGAGGGGAGGGTAAAATCCAAGGGTAGGGCGGCGCGTTCATGGCTCACGTTCCAGGCATAATTTTTTCTAGGAGGTGTTGATATATATATATATATATATATATATATATATATATATATATATATATATATATATATATATATATATATATATATATATATATATATATATATATATATATATATATATATATATATATATATATATATATATATATATATAGATATATATATATATATATATATATATATAGGAAAGAAGTGTATACCTGAGGGCTCGTTTTTTTTTCGTGTTTTAACACAATATAATGAGATCTTACAGACAGTAATGCCAAAAATTGTACAGGGGAAGTTGTTAGAACCAATGGAACGTAAATAAAAACAAAGAAATGTGGATGAAAAATAACCAGCCGTGAGCAGGAAACGATATATATATGCCTTGATGCATATGAGGCAGACGTTTTGCTGCTTACAGATTAGTGATGCAATGCGCAGTGCCATGTCCGTGGTGGTGGGACCGATAAATAAAGCCTGAAAAGAAAGACATTACACCATAAGAACAACTCCAAAGGGAAGCGTTCGTGCATGGGAGTGCGCATCGCGCGCCTAAGTACTGCGACCTAAATTTGACGCTTCGTGTTGAACGTTATAACAGTGCGAATCAGTATTCCTTCTATCAAAAACATAACGCGCGCTTCGTGCAGGCATCGTACTTCTGCGCAATATAATTGAGTATTGTGCTTTGACCAAGAACGTGAAAACGTAAGCTCGTCAATTTCAAAGGTATGTGGCCGAAATATTTACCTCGAGATGCATAAGGTGCCCAAAGGAAAGCTTTGAATGCCCATTCTGGTGCGACCTTTAAACTATTTGAGCTCGAGAACGTTACCACACGGGCAGATCTTCAGCATGCGATAATGTAGGCATGCCCCTTCTCCCTCCACTCATTGGCAACAAGTAGTTGAAACCCAAATTTTAGTTTGATCATGAAAATGTTCTTACACAAAAATGACGCAATCTAGAGGTTGTATATGGGTGCTTTCAGATGGTTACCAGGTCGCTCTTTGAGGCTTACCGATGATGACCTGGTCAGCAAATTTTGTTCGGGACGGCGTGAAGTTGTCGAACCGAAACTTCGGTGCGCGCGGCTGTAAAAAGATATACAACTAAACATAAGTGCAACGGATACCGCCTGAATATTATTCTGTCAGCATTCATAACGTGTTCTTTGAGGCATTGTTATTTTCGTCGAACCATCACTTTCACTACTCTGTTACTTTAGGTGAAAGGCTTTCATACCTTATCAACAGAGAAAAGTGGACCGTTGGCGGCATTCCATGGCATTGGCGTCAACACGAGTCATGCTCGGAAGCCATCATGACATGACGAACTCACCACGCGACGTAATTGCGACGCCGCAGATTGCTAAACCTCGTGCCGTTATTATAGCGTCACTGTGAAGTGTGAAGTCACCTAACGTGACGTCACACGATGAATTCGTCGCACTACGTCATAAATTGCATAGGGTTTTCTAAGATTAACCAGAAGGCACTCTGGCGCTGTGATCGTTCAGTTACCATGGGAATGATGGGTAGTACTCGGATTTATTAGGTCTTCGTAATTGCGGGTCTCGAATCACACTTGTGGCATCGTTTATTGCTGCGTTTAAGTTTGGTTTCGAAGGCAAGAGCGAACTATTTTGAATTTCATGACCCTATTTGAAATGGTGAGCTTTGAAGGTTAAAGTGGTGAAGTGCAATCATTGAACATTTGCGGATTTTGGTTTACGTGACAAAACAGCTCCAAGCCCCGCGAAGGCAATTCGAGCCAGGAAGACGAAGATTAGACAAATTCGTGTACTATACCCATCAATCCCCTGCTGGCTGAAGCACCGTGCGTTGCAGCTCCCATAGGCACTAGTGTCAGAGTTCCCTCTATAGTCTATTTAGAGGAAACTATTATCGCTTGGGCAGACGTGGACTGATCACGGAGGCAATGTAAACCTGTTGACATGCAAAAAGCTTGCAATGCCCCGATCATGGAGTCAGTTTGAGACCACGTTAGGTGCAGAATGCTTTCGAAGGTGGGTGGGGGAAGATGAACGCATCAACTGAGTAAGAAAAATAATGAGAACGGCTTTGACGTTCAAGTAGTTTGACGGGAATACTTAAGGAACCCTGTCAGTTGTTCTTTTTTATCTTCAAGCTTTTGCTATATTGTCACGGCATTAAGTATTGCCGATAAACATTGTGTCATTGTATTAAATCTATATTTCTCGTACCGAGCAATGTGCCACACCCTCGGCGACGCTTCGGCTCAAGAAAACAACACCCCGCTTTCCTCCACATTTCATTCGCTTAGCTGGACGAATCGCTTCACAGCAGGACGTCCAAGCCGGAAGCCCACATTTTCTGTGCGAACCTATGTACTTGCTCTGTCATTCAAGAAGAAGTTCAGTGAATATCTGAATAATCTGAGCAAAAGGCTTCTTCTTTAAGCCCTGTTATAAACTGTGCCTACACTTTACGTTGCAGTGCTTGTAAGCAGAAGGACAAACATTGAAAATACGTGCGATGTCTGGCTGGTTAGGGGCCTATTTACAATGCAGAGGTCACCCGCTATGGTGGCCTAGTGATTATGGGGCTAGGCTGCTGACCCGAAGGTCGAAGGGTCATCCGCCTCTTTGGAACGGTGGGCTAGGGTTCTCGGCTGTTGACCCAAAAGTCGCGAATTAGATCCCGGCCAAGGAGGTCGGATTTCAATGAAGGCGATAGGGTAGAGGCCCGTGTACTGTGTGATCTCGGCGCACGTTAAAGAACACCACCAGAAGTTAAATTTTCCGCAGTCCTCCCCTGCGGTATCTATGATAATCATATCGTAGTTTTGGAATGTAAAACCACAGACATTATTATTTAAGATCGTGGGATCAAACCTCGGCCCTAGTGACCGCCTTTTCAGTGGGGGCGAGAATGCTTGATGCCACTGCGCTTAGATTTAGGTGCACGTTAAGAAATCACGGAGGTATAAATTTCCAGTGTCTTCCAGTATGGAGTGTCTCATAAGCGTATCAAGGTTCTGGGACGTTAAACCCTTAAAATTAAAATTAGAGTACAAGAGGTCAACACACTTGTGTGCGGATTGTCGCAGTCGGAGGACTGCACGTGATATTTAGAGATAACGTGTGATTTGAGACAGGCCATGCCCGAACACGAGCGGACCCCAGTGATGCACCTGGTTTGCATTTTCTTTCCTTGTTCATCGCCACGGGCGTAGAGTTTCTTAAAGTGAACGATAAGGGACTCTGGTGCTGCGATTGTTCAGTGACCATGAAAATGATAGGTAGTACACGGATTAGCCTTGCGGGCCGCGAGTCGCCCTTGTGGCTTCGTTTAGTGCTGTGTTTAGGTTTTGTTTCGAATAAATGAATGAACCGTTATAATATTCGTGAGCCGATTTGAAATGGTGAGTTAAAAGGTAATGAAGTGCAACTACTGAACCTTTGCTAATCTTGTTTCGTGACGAAGCAACTTCAAGTTACGCGAAGCCAACCGGAGCCGAAAGTACGTACATTAGAGAAATCCGTGCACTACCCATCAGTGCCATGCTCGCTCAAGCGCCGTACGTTGCAGCTCCCATAGACACTAGCGCCAAAGTTCCCTCAAGTGTATTTGTAGAGGACTCTATGGCCGCGGGTACAACTGTTTCGGCTGTCAAAATGTCATGTGGAAGGTGCTACGCCAAATAAGGAATAAAAGATAACGCGCGACACACTCACAATATAAATCAGGAACCTTGTGTTATGTGTTGATGTAACACTTATACAGACCGGATTCTCCGGCATTATAGACAAATGAGTTAGCCTCTGTACCAACCGAAGTACACGGTACGCGGATCGAATTATACAGATATAAATGCAAACTTCGTGTTATAGCAAAAGCTAAATTTATATAAGCTGTCATAACACAGCAATCGTCATGGTGTAGTAAAAGTGTTTTTTTTCTGCAATATATGTGGGTAGGAAGATTGCATAACGTGAACTAAAAAAATTATTAAGGAACAAGAGGTGTAAGGCTGAAAGCAGTTCACGGGGCAAGAAGCATGCCGTTATAAAGAATGACAAAACAATTATATCTGCCTGGGAACAGGCGTTAAACGTTAACTGAAAGTATACTGTAAATAACTGTTTTAGTAGTCAAGTAAACATTGATGTATATATACCATGCGTGATCTTTGAAGACAAGAAGTCTCGCTTTACACGGACAGCTGCACGCTGGCACAGGTCCGTGGTTTCGGTGTTACTTAGAAGAATTTGCGAAAGTTGGCGAAGTGATAATGTTTGGTGGTATATACTTTTATTGTCTGCTAAAATTTTTGAGAACTTGGTTCTAATTCCACACTCTTGCTTATCAAGTCTCACACTGTCTTCCCCGAAAGAATGAAGAACGATCAGAGCTCTGGGTAGAATATTATGTGAAGTACGGATGCATGCCGTATTTACTGTACTAGTTCACCACAACAAACGAAATTCTCAGAGAATTTCTTTCTTTAAGCGTATGTTGTCATTCCCCAGCTGCTTTCTCCTAATGCCACGTCAAACATCACTGCAGACAACGCATTGTTCGCGTATCCGTTGTGCAAGCGGATGGATCACTGCGGACTTACGTTCCAGCCGACGCCGTCTTTACCGTCTTTTGATGATGATGATGATGATGATAATTATGACCTCATATGGATGACGCTCACCCCAAAGGAATTTAGGCCAAGAATCGCGTGAGAGGATGCTTAAAGCAAAGGCCTGTCAAACTAAAATCAAGTTAGGAAATTAGGAAATTAAACTTCGTTAAATGAAAATGCTTATTGCGTGAGTGGTCAATAACCATCTAAACATCCCGATAAAAATAACGTCGTCTTCGTCGCTTTAGTCGTACATTTGCTTTTTGCAGTTAGTAGCTCGCACCTAATTATGTTCATTGGCCAACAATTAGATTGATTAAGAATAGATAAATGGAAGCAGTGATACTAAGCAAAACGATCAGAATTACGCAACGATACTGTTTCAAAAGCTTAACCAACCACGTTTCGCGAACACAATGAAACAAGAAAGCTACATGGTGGTGTTCCGTTCGTCAGGCTGACGTATTTGTATGTTTCGCAAATTTTTCAGGTATGGTGTATCACTGCTCTTTATTAAACACCCTTTATCAAACTTTGTGGTCTCAGTATAGATTTACTGCATTAGACCATACCGTTTACAGTGAGCCATACCGTATACAAGTGAGCCCGATATGCCGTACCACTAATGTGTGCTAAACACTCTACGTCAAGCTTTGATGTATAGTACAGTCACCACCTACCACCACAATGTACAACCACAAAGTATCCCGTGACAATGGTGTGACCATCGCACCGCGCACGCCAACTGTTGGGCTAGCTGTTGCCGTCTTCCTTTTTTGTGGACCGGATGGGAGTTGTGGGATTACCCCAATGTCTGTGGTGCATACCCATTTATGATGCCAGCTAGTGTTACCACAGATACCGCACATGAAAGGCTCGGCCAAGGACAGCTTGATGTAAAAAAAATGACAGCAGGAATCATGCCCGTATGTTTGCGTTGGTGGGGTTGATGACGAGTACATAGGTGCAGGAGTATAGAAGGGTAAAAAGTGGAGATAAGTACAGTATATTTTTTTCAGTTCCTCAACACTTTATCAATATTTTTAATTGTTTTCACCATTGACGTCTTAATTTTCAGATACGTGTAAGAAAGGTAGCTACTTTCATCCTCCATTATGGCCGACTTTGTTGAGCATGTGAGCGTAAAGGAAGTCGCAGGTACAGCGTCATATGCGAGGTCCTTCTTTCTTATGTGATTCCTAAATGAAAAGAAGATAAAAGTAAACCCCGTAACTGTCTCTCAGGGGGAAGACTCCTCAACGGCAGCTCACGAGGAATGGGGTTAAGGAGGGATTGAAAGGATAGGATTAAAAGATATAGAGATAGAGAGGGGGGAAGAAGAGAGCGCGGCGCACGTACAGCGACATCCAGAAGTAAGGAGAAGATAGGAAAGATGGAAACGGTCGCACAAGTCCGAGGACGGGGCACCACTCAGCGAGAGCTCTTGTCGGCATCAGGAGATGGCGTAGGGCGAGCCATTGATTGATTTGTGGGGTTTAACGTCCCAAAACCACCATATGATTATGAGAGACGCCGTAGTGGAGGGCTCCGGAAATTTCGACCACCTGGGGTTCTTTGACGTGCACCCAAATCTGAGCACACGGGCCTACAACATTTCCGCCTCCATCGGAAATGCAGCCGCCGCAGCCGGGAATCGAACCCGCGACCTGCGGGTCAGCAGCCGAGTACCTTAGCCACTAGACCACCGCGGCGGGGCGTAGGGCGAGCCAGTCGGCCAGAGCTGCGCTGTCGTCGGAGATCGCGGAGGCAGAACCGGTCGGCGCGAAATCCAGCGAACGAGTCCCCCGAGGTCCTTGCGCAAGACACCAGCAACTTTAATCTACCTCACGTTAGTGAAGGCCTTAGCTGCTGTCACTAATAAGGAAAGAGTACGGAATGCGCATCTCCCAACGAGCAAGCTCAAAAGCGTTCTCGTAGATATGAAAGATCTGTTCCAGCGTACAATGCTTCTCGCCATGATCAATGAGGTTCCCCGGGCTAATAGCAAGTTGGAGCGTATCGATGAAACGGGAAGTAGGAGCATGTCAACCTGTCAAACAGCGTAGTTCCGATGTATACAGCTGTTTGGGCTTTACGTTCACAAATCACGATGCGATGATGAGGGACGCCGCGGTAAAGTGCTTCAAAAATATCGAACACCTGGTCTTCTTCAGCATGCGCCTAAGCCTAAGCGCACGGGTTCTTAGCCTTTGTAACCATTTAAGTGGGGCGGCCGCAGTAGGGATTCGATCCCGCGACCATCTGTTCACCAGTCGAGCACCATAAGTGTAACATGGTCACGTCGTGTAGCCCATCATCTTCCACGCGCGCGTCGGCCCACATGGGTGGCATGTAGCGTTGACATAGCGCTCGGGAACTTTAAAGGAGTACTGACACAAAGATTTCACATTTTGTTACTTTTTTTGCAATGAGTCGTTAAAAAACCCTTTATCCCGTTTGGAAACCTGGGGGACACAAGCTTTTTTTGAAGACGGTTTTATCGCGCCCCGTCATAGTTTTGATTTCAAAGAGTGCCGAGTGTACCCGGAATGGTTTTCGTGTAAACATAGCGGTGCGTTCACATCGCTCGACGGAGGCTCCCTACGTGCTACTATTCTCCTCTTTGCGATGTGAATGTGCGTGACCCCCCAAAAATGCACTGACAAAGCAAAGAAGTGAGCCTTTTGTACGGCGGTGCAAGTCTGACCTCTCAAATCTGTTGAAAAGGTCTGCTAGCAGAAAGCACTCGCATGGATCATGGCAGCCAACACAAGTCCCTGACACAAGCGGCTGCTGGTGGTGTACATGACAACCAAGAGGGTGTTTCGTGGGCAGTGACACGACACACTTAAAAATTGAGTTCAAATATCTTCTAGCCTGCGTTAACCGCAAACGTTTTAACGACGATACGTGCTAGTTTTCACTAATCTAAGCCACCAGTTCTCAAGCCTTCAAAATTTTACTTCTAAGCTGCCTCATATATTACCCAGTGAAGTGAGCGCTCAAGCCTCTCGAAATGAGTTACAATTTTATTAAGCGGAGAACTACCGACACATTAATTTTATGCTCCCGTTGCAACGTCGCAGCCACTGAGCCATGGCATGCTTCTCGAGTCGCTGAATTTCGAAGGACAACCCTATCCTTAATGCTCGTCCACTAAGAAAAGCAGGATCAGCGCCGAGATCTTCAGGGCTCGGCGACACTGCCACGGAACACCACCGCTCTTCCCCCATCTCTGCAGCACGGCGAACCAGCCGCGCCTCGGTACGACGCCGCGATAAAAAGACTGGAGCCACGACGCCACGGTTCCGGATCTCACGCCGTTTCTTCCAAATCCAACATGGTGGAGTACGCTCTCGGTTGGACGGTATTCGGGCATCTCGTCAAGTAACATTATCAGAAAGTAGTAACAAGAGTAGGCCACTGCAAGGCAAATGATGACGTGAATTCAAGTAATACGACTCTACGAGAGCAATACAACTTACGCTACAAAAATTTGAAGGACACTTTGAAGGACACTTTTCCGGGGGGTATTCAGTGAGAACGTGCGGCCATCTACTAACTATGATATGGCTTTTTTTTGTTTGTTTTTTTCTATCTATTCTTTCTTGATTTCCGTTTCCTTTTCTTAGTTTTGTAAGCTCTCTCGGCAATCGCGTGATTGACGAGAAAGTGCAAAGCGGACACTTGTGGTGGCGCAAGTGTTATTTGCTCCACGTGGCATCACGTGACTTCTGAGAAAGTGTGAGGGCGAACGCCTCAGCTGGCACCGTTCCAGGGCACGGATGGAGGGACGGACCAATGCGAGTAGGATACATTAAAGACCTTCGCCTTGAGGAATGAGAGAACAAGCGTCGAAAGCTGGGCTGGTTGGCACGAGCTCATGTTCTAGCTAACCTCGCAGCAGGTGGGACAAAAAGAAAGGGCGAAAAGAATTCGTCTGCTTTTCATCCTTCGTGTTCCGTCTGCTCCATGGTTTGCTAGACGATATTGCTAGAGTGCCTCTCCAAGCGTACTTTAGATCACTGCAAAGCAGCCTTCAATAAGGCGTAATGACTTTCTCCTGCTATTAGTTGGCCATGTTTCGATAGTGGCGGACAGGGTTGCTATGGTGGTTACTTTGCTCCTAAATTTTTTTTTTTATTAGATCGAAACCACCTTCCTTCCAGATGACATATAACGCCAATTCGGGATGATCAATAGATCAGCGTGGCTGTCATCATTATTATAGAGGTACCAGCCTGTTGGAGATTCCTTCACTGAGCTGTTACACTCGCTGACCATTGTGACTGATGAAAGCCTGTTCTTTATTTTGCTCGTTGTACTTTGTTTTGTTGTTTTTTCAGCTCAGCTCTCTAGTGCGATTAGCCTTGAAAGTAAATGAATGAAAAATACATAAATACACAATTAAGTAATTAATGACACTTTACCTCTAGCCCCAAAATAAAGGAAGAGGGTAAAAAACTGTGCTCCTACCTCTATGTTCTTTCCTATCAAAAATCTTATTATTTTTTAGTGTTTACCACTAATAACTCTAATGGTAATACCGATTCTGCTCTACTTCAAATATGGTGCTGAAGTTAAATGACATGGCTACTTTGGCTACATTTAGCTTGAGTCATGGCTAATTTTCATATCTAACCAATGGCGACCCTGGTGGCGGAGCGACGGCGGATATTTCTGTGACATAGCTTTTTCAAACAGCGAGCAAAATTGCGTATCTCCGTATTTTTGCCATGCCTCGCACGTGTAGCATGGCAAGCGTAGCTTTTCTTTCTAAAAACAGCCACTTAAAATGTCAATGACAATAATCTAAACACTACAAATAAATAAACAAACACATAAATTGATAAGTTCAGTGGAGCATCACGAAACATCAATCAAATTGCAAGTGAGAAAGTTTGCTGCTTACTGATCATGAGGGGGAAGCCCATGGTGGTCGAATGGTGCAGCTGTAAATGAAGAACAACGTATGTAGTTAAAAGAACAAAGTAAAATTTATGGTGATGTGTCTCATGAGCTTATTTGGCCAAACATATTTCTCCAGAGACTTAAAAAAGCCTTTATTCTGGCGAAAATCACGGTGCGCCGTCCATGTGATTTCGATACTTCCTCGCGGTAGTAATATCGTCCAATTTGAACGTGAATGAGTACACGTATTAAATACGGTCATTGGATTTCCTTGTCTTGCTTAAAGTCCATGTGCTTAGATTTAGGTGCACGTCAAAGAAGTGCATGTGGTCTAAATCTTTGAAGCTTTTCCCTACGGCATCTCTCATAATCATATGGTGATTTTTGAATGTTAAACTCCAATGATTAATGTTATTATTCCTTGTCAATGTGAAGTACTTTGTTCCAGAAGCCATGACGTGGTCAGTCAACAGTTGGTGTTTCTCAGCAAAATCTAGAAGTATAGGTCTAATGTGCCTATACATATGTGAAAAAGGCGCCGTAAGAGCATGTTTCAGCGCAAAATCAGCCGTAAAAGTGTCCATCTGTAAACGCCGGCGTCAATCATTTTTCCATGGCGCGCGTGGCGTCGTTTGCTGCAAGGAGCGGAGCCAAAGTTGCAGTCACTTAAGATCCCTCAATTTGAGTGCGAAGCGGAAGAAAGCGATATTGTCTCTGTTTCATGCCCAGCTAACCACGGAACAATATCGCTCCCTGGATGCAGATGCTCGCTCAGCTAGCTCCTTGCTACGTCACGGCTCATGAGTGTGATAGTATTGCCCGACTTTAAGGCCACTTACGTAAAAAAATAATCGATTTCAAACTAAGTGCCGAACTGCCATTTTGGCAGTGCAATCTAGATTGACACAAAAAGAGGACGCAAACAGACGCCTTTCTGCATTTTATAAATGAAGTGCTCGACCAAATGCACTAAAATATTGCAGCTTACTTGTGAATCAAGGCACAAGGATTAACTCACATAACAGTGATTATGATGGGAAAGTGGTTGCCCTGGGGGCCTTTAAAAAAAAAAACCCAGATACCCTATCAAACGCTAAAGATTGACCGTCGGCATCAGCAAGAGGGAGGCAATAAATGTCAATCACGTGACGATGCCATCATACAATGTCATCACGTCACCATCATGACACAGCGTCAGTTTCAAAATAACGTCATCACAGCGTCACTTAATCACATGTGCTCCTTACGACAGAGGCAACGCGAAACAAAATGACATGCAGAAAGTTCGCAACACTGTTTCGAACCTGAAGGCAGTGCAGTACCGCGTTAGTTGCTGAAAGGTTCTAGAAGGGGACGTTGGAGGATTAACTTTTTTATTCATTTTTTGTTCATCAAATACTCCGTAGAGCAGAAAATCGTTATATAAGGAAGGTTACATCAATGCATAAAATAAATATTTGTTCGCTCACTTAATACAACTCCCTTCACTCATAACTACATCTTCGATCCCACTATGCATGTTGCTTTTTATTTAACCGTCTGCACTGTTTATTGCTCTAAGAAAAAAATGAATTGGCATACATGTTCCTCCGAGCTGGGCATTCTAGGATTTCGCAACTATGGTTACAACATTTTGAAGTGTAATGAGTTCTGTGTAGGTAAATATCCCTACTGATTCCCGTTTTATTAGAGTGAATCAAATAAACTGTAACGGGGTGTTACAAAACAAAATGTATGTTCTGTTTATAGAGGTGAGCACAAACGCATCGACTGAGAAGAAATAAAAAAAGATGAACTTGGCTTTTGCCTTGGAGTCGCCTTCGGCGATTACATGAGGGATATCCGGAGTTTTTCAACACAGGGAGCTGCAGTGCATATAACACGCCTATGATTATATCTACTTGCGTGATTAACACCTACGAGGCACGTCAATGCACGAATAAGGCTTCAAGCGGGCAGTGAAAATGTATTTACATGATCGGGCACCGTGCCAGCGTTCGGCTTCGGTTCAGTTGAGTGGGACCACGCTGGCCCGGCGCTCACCCGTCGCTGCATGAAGTAGACAATCAATCAATCGATCGATCAATCAATCAATTGGTTCACTATTCATAATAAAATAGAGTACAGTGCAGTCATCATATACAGTTGAGCCTGTCGCACTCGACGCGAGTTGATAACGAAAAAAAAATGGCCCCGTATCTGCATGTTAATCTGCAAATGTCGTCGAAAGACGATAGTCTTGCGTGTGGACAGAGCGAACAAAACATTTATTTAATGTTCTGCGCAAGAAAATTGGTGAATTGTATTCTGGAGGTGCTGTGTTAGAGTGCCTCGAGCATGCAGCGCAGGCGGACGAGCGCATCAAGCCACGTCACACGTGGGACATCAGCGCCATCTGGCAGTTTTCTTGAAAAACGAAGTGCCTGTCTCAGAGGTGATAAGGTGTAGAACGCAAGGAGACGGTAGGGGCCACCACCGTCTCGTCTTAGCAAAGCGTTGGAAACACTCGCCTTTTCGTGCAAGTGTTGCATGGTCAGCGCAGCGTGATAGCACTGCGGTCCTTAAGATTACTTATGTGTGCCATTTCTAGTAAAGGACGCACATGCAGAATATGTACGTGTTGTTATGGTGCCCCAGACATGCGCAATATTTGCTTTTTAATTGACAATTGCACAAGTATGAACGCTAAATCTTGAGCAACATTGGTGGGCGCTGCTCATGTGGTCAGCCGTTTCAAGCCGTTTCAACTAGCTGCTGCTGTAAATTATTGGAACATGTAATAAACAAGGCAATAATTACTTATTTAGAAGATAACAACCTATTGCACCCAAACCAACACGGATTCCGTAAAAACCTGTCTACCGTTACTCAACTCTTGGAAATAACGCATGACTTCGTAACTACTATTAACTCACAATTGCAAACGGACGCCATATTTATAGACTTTGCCAAAGATTTTGATAGGGTGCCTCACAGTGAATTGATTGGCAAACTTGTGTCTATTGGTATTAACCATAACATAATAGCATGGATAAAAATGTATCTCAAATCGAAGCCAGCATGTAACCGCAAGCAACACAGCCTCTGATTCATTGGAAGTTTTTTCCGGAGTACCACAATTAAGGTTCCGTTTTAGGACCCATCTTGTTCTTAATATATGTTAATGATATAAATATGTGCCTTGAGCCTAACGTTAAAATGAGATTATTCGCTGATTACTGCATGATCTACACCACTATCCACGCAACTGATGACCAGCTTAGACTTAACACCACACTAGCTAATATTGCATGTTGGTGCCTTGAGTGGGGAATGAAAATTAATGTGTCGAAAACAGTTTGCCTTAGCATAACTCGCATAAAAACAATCCAGCATTTTAGTTACAATTTGGTCGACACAGACATTGCAAAAAAAAAAAACGACGCCGTTAAATACCTGGGCGTCACGTTTACAAGTAAACTGAAGTGGGATGCACATATAAGCAGCACATACACAAAAGACTATCGCCAGCTAGGGTTCCTGCATCGAAAACTTGCATTGGCGCCTCCTAATGTAAAACTGACAGCATATATGCTGTCAGTTTTATAAATCTCTCATAAGGCCGATCCTCGAGTACACCAGCATTGTTTGGAACCCCCACCAAAATATCTTTCTAACAAATTAGAAATCGTCCAACGCAAGGCCCTTCGCTTTATCCATTCTAAGTATTCGAGGCATGGCAGTGTCACTGAGCTGCGCAGGCGGGCGTGCTTACCGACCCTTGCAGCCCATCGCCGTGTCTCTTCCTTAAAGTTTCTTTTTCTTTTGTATCACAACGGTTTAAACATAGATAAGGACAACTATATAAAGCCGCCTAACCATCACTCCCTTCGTACCAACCATAATAAGTGCATCAGACCATTCATGTCCCGCTGTGACACTTTTAAATATTCATTCTTCCCATCAGCAGTGGAAGAGTGGAACAAACTGCCACGTGAATGCGTTAATCTTTCCTCTGCAGATGCATTTGTTCGGAATGTAGAAAGCCTGTTTTATGAAGAGTAAAAGCAACTTTTGTTTTTTGATGTTTGTGAGCGCTTCCGAACACACTGATCACTGTACCACTTGCTGATACCTCGGGTTTTGTGACTTGCCCATGATTTTGTGCAATTGCTTTCATCATTGAAGTTTTCTTTTCACCAGCATCTTGTGATTCTGTTTTCTTCCACTCTGTGCAATATTGCCTGGTTTGTACGCGACTGTGCATATTTGCCCACCCACCCTGTATGAGCTTGTGAAAGGCTTACAGTATTAAATAAATAGAATAAAAAAATAAGTACCTGGTGCCGTCAAGAGTAAACAAGCAGACAAATGTAGTGACAGATAGACAGACAGATCAAAACTTTTGCGTCGAAGATGCCCAAGAAAGACTATCCTCTTTAAAAACTTGTATGCCATAAAGATCACGAGGACGGACGGTGAAGAAACAAACAGACACGGGTGCGAACTATTCATTCACGGAAATTATGCTGATTTATATGGCTGTGAAATGAGGTATTCTTGATACGCATATAGGCACAAGGCAAAACAATCAGTATATCATGACCCGCTGAATTAGTATCGGGGCATGCCCCGGAACTACACTGACCCGAGCAGTAAAAACACTGCACAGCACATGAACAGGTGTCAACTCCAGTGTAAAGCCAAAATTAACAGCGCAGATAGAGGGAGAGAGAAACAACCTTATTTAAACTTTAAAAAAATTCACAGAGGAATGGCGATCAGGCCGTGCCTGGCCGCCACCTCCTCAGCTCGCTGTATGGCCAAGAGCTGTACTTCTAGGCTCGTATCTCCAAGTACCCTTTCCCATGCTTCGGATGAGGGAGTGGTCAGTAGATCAGGTGGGGTTGGATCCTCGCTGCAGTCCCATAGTAAGTGAGAGAGGGGGTGACAGAGCCACATTTGGAGCAATGTGGACTGAACAGATCAGGCTAAATGTGTGCGTATACCCGCGGGCACGGGAACGAGTTCGTTTGGAGGCGGCGCCATGTGATTTCTTGTGGTTTCGTGAGTTTGGGATGCGGCGGTGGTTCTGTCCGACGTGCGAGTCGATAGTGCTGAGCAATTTCGTGATCGGATATGAGGGGCTCGCCGGTGTTCTCTGGGATCGTGGCGGGACCCACCATTCGGTTGACGAATTCTCGAGCTTGTCGGTGGGCGGCCTTGTTCCCCGGGTTTCCTGCGTGCGCCAGGACCCAGATAAGAGATATGGGAGGCTGATCCTCGTCATCGAAGTAGGTGAGAGACTCAAGGAGCCGTAAGGTACCGGGAGCAACGGCACCACGAGCGAAATGGGAGATAGTGGTGTTCGAGTCGCTGAGGATCGTAGTGAACCGGGAGGACACCGCGAGAGCTATGCTATGGCCGCTTCTTCGGATTCGGCGGGGTGGAGGGTACGGATAGAGCCGGCTACTCGCAAGATTGCGTCGGTGTTGAGGGGGTGCGAGTAGTTATTACGCTAAGTGCGTACGCGCTTGGTTGAGTGGGGCAGCGGGCCGCGTCCACGTAGGCCTCATCAGGCCGCGAGGCGTAGTCGTCATGTAAGGCTTGGCAAAGTCGGCACTTCAGATGTCTACAGGAAATCTTTCAAAAAGATCGCTTCTTGTGCACTCAAATCTGGTGACTGCACAAACGCACTGGCTACTTGCTCTTTTTATCAAGAGCACCTCATTTGTCTTCCTCTAACTATCCTAAGAAATGTTCTTTGCCCCACCGCGGTGGCCTATAGTGGCTAAGCTATACTCGGCTGCTGACCCGCAGGTCACGGGATCAAATTCCGGCCACGATGGCTGCATTTTCTTCTTCGATGGTTGCAAAAATAGTTTCGGCCCGTGTGCTCAGGTTTGGATGCACGTTTAAGAATCCCCGGTGGCCGAAATTTCTGGAGCCCTCCACTACGGCGTCTCTCATAATCATATGGTAGTTTTGGGACGCTAAACCCCTCATATCAATAAGGAAACGTGGTTTGGCTGGAGAAAGGTGCACAACCACAGCACTTGCAGTGGTTTGCCAAGTGCCCATGCATGAGTGAGCGGTTCTGGACCGCTGCCGACGCCGAAACGCTCCCGCAAGAGGGAGCCCAATTAGTGTTCGTATATGGGAAGGACCCTTAAGGAGCAGAACCCACCCTCCCTGTACAAATTACGTAGTAAGCTTTTTTTCACGATCATTATCACCATCATCATGTAGCTGCTGACCACCAAGCGGTGCAACCTCACACTATCCTTGAAGCACCTGACCGTTTGACTGATGTACAGCCACGGCCACGTCTGTGTAGAGCACGCGAACAGCCGGGTTTTGCTCTGAGGGGCTTATACCTTTGGGGAAGTATCTGACTGTGACGTCGTCAGCCTGACAACTAGGCAGTGTATGTTCAGATGCACCACTTCAGAACCCGAAACTGCCTCAAGGTTTCGGTTCGCAGAGCGAAAACCTGCTGCTCGAGCACTCTATACAGACGCGACCGCGGCTGTACACCCTACCACAACCTATTTTTAGGAAAGTGTTGTAAAACACACTGTTGTCACACACAATATATCGCGCAGAGTGCTACTTGGAGCATATATGGTGGGCTGCTTATTTGCCATCAGATGGCTAATCCTGGTCAGTCTGTATAGAGTGGTAAACGTAATGTGCACATTGTATAAGGCTGCGATCTTAACACTGCTCGAGAGGTAATGAATGTATATATGAGGCATCACATACGCACTTAGTTTTTCTTTTGGGTTCTACACTCCTTCACCACGTTTCAACTTCTGCACGAGGCTTTCGCACACACCCTAGTTAACGGAGGTGGGAAATCAAGCGTATCTCAGTGTGTTAATTTGGTTACTAAACCCCGTAACAATTTAAGATCATGTTCACATGAGTTCGATAAAGCTGAAATGAAGCACGCTATAGCTATTGCGATCTTGATAAGTAAAGCATGTGCTCCGTCATATGGCAAAAGCTTCTTATTAATTCTATGGTTAGACATCCAGCAAAGGTGATCCTTCGTGAAACTAAGTTTATTATCCAGAAGCTGAACGATATTGTCTTGAGGCAATTCTGAAGTGAATTCTAGTCCACCAGATTTCGTTAAAACTGGTTATTTCTGCAACAGAAGCGTCACGACTAGTGTCAGGTATTTTGCTAAAATAAAACAGAAGATAGCCGTCAACGTATCTGTAAATCTTAACAACATTGTTTTGCTGACTTTGGCATGAGTGCGTTTGTGAATTAATGACAGATGTCCTCAATACTACCATAGACCCTGAAAGTATTCAGGGGATTTGGGTTGAAAACTGGCACAGGTTGTTGCGTAGCTTCGTGATTAACATGTGATTAAAGTATATAAGCACGGTTAATTAATTCGTTTCGTCTTAGTGAAAAAGAATATTACCATTGCTTACTAATAAACATAGAAATTTTGAAATTGAGATAGAACCTTACGCGGAGACCGATGGCGTTGTTGTTCTTGTTATTGTCCTTGTTGCCCTTCACTGTGGCTCATACCCACGGTGGGGGATCGGCCAATAATTGAGTGGTCTTACAAAGTATTATTTAGTTTTAGAGTAAAGGAACTTACGAATGGAAAACGTTAAAAATTTTAAAATGAAATTTTGATTATCACTGATCTGTACTTACTATAAAGTTTCTACGGCTTCCTCGCCTTCGTCTTTCTTACCGCCGTCGGTTGCTGCTCTCACTATTTTATTCGGAAGCACATGTTCACGTGTAAGTATTGACCGGTTATCACGCATAAGAATTAATACCTTAACTAAGCAATAAACCGCATGTGTTAAATATGAGCAGCGATGCAATGTGCCATCGCGAGGAATGAAGCCGCCGACTTAAGTTCTTGTTCTTGTTTTCCTAATCAGTATCGCCGTCACCCACTGCATGGGATCAGCGAATAATTTGTTATCCTTATAGATTAAAAAAAAAAGATTGCGAAAAAAAGTATACAAACTGCGAATTGCTGAAAATTGAATCTGCGTTGCATAGCTTAGAAAGGAAAGCTCTAAAAAGGATTTGCTGTGCAAATATAGAAATTTAAAACATTCATACCAGTAAATATATAAACAAAACCAGATAACACTATTTGGTTTGGTTATAGTGAACTGAATGAATTATTATTATAATATGCATTTCTAAGAAATAAATATTCCAGTTGCAGAACACAAAAATGAGGCTTCATAAATCTCAACTTATGCTTTTTTGATATCCCGTATCCACTGCGGTACACTAAAAACATTTACGCTTAAAAAACATACATTAAAAAAAACCTTTGATAACAATTAGCCATAGACTTCCTCATTGTCATAGCAGAAGTAATATGATATGCAGATGCGAAATGACAGATTAAAAAAACTTCAAGATGAAATAATAGCTGTATCAAATCAATCGACAAATGAGCATGCAATTTCCCGTAGTCAATAGCGTATTATTTTTTTTATATTTTGTACAACTACAAAAGGTGTGGCAATTATATTTGTGGCTCAATCACAAGGAAGACAGCTAAGCGATGTTTGAAACTCCATTATTCTAAAACCACACAATATTTTATAAAACCACTCAATTCTTGGCCAATCCCCTACAGTGGGTATGCGCCACGAACAATAGGTGAAAAAGAACTAGAACAAGAACAAGAAATATATGCCCATGTCCAAATCAGCGTCGACCGCTGGTATACTAGATGTTACTACCATAAGTAAAAGACGTTATCGCATTCAGCCTTTAAGTCCATAGGGCCTGATGTTTGATGGGATCATGTCGCCCTCATGCTGATTTTGGAGAAAGTGGATCTTGATGATCCGCATTTATTGTTCTCTCATTAGCTTGTAATGCATGAAAAGGGCTTTTTGAAGCGTCACTCTATAAAACTGAGCTGAATTTATATGCTACGACGTTGCTTCCTTTCCTAACCTGCGATCGTGGCTTCAATCGCAGTCCCGTGAGTGCTGCAGTCAGTGATCTTATTACATTCACGCAACAAATGAATTTATACTTCACAAACGATGTCTACTAACATGTTTCTATATAGTTCTTCTTATTACTTTTTATTTTTTGCTGCACATGTACTCATCTATCACGGCATTTATATACACTCTATTTTTTTTCATTTTGATAATAGTTCTCAGTTAAACCATTAGTTGCACGACCCATCCCACATATTGGCATATGCCATGTCTTGAAGGATCATCATCATCTATTGTGGGCGTGGTCGACTACATCAACCGAATAACAGCCAAGGAAACCAAGATGGCAGCGACGGCTGAGGTGAGTCGCCGGGAAACACTTCGGCCCCTCGCTTAAAGGACACAATTCCCACGCGCACGGTGGTGTAGGAAAGTAAAGCGGAATAGTGTCCTTCCGAACTGTCGCTCAAGTTTCTTTCAGGCGTTATCCCGTGCGAGTGCAGCTGCGCCATAAACAAACGCTTGACGTAATGAGACCATGTTAAGGAAGCGAGGCTGTGCTGGGCAAGGGTGGTTTTTCTGCTAGTGTTATCGGCTCGTCGGCCGAGGCTTAAGGGTATACTTTGTATCATGCAGTGTACGGCGTTGCAATGTTTTAATAATATCGCTTCAGCGTTGGCTGCAGGGTATACGGTAGTTTAATGTCGGTCAGAAAAATCGCGGGTTCGATTCCCGGCTGCGGCGGCTGCATTTCCGATGGAGGCGGAAATGTTGTAGGCCCGTGTGCTCAGATTTGGGTGCACGTTAAAGAACCCCAGGTGGTCGAAATTTCCGGAGCCCTCCACCACGGCGTCTCTCATAATATATGGTGGTTTTGGGACGTTAAACTCCGCAAATCTATCTAGATTTAGGAGCACGCTAAGAAGCCTAAGTAGTGCACATTTCCGAAGTCCTCCACTACGTCGTATATCATAACGATATCGTGGTTCTGGGATTCAAACACCACGAATCGACCAGAACAACGGATGATCGACGTTTCTGGAGCCATCTATTACGGCGTTTTTTGTAATCATATCATGGTTTTCGCACGTAAATCACAGGTACTACGCTATTTAGATCAGCGATACGACGATGAACGTCACTCCTGCTGTCTGAACACACAATCACACAGATAAGGCTGATAGTGTACATGCATCACTAAGCAAACAGCGTAGCAGACAGCGCTTGAGTAGCTTACAGGAAATATCAGATGTCGAGGGATCAACGCTCACGCAATATTATTAAGAATATTAAAGGTAGACGTGAAGTAGCTGGAATTGTTGTTTTCTCGTTACAAGTTTAAGGCGTGCAACGCACCCGCTATGAAAGTCTGATTGATTGATTGATATGTGGGCTGTAACGTCCCAAAACCAATATATGATTATGAGAGACGCCGTAGTGGAGGGCTCCGGGAATTTTGTCCACCTGGGGTTCTTTAACGTGCACCCAAATCTGAGTACACGGGCCTACACCATTTCCGCCTCCATCGGAAATGCAGCCGCCGCAGCCGGGATTCGAACCCGCGACCTGCGGGTCAGCAGCCGAGTACCTTAGCCACTAGACCACCGCGGCAGGGCCTCGCTATGAAAGTCTTCGCGCCAACAAGACAAAGTGCTTGTACTGTTTTACTCGGCTGACGAAATCATGAATCAACCTCACAAAAACGTGTCTACTGATTTATTTTATTTTACGATACGTTACGCTGCTTGGACTCTCATGTTATGCCACTCCATATTGATGAAACTACCAACCTGTATAAAAAAGGGTGTTAAGACCATGTAGTGAGAATCTCTAGCGCGTTTAATGTCATCGTAAGTTTTAGGGTTCTCTACCGCGTTGGTGGTGCCGGTGGAACGCTTGAGCAAGAAATACGTAAGAAAAGGTAAAGATTTTTCGGTGGTAACAAATCTTTCTATAACCAATTAGGCATCTCGCATTGAGGATTTCCCGCAGTCAACGAAATGAGAACAGCACGCCCATGGAGGTTTAGTTGTTATGGCACTCGGCGGATGAAGCGAAAGTCGCAGGATCGAATCCTTGCTTTCGTGACCGCATTTACATGGAGGCAAAATAGAAGCCCATGTGTCTAGATATAGGAGCAAAAGAACCGCAGTTGATCGAAATTACCAGAATTCTTCAATACGGCATTTTTTTTTCATTCATATCGTCGTTTACGGACTTAAAATCCTGCAGACTATTCTTAACAAGAGTATCACTATTTATAAAACGGTAGAAGAAATATGGATGGGCGCGCCACACATTCAATACAAGCCCTCATATGGCATAGTACATGTTCAGAGTTTCCAAAGCTTGAAAATTTCCGAAGGCACATGTTCTGCATCACTTGGACTCGTTTATGATCTAAATGTCTAAATTAAATGCGTAAACATAGCGGAACTTGGCAAAGCTGGGTGTGGGGCAAGTATACAAGCAAAGAAACAGGGTGTGCTAGCACGTGCATGGTGCGTCATATTTTTCGCCTCCCTTCAGGCCGCTGCTGGCGACGTTGCTGCAATAAATGAGAGCATTGTAGCGCCATCCTAACGCTGTGAAATTTCTGTATCAGTAACAGCAGCAACTGCGTCTCCATTTCTTAGGGCTTGTGGGCCAGTATGTTGTAACAATACGTTAATCTCGACGCTATGTTGTAGCCTCGTCCAACAATGTCGACCGCCGGAAACTGTCAATAACGCGGTGGGCTGACCATCGTTCTGATGATGGTCGTAAGCGCAAGCGGCACTAAAAGTCATTGGCATACGAAATGATATTCCGATTTGATTTACTTTACAAGTGTAGAAGCTTGGGCTATGTCTGGGTTGATGATGACGAATTTCACAGCGCGACAACATGGGAAAAATGGGGAACAGCAGAAAAGAGCGCTGTAGAGTAGAGGCGGCAATCTTTTTCTACTCTGTATCCTTTTTCCTATGTTTTCGCGCTGTAAAATTCGCCTTCCCTGACATCTATTTAGTGCACACGAGGTGATATTCGCTCAGATGTTGGTGCACTTGGACGGTGATATAGTCATGAGTGTTTTGTTTGTTTTGTCGCCTTCTGTCGCCGCATGCTGTTACTTCTATCTCACTTTTTTGCATTCCCTTCTCTCTCTGTCCTAAAACAGGGAAGCAAACCGGGAGCTTTCTAGGGTTAATATCTCTCCGTCTTTTCTCTTTCTCTCACTAGGGTTTCACTTCGACTGAGCAGTCAGAATGTCAGATGAAAGAAGACCGCGCTGCCTTGATCCTCTTTTGGCTGACTGGCATCGCCTCCGTGGGTGTGGTGGGGATGGCGTGCGTCATGATGGCCAACCCGAGCGCTGGCGGCGGAGACGAGCGGCCACACGTTTCCCCGCTGTTGGCGACGAAAGCGTGGCACGGAGGGTCCGTGTTCGGGAATCCAAAGAGCGGCATGCCAGCTGCCTCTGCCGTGCTTCCCGCGTCGCTATTCATTAAGGTGAGCTGCGTCAATGTAGATGGTAACTTTTATACCGAGCCCCACCTGCAATTATGTCCGCTAACGTTTCTCGTTAAGTGTCTGTCTGGCACCCCCAATAATTCAACCACAGTCTGCTGCAAGTTCTGTAGTCTGTTGTAATATCGTTATCTCTGGAAATCATCGATCGGGGCAAATGGACCTTAAAGGGGTCACGACACTGTCACCCAATAAGTTGTGGTTATCAGTGAATACTAGACGTGGAGCGTCTATGATACTTATTGAGATACGAAAAGATGAATGTAAAAGAATATTTCAGCACGGGACAAGCAAGCCCTAGGAAATCAATGGCCGTAAACCCCGCCCACCACCGGTGACCGCTATTTTGCCATGGTGCCTGTGACGTCATGTGCTGGTAGAAATGGAGCCGTCGTCTTCTACCAAAATTTCAGCAAGTCGTTCAGTTGGAGTGCCAGGCAGAAGAAAGCTAAATTATTTTGATTTCACAGGCAGCTGACTAAGGAACAATATCGTTCGCCGGAATGCGCATGCTTCCACAGCTGCCTCCTTGTTACGTCACGGCTCGCAAGTGCGACAGTGTTGCCAGACTGTCGGACCACTTTCGTGATTGTAACAATATTTAATTATAAATTAACGGCTCGACCAAATACGCTAAATTATCACCAGCTTGTTTGTGAACGCTGTAAGTTTAGCCCACACAACGCAAATGATGATCAAAAAGTGGGCGTCATGGCCCCCTAATTCTAACGTCCTTTAAAAAACCCACCTCCAGAGTGGCCAGTTTACTTATGATAGGTGGACTCAGTACCTCACTGAGTCGCTTGCAGCATTTTCCTGTAACTTGTCGCGTTTATTTTTTTCTTAATTTTATTTTTTTCAGCGATTATAGATATTTTAGCGATTATAATGCTCTCCCATATCACATTTGTCGATGACC
Organism: Rhipicephalus microplus; assembly: GCF_043290135.1. Taxonomy (NCBI): domain Eukaryota; kingdom Metazoa; phylum Arthropoda; class Arachnida; order Ixodida; family Ixodidae; genus Rhipicephalus; species Rhipicephalus microplus. Next base: position 74,150,602 of record NC_134703.1, read on the forward strand.
GAGTAGTTGAGTGTTGAAGGCGCACGTTGTTAGATGCAACAATCAACATTTAACATGCACTGAGTAACACGCGCAGAGTTGTCTTTGGTGGCTACTTTGCACCACATAGGCGACTTTTCAGCCCTGTCTGGCAAGAAAAACTCCAGGTTGGCGCCATGGCTACTTTCTGGTAATTAGAATTTTTATTTGGCCCACTTCCGGGCCATTCCTCGTACTATTTTAGGATAAAACTGCGAGCAACTATCAATAATAACCCGTGTTTGCAAGCTTCTCTGCAGTGTAGGCCTATGCGTGTACTTCCCCCGCCAGCGGGCTAATGGGCGTCACAGCACCCAAAAAGCGGCCCTCCACCGTAAAGGGCGGAACAACGCGCACATGTATATGGAAACGCATATCTATATAGCACAATGCTGACGCCAGATTGCAATGCTGAAACACGGCGCGTCACACAGATATCCACATCAAATTTCACTACTTGAAGCTGTACTGGTATTATTGTAACCTTGTATCAACTTCAGTCGGCAGTATCACACTTTATAAAAACAGCTTCAACGTTTATTGTTCCTTCTGAGTTGGCACAAATGAACTTTTGTAAGAACACTCTCTCTTGTTGACAAACTGTTTGCAGGCATATTGAAATTAAAGTGACTTAATGATTGATTTGACAATTACCTGCGGATCGAAGACCATGCAAGAGCGAAAACTATCGTGCTCGGTATGCTCAGTTCTTGCTTATTCAGTCATATTATTTACTGCGGAGTACAACGAACTGCATGCGTAATAATACACTTTTTCCTCTAAGCGGTTGCAAATTTGGCGCGGAAATTAAACGACATGGCTACTGCGGCTACTTTTAGCATGAGGTTTGGCTTCTTTTTAAATTTAACTAGCCGCAACCCTTATCACGCGTTCAAAAAAACACTGACTGCCATGGAGACAATGTTAAAAAAATCAAATATGTGCTTTTGTCCATAGTCGGGTACTGAGCGAAACATTTAAAGTGATGTTTTGAACTGCCTTTCGTTGTTTGACTGACATTTCGTTGCTGCAATTGAAAATATTTTCGAGAATGGTAATATTCATGAAATTTTCGCTTTTTCGCGAAAGTGGCGCCCTCTATCGAAGGGGCGTGACTTTAATGATGAATATTCCTTTGTTATCTCCGGTAGCGACTGGCTACTCTGTGCGACTCGCGCGTTTCGCGTCCACCCATGCCACCAATTCGTGTATTTCAGGGTCGCCACCGCGGTGCCGCAGCGATGGCTAGACAAGAGTTCAAGGGTTTCAATTATCCTGTCTGCTACACGCCATCGTGTGTGTTACTGGGAAAACGACTCCGCGCCATGCTGAACCCGCTGGTCGACCCTTGCGACAACTTCAATGAGCACGTTTGCGGACGTTACGAAGGCGCCAGCTTCAGCATCTTGGAAGACTACGATGGCATCCTGCAAGCCGTACGTGAATTATACGCCATTTCTCAATCATGGTTGGGCTCCTTAGTCTAGTTGCTGGACAAAGCTGACCATGCCGACCGAGAACATCTACCTATGTAAGGCACAGGGTTGCCGTTACTCGCTACTTTGCACCGAATTTGCTACTATTCAACCAGTTTGGCGATGAAAATTTCCAGTTCGTGACATGGCTTTTCACCTGCTACTTTAAAATTTATAGTTTTACTTATTCAAAATGGCTTTATCCTCCAATAATTATAATGCCAGTTCTGTCCCGTTTGGTACCAAACTTGACGATAATATTAAATGACATGGCTACATTTGGCTACATTTGGCTTGAGTTCTGGCGCCTTTTCGATTTCACCCAATGGCAAACCTGGTCAAGCCTATCAAGAACATAACGTGACTCTTGTGATAGGGTTGAGGGTTTGCACACGCCATGCCTATTAAAATCTGCACGTTCTCTGAGTCGGGTCTTGCACAGCATCTCATTTGCAAAGCACTTTCGCGCGATGCATCGGCAGCGATAGCCTGACATTAGAGAACCGCTTAGTCAGACTGGTAGCCCTACCAGTCCTGTATACATTAATCCCTCTGCACTCACGTTGAATTAGTCAGCCTCAACGGGCAAGTTTCACATCCAGCCTTTTGTAGTGAAGTATCATGGCAGCGCGAATACAAAAGGCAAAGTAAGGACAGGACATGCGCCAGTCTATTCATTTGTATTTTTACCACGTTGCCGTAATGCCTAAGTATGTGCCCGAACCAACTCGTCCACATGGCCATTAACCGTTCCAGCTCGTTGTGTGAAAACGCGACGTCACTGGACTCGTTCGTTTTGCTCGTCGCAGGCGTCTAGCCCGTCGTCACTCGCCCTCTCGCCGCCGCAAGTCGGAATCCCCTTGCCTTCGGCATGGTTTTCGCGTGCACACAGCAGAGGAACCTTTTCTGCAGTAACGTAATTGCGTAATTGTGAGTACAATGAAGATACGCAAAGCGTCACCGCTTCTCCGCTCGCCTCCGCAGGGACGACTCGCGCCGCAGACGACCACTGCCACCGCAGCCATTCGGAGTGTCACGTCATTGATTGATTGATTGATTGATTGATTGATTTGTGGGGTTTAACGTCCCAAAACCACCATATGATTATGAGAGACGCCGTAGTGGAGGGCTCCGGAAATTTCGACCACCTGTGGTTCTTTAACGTGCACCCAAATCTGAGTACATGGGCCTACGACATTTCCGCCTCCATCGGAAGCAGCCACCACCCGCGACCTGCGGGTCAGCAGCCGAGTACCTTAGCCCGCGACCTGCATTTCATCCCGCGACCTGCGGGTCAGCAGCCGAGTACCTTAGCCACTAGACCACCGTGGCGGGGCGAGTGCCACTTCAGTGCACCGGGCGCACGCACCCACTTTTCGCGCCTTAAGCGACCATTTACGACTGGCGACGAAAAAGTGATTCAATTCGACCGATGTTCACACCTGCGTGTGACTTTCTCTACACTTTCGCCATACAGAATACACGTTTGCTCGCATCTCAGCTCGCATCGACATTGTCCCATAAAATGAACTGGCGCCCCGTTTCTACGCATCTGAACGGTGCAGTGGTTTGTGACTTTGCGACCACCTAATAGTCGTTTTTCGACCAATGTGGTCGCGTGACTGGGGCTCGTCGCAGGTGTGAACGAGCCCTTACTCTGCGAAGGGCTCGTTATAACACGTATAACAAAAAACACGTAGAATAAAAACATTAAAAAATATATTTGAAAATTTTGAAAATTTTTTGAGGTCAAAATCAGAAGCGGTGGGATGAAATGACGTGGCTAAAGAACACGCCCACGCAAAGTTGCTAGCCGAACATTTATTCAATCATTGATTAACCTTCTGTTACAACAGTACCTTTCTCTTTTGTAATCTATATAATTTATAAGTAGCGTTCAAATCTACCAGTTACATGCGGTGGATCACAACGCTATCTTTTACCTGCACAATGTATACAGTGCTCGGCATGTTTCCGTTACTTGAACAAATGACCCGTTTGCTTATTAGTACTATAAGACTTCGATCGAGTTCAAAAAGGTTTAAGTCTGTAAATCCTCTCTTAACATACGTGATAATATCTCCAGCATCACAAATGACCGATGATTTTTCTTAGCAATTCCTCTAATACGTGTCTTGCATTTTAAAATCAGTTTCTTGGTCATCAAAGAGAAATATATGCTCTTCACCACACGATGTTTTATCGAACAAGCAATTTATTTACGCTGGGCCCGTGTTTTCACTGCTCCTCTTACTAAGCATGGAGTCTCATATATAGCCGTACACTAGAAGTAAATCTGGCGCTAGTCTGGAAAAGAGCTGCAACGCATGGGGCTTTGCCGGCGTGAGAATTGTCCACGTGGATTTGCGTAAGCTTTGTTCTTCCCGGTTCCGCTTCACCTGCAGCCTCTTTGTCACGAGGCGAAGTTCAGCGAAAGTCCAGCAGTCCTACTCCACCACCTTGGCCTTTTAAGCTGACGAATTAAAATCGGTTCGCGAGTCACTGTTATATCTGAAACAAGAGCCGAAGCGCAACAATAAGCACAGTCACAAGTGTGTTCAAACCCCGCCGCGGTGGTCTATTGGCTAAGATACTCGGCTGCTGACCCGCAGGTCGCGGGATCGAATCCCCGCTGCGGCGGCTGCATTTCCGATGGAGGCGGAAATGCTGTAGGCCCGTGTGCTCAGATTTGGGCACCCGTTAAAGAACCCCAGGTGGTCGAAATTTCCGGAGCCCTCCACTACGGCATCTCTCATAATCATGTGGTGGTTTTGGGACGTTAAACCCTCCATATCAATCAAATCACAATTGTATTCAAAGCTGCGAGCTTGAAGATTAGGCGAATTCATGTACTACCCATCACATTCACTGTAGTTGAACTATCCATGCACCACTATTTCCCATAGTAAACATTGAGGAAAACCGCGATATTAGCGCCAGTCATGTATATAGAGCACATTGCTTGTACAGTACCACTAACGATATATACACTTTTTTTTTCACCTGTGCTGATCGGGATATTGAATTTTTAAAGGACCTCGTCCGTGGCATCAATACCATTTCAAGCTCGAGCCTGTCGCCTGATAGCGCAAGGAAGAAGGCTGCGAACCTTGCGCTCGGCTGTTTTGCCCGACATGCGGCGCCCCAGAAGCAGCACGATGTGCTCTACCGTTTCATGCAAGACGAACGGCTCAACCTGGAGAAGGTGCAGGACAACTTGGACAAATCGTACGAGTCCTTGCTCACGCTTCATGTGCGCCTGTCGTTCGTCTACGGGCTCGGGGGACTCTTCCACATCAGGCCTTCCGGTGAGTCCGGTTTACAATCCCGTGTGGCTTACTGACAGAATCACAGGTGTATACTTTTTATATCGTTTGCTTTTCCTTGTACGCACTTGTAGTATTATCGTTTCTAGTCTGTAAACAAATGAATTTGAGCATTCTGTTAGCATTGTTTCTTCTTGGAACATCGTTTATCACCCGCCACGGTGGTCTAGTGGCTAAGGTACTCGACTGCTGACCCGTAGGTCGTGGGATCGAATCCTGGCTGCGGCGGCAGCACTTCTGATGGAGGCAAAAGTGTTTGAGGCCCGTTTTCTTAAATTTAGGTGCACGTTATAGAACCCTCAGTGGTCGGAATTTCCGGAGCCCTGCACTATGGCGTATTTCATAATCATATGGTGGTTTTGGGACGTTGAACTGCGACAATTATTATTAGAATATTGCTCATCCCGAAACTCATTGCCTGTTTCACTTAAACGAGTTTTATTATAGGCATTGTTTAAGTTTAAGGTTTTTATCATGAGTGATATTACTTTACATGTTATGTGAATCTTTTCAGTTCTGACAAGTTGCCATCTATAATTAGTCTCTTGGGCCCAATTCAGGCTGATACATTACAGCTTTTCGTCCAGGAGACCAACCAGAATGTTTTTTTGCTAATAAACAGGATGAGTAAATGAATGAATTAATTAATGAATTTATATCTACGCTTGTGATAAATACGAGCAGAACATTGTATTAACCTTTTAGAAATTACAGCGTCTAAACTCAATTAACAAGCGTAAGAACTTTCATGACACTAAATGTTCGAGTGGATAGGTATCTAGCACTCTGGTGATTCAATGCGTCACATTCTTATCAGTGCATTGCAAGGAATTATTGAATAAATACGAATTCGTTGTTCAAGCTCGTGTTGTGCACAACAGTATACGTGCTCGTATCACTCGACGTTGCACTTCACGTCGTGTTGCTCAAAATTGTTTCGGACATGAAAACTTTAAATCTTGTTTTTCATTTTTTTATGTTGCAACAGGTTGCTCACGAACCGTTCATCAAGGCGGCAAGTGCACCGCGTGACAGTGAACTAAGCGAAGCGTTTATATAGCGCGCTATCGCGGTGTCGATTTCAGAGAGCGCCAGCAAAGGCGGCACCTGGCGTGGTTTTCTCTAAACACACTTGCTGTCGTGAGTGACGAATTTGCCACGAGCACCACGCGGTGTCGTGTGCGCGTTAGCACTGTCGAGGCACTGCGGTGAGCCCCCTTCCCTAAGGAATCACTTATCGCGCGCCTGTCGCCAAAAGTAGGTTGCAGAAATTTGGAGGGATTCGCGAACCTTTAAGCGAAGTACTAGTTATGGATCGCAAGAAACTTGATGCCGACACCATGCTACGAATACCTTGACTGGGTGGCACTGACATGCGGCCCTTATAGTTACATAAGATGCGATACAGAAGGCGCAGTGCACAACATGAGGTTTTTGTTTAAGCTAGTGGGATATTATGACGACTTTGCGGCCTCATGTCGTGCGGGAATGTATCGATGTCAACATTTCGGGACTGGGCTGCTAGTTCTTGTAGGAATGCAGCTTGGTGTGGCTGGGGTAGAATGAGTTTGCTCTTGTTATATGATCAAGCTGTTACTGTGAAATGGCAGTCTACTGATCGGGCGGCCTCTTGGGTACCGCTAGAGCTTCAGCGTAGTGTTCCTAATGTGGCATGTATAGGAGGTATGTAGAACATGAACGCACAGTCACGGCACTAACTTTCTACGACGCCAACACGTGCAGTCCAACCTGGCGAGTTACAGATTCTACTAGACACCTCCACCGTGCCTGGGCAAGTGCAGCTCTTGCGGTCTGTGGGCCATGTCCCGGCAACCAAGTACTTGCAAACCTTGGCAGCCATAGCGAAAATCTCTCAGATCACGTTGCCAACGCTTCAGCAAGCAGTGAACCTCAACGCAAAAGTCCTCGCAATTCTGGGTTCGGCTGTAAGTCCAAGACCGGACTTCCTGCAGGTGAGGCGCTGTCGAAGCACTGACTAAACATGATCACCAGGGTCTCTATTCGGAGCTTAGTAAGAAAGGGCGGAACGTTACTGTAGCAGAACAGGTATTTTTAACGTGGGCTTGACATAATAGACACAAGACATACTGGAACGCTCAGATATTGCAAAATCACCATGCGTCGTTATAAAAGGTAGTGACCGTGATTACCCAAAAAAAACCACTCTTGTGGAACTTTGATTTAAGATGGGGAACATGAATTCGAAGTGTTCGTGGTGCCGACGTCACAGAGCCCCAAGTGATAAAAATTATCCAGTTTACGTGCGATATTAACTGCCCTTAGTAGTGGCACGTTGATTTATCTATATAAATTTAGGAATTTCAACCAACCAATTAAGAAATAATGAAGCAGTAAATATCTTTATTCATTTCACTGGACATATTTGGCAGTCAATTGCGTAAAAAAACGATTTGAAACCTGTTATAGTTACATAGGTTTGAGCTCGCCTTGCTTGTAGCATTTATTCTGGGTGAGGGTTTTTTTAAAGAAAATAACTGTGAGTACTTTATGTTGAACCTTGACGCACCATGAAACACAATTATAGATCACTGTGAATCTACGTGTGGGAAGCGCAGCGTGGTGCAGACACCTGCCTCTGGCTGTTGCTTCTTTTTTTTTTCCGGACCAATGGCTGGCTTCATCACTTTTCCAAACTATGCACCGACAGGCCCAGCACCTGACTCTTCAACGACAAATTCTCCTACAACAAAGAAAAAATGCGTAATTTTGTACCATATCTATTTTGTTTTGGGGCAAGTATTTGTACGACTTCCTTTTGAGGCAAGTTTGTTTTCAGGTTTAAGTCCCTATTGAGACAGGTATTTTTCTAATGGCCGTCTGCATCAGATAAGGCTCGGAAGAAAGGCTTTCCTGCCACTGTTAGGATATAGCATCAACTGAAGCCTGCATAGAAAGAGATAATTATTATGGCAATGGAAACTTCCCGGGAAAATTTCATTAGTAAAATTAGATTGCAAACGTCAATACTCAACAAAATTTATATGGACGCTAAAAAATTTCAACCTAGCCAACGATATAAACGTATATATGCGAAGTGAAGTGAATTTCCTGAACCATTCAAGTGTTTGACGTCGCAAAAATGAGAAATTACTATTTTTGTGGATCACTCGCTCAATATCTTTGTGAAAGGAACAGTGATGACACTGGGCGAATGCGACATTTTTTCATGAGTTGAAACCACTAGAGTTCTCGCATGTATTAGATCCTTAGGCCCTCACAATGTCCGACCGTTGTCGTCGAGTCTCGCCGGGTGCGAAACATCTACGTGTGATACAATCTACAGAGCTTACAGAGCGTGCATATGGTTTAAAACATTTTCATAAAGATTCTTTATATCGTGTATCATTTTGTCAATAGAGCTTCGCTCCGTCATCAGCATTCACTTAGAATATCTGCAGCTTTTACTGGTATAAGGTGAGCTCTAAGTTGGCTTAGTTAGTTGACGTTCACTCTGAAATGGTTTGACTGCGCTATTACAGACAACATGGAGAAAGTGAAAGAAAGCAAGCGCTCAGTGCTGCACACGCGCTGTCTTCCTTCGCTGTGTCCTTGTCTGCAAAAACGCAGTTCAACCCTATCGGAAGCGCTGGTCAGGCCATGCTGATCACAACTGCACTCAATTTTCACATTTCCGTCGGACATACATGGCAATTCATTAAGCTGCAACATGATTGAGTCGACATTCAGAAACGCTTCTCAGAATGCTCGCATGACGGACTTGCTCCCTGCGGAATTAGCAGTCCACTTGGTTAGGTGAAAGACTAATGTACCATTTGCATAGTTACTTGTCTGCTTTATGCCTTAATATTATTTAAACATTTCACACGTTGGTGCAATAGCTATACCATTCAGTGACAGTTTATGCCTTGTAGTCATAGTGTCCAGTAAAATTGACATTTACTTAAACACACTGCTCAAAATACATGTGGCCTTACTCAGCCACTTCCTTGCGAGGGATATTTGTACGAGGTGGTGCTACTCTACAAAAATTATTGAATGTTTTCCTCGAAAAAGGTGACAGCTCAGTCGCGTTTTATGAAAACTTGAACGGATTGCAATACGTTTTCGAAGCCTCCGCAATACTTTCTCCTGAACGCCTCCTTCCGAAAAAAAATAACAACCGCACTCGGTTAGCACTGTTCGTACAATTTGTAATTAAATATGTATCGCATATACTACACGCCGCCATTCTGGTTAACGCACATTTGGATACATACATGAATTATGTAAGTGTAACCTACGATGAATCACTTTTGGTAAGCCGAAGAGAGTTCTCCTTTGTAGGTAGTGTAGCAGACCAATCGCACAATAACTAATTAGAACGCTACTGGAGTTGTAGAACTCAAAAACTGAATCATCAGTTTTGCACTTGTAGCTATAAACTCTTCTTCCCATTCAAAATAATTCAGTGCTACGTTTGACGATGACAAGACAGAGAAGTAGCACATGACAGGATGGTTCGCTATCTACGTCAAGTGCAGGGCTTCAATATTTTAGCTAAGAATGTATCGCCAACTATTTCTGCAACGTGTTCTTTTAAATATACGCTTCTTCGCCAGATAATATAAAAGTGAACATGTATAGGTCGTTTTTGTTGTGGAACTCTGTATGGTAATTAGAGGGTTAAGAGAAGGCTTTGTCCTACAATAGAACAAAAGTGAAAGAAGATCCTCAATCGCGGTGGTGTCTTTATGGCAATTCCGGCAATGACGTAATTGTGTTTCCGTTTAGTATATATATGACTGACCATTTTTTTTTGTAAATGAGTTCCACTGAGTCCCGCAGTGAGGCGTAAGGGTTAGAAAGAGGTATTTGAAAACCATCGAATCGCAGCTCGAATCCATTGCGAAATCTGCGAATGCTTTCTGGCTTCGTGCTGAAGAGGGGAAATTTGTCAGATAAATATTTCGTAAACACACTTTTTTTAAAATACAACTCTTGCACCTTTCCGATCCTTCCTTTTTATTCATGCAGCTACTTCTTGACTTCCTGACAACCACAGCAGCCAAGGTGTCTATCCGTGGATTAAGTCCAAACTTCTTCGGCGAAGCCTTGGCTCTCCACACGCCCTACAATTCCGACACCATAGTGGAATTCGACCAGCGGTTGCTGAACGCCCTAGAAAGCCTCATTGGAACTCTCAACAAAACGGAGCTTTATTTCTGGACCAGCTGGAGTGTCTTGCGTGAGCTTGGGCCTTTCGTGGACAAAGAAGTTTTCAGCCTCTATCAGCAACCCCGTGCCTATACTCTCTGCATCCGTAAAGTCAGGCACGTCATGGCAGCTCCTTTGGCAGCCACTACGTTCTTTGCCGAGTAAGTTTTCTACCTCTTCCTATCTCTTCCTCTTCTTGTCGCATTTTCAAAAATTCTGCGGATGCAGGCACCATAGATCGGCAAACTGACTTATCGGTCGACTCACAGAGACTCACTCACTGAATTCGAGTGAGTCCGGTTCATAAAAATTTCCGTAAACGTGAGTCTGAGTGAGTCCGATTAAGGTAAATATTGAGGAGAGTTCGGTTGTGCTACCAGCGCAAAAGATATTTCGTATGTCTGAATGAACTCCTGCTGAAATTTGCCTCCTATGATCCCATCTACTCGTTTGCAGTATTGCTATCGAGGTTGTATATTGGCGTAAATTAGTACAAAATGTTTTACAGATATGAGTGAGTCTGAGTGCGCTCCAATTTCTTCGCTGATTTATGCCCATGACGGTGGGCTACGAGCAGAGCGTACTACCATAAATTAGACGGTGCGATGACCACCTTTGTCGCTCAATCGGTAGATAACCGAACGCGTAATTAATTGTAGGTTGGGTCCCTGCAGGCGGCAAGTTGTCTTTTCGTCCACTCTACTTTTAGATGCCAGTAGCTTAGAGTCGAGCTCAATCCGGCGTACAACGTCACCGCCCTACTGCGCATGCGCATCCCCTCCCCCTCTTACCTCTCCTAAGCCCCCCCCTTTCCCGCCTCACAACGCCGGCGCCATCGTTACATGGCCGACGCAGGGAGCGTCTGGTAGCCTATGCCCTCTCACCCGCTCTCTCTAGGCATTCTTATAGTGGCGTCTACACCCCATTTCGCGTGAGCGTCCCCTCCCCCTCACTCATCAAGCAAAGCCGACGCAGGCAGCGTCTGCTAGCGAGTTTCTTTATTGAAAAGACTGACTGCTCGCGCTGAACACCTGTTCACTGGCCGCCCCATATATATATAGGCACTGAATCGTGACTTCCAAGGTAGGGCCGATGGAAGATTTTTCCTCTGCATTGTTGAACAATAAAAATTCGCAGCGTGTGCAGCGTGCGCGTTAACTAAAAGAGGACTGCGGCTCTACGCGTTCAATCGGAGTCTTTTGCCTCAAAATGCCCATATAGCAGGGATTGGCATGTCCCAGTAAAAAACACTGGTCTATCACTGCGTACTTTGGGCCTCCCAGGGTTTCTCTCCTTCTCAACACCACACTGAGCGCTAGCGTCAACGCCTCCACTAGTGTAAACGTTAGCGCCCGCTACTTAGCATGTACACATGGTCCCCTTTAGTTGAAGATGGCGTCATTTTTATTCATACATATGACGTATATATGACCACTAACGTACCCATGTACTTCAGTTGGAATAATAATTGCTGCTTCTCATTATTATCACTTCGCACGCGAACTCCGCTCCTAGGAAATATGTTGCCGCAGCCGAGATAACACTGTTGAGAATAAATAGCGAACTTGTTAACTTTTTTTTTAACTATTGACTTGAGGGCAGATGTTTGTGCCACGAAGTTGTAGTGCGTGCCAACTTATGGCATATCTATTCCGTATACGCTATGAATGTTGCACATACTTCTATAAATTGGTCGTGGTATTTTAAGGTCGAAATGGAACCTAATTGTGTTCGACACAGAGAAAGAGCGACTGTTCTGTCACGTTAGACCGAAACCGTAACGCCTGGAATATATTTTGGACACTCTACCCGAGCTACCAGTGACAAGCAAGTGACGAAATTGAGATGAGTAGTGACGAAAGTGGCGAAATTGAGATAGGCAGTCCAGTCTGGCGTAACAGAACGGCCGCGCTTGGCACGTGCCGCGCGCGTTCAGTTTCGCTTTCATTCTTGAAACTCGACGACTAATATCCCTAGCTACGTGAAACGTTTATGATGACAAAACTGGGTACGCAATCAATTATTATGCCCTGCAACTTTCTAACTAACAACTGCACTCAGGTCAATAATTACACCTAAATAACTGTTTTTGTTCACTAGTCACATAAACGCCATTTCATTCGCGGAAAAGTACTTCCGCCTCAACTAGAGCTATTGTGTGAAAGCTTAAAGAGCCTGACTGTGTTATAAGTTTTATGAAAGATTTTTACTGTTAAACGAAACACCCTGTATATGTATGCAAATTTCATGACAGTACTTATGTGTACCCGGGATTTAATGCAGCACTGTTTTGCTCGGCAAGTTATTGCAGTCGCTCATGTTACGCAAGGCAGCACCTATTAACAGCGCAATACCATCCCGTCGATGAGCCAGTAATATATTCGTCTTTCAAACACTTTTACGAGCAGATACACACCGCTAACAAAAGCTGCAAATCTATGATAATTTCTATAGCGTCGCAAATAGTCCCATCACTCAGAACTACCAATGTCACAACAGTGTATCTCAAATTAAACGCGAGATCGGTTTACAACCATTGGATATCCGCCGCAAGATAGCCCTCCTTGTAATGTTTCACAAGTACATTAATAGCAGAAATCTATGCGCTTTCCCTCTACACACACCGGATCGCATGTCTGCACGCATGCGAAATCAGCGCAGCTTTAAGCGTATTTTTGGCAGAACACGCGCGTTCAACTTATCTGCTTTGCCACAGGCAATCTCACTGTGGAATGATCTTCCCGACGAGATAGTTTCAGTCACTAACAACAACGCGTTTCGCGAGAAACTACTCTCTCACTACATCTAGCATCATTTCATAGACATTTGTATGGAGGTGCATATACTTGGTGACTGTATTTCCCTTGTTATATTACTGTTATTAGTGTCGCTGTTTTGTTGCATTTATTTATATATTTGAACTGTATACGTTCTCATTTTTCTTTATTTCTTTCTGTAACCCCCCCTTACCCTATGCTCTAACGATAGCCTGTAAGGTATGTTAAATAAATAAATATATTTTACCAGTGCACTAGCCGCGTATATCCTGTGCATGGTTGTGGTGTTCGAGAGCTGTTCGAAAATTGTGAAATCGCATCCCGGCCACGTAGATCAAATTTCGATAGAGGTGGAATGTTTGAGGCCCGTGTGCTTATATTTACGTGTTCTGATAGGGGCGCCGGGTGGTCGAAATTTGCGGAGCACATTCATTACGGCGTTCCCCAAAAGCATATCGTTGTTTTGGGACGTTAAACCCCAACGAGTATTATGTTGAAGAACTAAGTACGCAACTTTCGTAGATGAAAAATAGGTGGAGTATTTGCGTGCTTCACTGGCAAAGACCGTCAAAAGACGATAGTCTTCTGTGTTGAGAGAGAGAATAAAACGTTTATTTGGGCGCACGTTAAAGAACCCCAGGTGGTCAAAATTTTCGGAGCCCTCCACTACGGCGTCTTTCAAAATCATATGGTGGTTTTGGGACGTTAAACCCCACAGATCAATCAATCAATAAAACGTTCATTTGACATTCTGCGCGAGAAAATAAGTGAGCAGGTGCTGCGTGAGTATGGCCACCTTGTAGAAGTAATCTGAAGAAACAGAGTTTTTCTCGAATGCAAAATTACTAGTCGGTGGAAGAGAGAGAAACCATTTAATTAAGTACATTTAACCAAAGCATGTGGGAGGGAACCGTAGTCCGGGCTCACGTGATGACCTCGGCGACCAACCGGGCCCGTTGAATCAAGCCCTGGCGCACCTCGGGAGGGCCGTCGCAGAGGGCATCATCTCACAGCTTTTTGGTGTGGAAGGGATGCAGCATAGGGGGAAGAGAAGGAAATAAGTTTGTGGCGCACTCAACCACAATATGAAGTACAGCCCGGGCAAGAATCTACGTGCACCGTGTAGTTTTAGTGAATCGTAGTAACACCGCACAGTAAGCACCGGCTTCTACCGCTTCGCCTACGTCGGATCCAGATAAAATACTAAGCAAATAATAACATTTTACGTTTTACGTCCAAAACCACGATATATTATGAGAGACACCTCAGTGAAATGCTCCGAAATTTTTTTACTTTCTGGTGTTCCTTAACGCGCAATGACATCGCAGAGTAAACGCGGTCTTCTAGCGTTTCACCTCCATCGCGATGCGGTTGCCGTGGTCGGGATTCAATCCCGAAACCCTCGGTTCAGCAGTCGAGCAACATAACCGCTACGCCGCTGCGGCGGCCACTAATCAAAACCGAACAAGTCAGCATACATGGCCATCCAAAGCTATAGTACACCCATACATGTTGGAGCATAGGCAAGGGTGAAGTGGTTAATGGCGGCCGCTTCTTCCCAAATACATTGGGGGAGCGGCCATGAATCGGGCAGTTGCATTGTTACGGAAACTCTTTTGCTCGGTGTACAGCCTACATCATCAGCATATATAGTCTATTCGGAAAAGGGTGTGCTGATCGTACCGTAACAATGTACGCGAAATTATTAGGGGTGCATAAGCACTCTCAATATGCTTCGCACTATCGGATGAGGTGGGCTCACTTGTTTATTTGGTTATTTAGTTAGCTCACTTCGATGAGTGAACACCTGTGAATGTGAAAACTTCCACGCAAGTTATGAAGTACTCCAAAGAAGAGATGAGGACAGCATTGGCGCTCTTGTTCGTGCTGCGTCACGTTTTGCGTTGAAATTTTCCCCTTAGAAGTTAGCACCAACTAGGTACCAGCGATGTTTTCTTAAGCACCTCTCAAGTGCGTTATTTTTCGAATTAGTCACCTGCTCCCTCTTGTCACGAAGCTTTTTATGGAGAAATTCAAATAGAGCTTGCTGTGGTCATGGAGATGAGAACGGTATTCTTTAACCGGATTATCGCTAACCTCGCCGTAGTTCTCTTGAAGTGCTCGCTTAAAATAGTAGCGGAAACAAAAAGAGCAGAATGCGCTAATGCTGCAAGGCTGGAACCAGCAACGAACTTAGTGTTCAACGTAGCTAAGTTTTGCTAGTAATGCCCCAAAGCATCCGTTGGGTGCTAGCAATGAGTACTCCGGTTGTTTGACGGGACGGCTTTAAGCTCTCCCATAGTAGAGTACCCTGTACTCTAAATCGTTACCCCCTTTTTCTAATCCCCCCTCCCCCCATGCCAAGCTTTTCCTAAAGAGATTCCAATTTTTTGCCAGTACTGGACTAGAGCTCAAACCTTCCCAGTCCAACCGTCATTTGAAGTTTTACAAGAAGCTTTGTGACTAGTTTTTACGTGGTGTTATGTGTTTTTTTATTCTCGTTGCAGACACACTCATCATACTTATTGCAGGCCACGCCAGACAAATTGGTGCACCTGTTGTGTCAACAAAACAAATGTTGAATAGGTCTAAGCCAGAACGCACTGGTTCATGATTGTAATAAATCGTGTTTACACTATTAGGTGCAACGAAAAGGTGAGCTCCGCTCTTAACAGCAATAAACATTTATTTCTACGTGTTTTCGACAGATGATTCAATGAGCTCCCGCTTTTTTTCACTCCTGTCTGAAGATGTTTGTTCCGCGCACGAAAGTGACGAGATGTCCTAAAAGCCTTACCGCCGTTCCCGTAACGCGTTTTTCTTCGCCTGCAGAGACACAGTTCGACGTTACTTGGACGCAATGACCAGAAAGCTCGTGTACTGCGTTGCCAAAAACGCCTCGTCATGGCTGCGCCCGCTTCCCGACCCGTATTCAAGGCCGCCAAGTATGAGCGTGTTCGTCGGCTACCCTCCATCCGAAGACACGGAACAGAAGATGGATGAGAAATACAGCGCATATCCGGCGCATAAATTAAGTGAGCACTTACCACCACATCTGTTTATAGACGATGATATTCATCGCTTGCATGAGGGGGCTGTTTGTTTGGGTGGGGTTTATTTGCCACGAGGGGGGGAGGGGAGGGAGGGCGGCTGCGGGCGCATATTTATTAAGGGGATACGTAGTGCGGCATCAGTCGCAATGGGAAGTTTGGCTGAAAATTTTGCCTAATGTTCTTTTTGTACGTGACTTCGAGCGAACTTATGACTTTGTTGTTAGGTTTTAACTTTTTTTTTTCAATAAAAATAACGGCCTGTCACGAATCTCGTGAACTGATTTGAATTGGTAATACTAAATGGGTCAAGATCGCGAAGTGAGAGAGCTGATCTTTCGGTGAGCTTTTCTTGCACATCAAGCCGAAAGAACCAAGTCTAGGGAAGTACATGCTCTACCAAGCATCCCCATGCAGAGGGAAGCGTTGCACGCTGCAGCGCTTCCCCCGGCGCTAGCGCCAGATTTCCCTTCAGTGCATTGCGAAAAAACTATGGATGTGGGCACATGTGGAACGATCGGCCACAATAGAATCGGAACGTTGCCTTTCGCGTCTTGTCCAGTGCTTCGTAACCATTAGCTGTGGCATTGCTAAAGCTCTCAGAGCCCAACGCTGGCCGAGCAGACAAATGAGAGAAAACATGGCCGGGTCACTATTATGTGCGCCTCCAACGAACGTGGCTAAACAGTAAAAACGATGTAGTCTCCATGCCATTTTACATTCCTCACTAATATAAACACCACCATCTTGGGCTATCATACGAGTGTTCTCTTGATTTTTTTGTCATTACGCGAATTAATAATGTCGAATATAGGAAGCAAACTGTTTTCAAGCTTATGCGTCTATAACGGTTTGTCCAGTTTTTTTTTTTTTTCAAAGTGACGGCACCAAAAGCTCTGCGTAAGACAGTGCGGGCCTACGTCGTTCTTTCAAATGGGAAAAAAACGACGTACGCCTGCCCTCTATCAGTCCGAAACGTTAGTAGAATCGCTAATAATGTACACTAAATAGAGCTTCGCTAAACAATGTATCTTAACGATGCTCTACAAATCTATTTCCAAGTTACTCACGTTTAACACTAAGCCTTTGGCGGATATTTATTAAATATCTAGAACCAACGATACCTTCAGGGTCACTTGAAGGTTTAACCATCCTATAGAAATAACAGTATGCGTGGAAGGATTAAGCACTTTCACTGATTATGATACACGTTAAATCATTTTTTGGGGGAAGCTCCTTATGGCATCACCTGGTTGGTCTACCCTGGTTGGTCTTTCCTTCGTAGCCAGCCTATCCAAGAAGTGAATGATCATGTGCGAAGCGAAGCGTGGAGGAAGTCATGGACGCTGTGCTGGCCTCACCCCTTCAAGTTCCTTCGGACGAAGCGCACAACGAAAGCTCGCAGTGTCGGCGCGTCGGCCTCCCTGCTGGTGCAGGAACCATGCGCTTCGAAAGACGCAGCGCGCTGCGTTGCAAACTGCGTTGGCGTCACTTCTCTGGCGCCACTTGATGTTCAGTGCACAATTGAGCCCAGTTCTCAGGCTGCTACTGATGGAGTTGACCCTGCGACACCTGTTATACCGGAAAAAAGTGCGGAAAAAAAATTGCCCGCAGCTTCCCTCGGGGGAAGACTGAGGAGGATGCGGAGCATATAATTGGTTAACGGGGTGTTAAAGCTCGACTTACTTGGGTCGATGGCTAAATTGGTTAACGTGGTTGTGAAATGGGGTGTTAAATTGCGACTTACTTGGGTCGATGGCTAAATTGGTTAACGTGGTTGTAGGAGGGAGTGTTAAATGAGTGAACACGTACACACGTATGCGAAAGGGCGGCGCTGGTCGAAGGGACGTCCATCATTGTGTTTGTGGATTCGTTGGAATTCATTTCACCGCGACCTTGGGCGTCAACGCACCGTACAAACCAACCGACGAGCGGCAACTGAGCGAGCGAGCGCCGACCTTGAGTATATATACAGCGCGACGGCGCATGCACTGTCAGCTGTTGAATGTTCTCGAAGCGCGACGGCGCATGCGCGTCCACTGGAGAATCAGGAGAATTGTAGAATGTTCTCGAAGGGGAGAAGCGCGCGCGGCACAGATGGTGGGTGACGGTGCATGCGCGCGTCAGCTGTCGAATGTTCGAGAAGGGGGAGAAGCGCAACGGCGGATGCGCGCGCGTCAGCTGCCGATGTTCTCGAAGCGCGACGGCGCATGCGCGCGCGTCAGCTGCCGATGTTCTCGAAGCGTGACGGCGCATGCGCGCTACATTATACAGCTAGCGAATGTTCGTGAAGAGGAGAAGCGCACGCGGTGTGTAGAGGAGGAAGGGTGCACAGATGGTGGAGGAGTGAAGCGCGCGCGGTGTGTAGAGGAGGAAGGGATGCACAGATGGTGGAAGAAGGAGGAGGAAGCTTGCGGACGGCGCCGCACTACAAGCCTCGAGTATTAGATGCTTCGCATCTAAAAAAGTAAATTCTCTTCTGTTGCTGCTACTCCGACCACTTCGATACCGCGTCATACACGTAAAAAATCGCCCACACAAAGGGTGCCTACATCGGCCTGCCGAAACGTGGACAGTGCTGCCAGCAGAAAGGACGAGGATACAAGCTCGCCAGCGGCTCAGTCCCTACCTCCACTGGACACGTCTTCGGAACACAGCTTCAGCCTAAAACTGGATAGTAGCATCGGACTGTCTAGCCTTGGCGAAGTCGGCGTCTAAATAGGAGCTCCACGTGAAACCAATCGAGGGCACACTCCCCGCTTTTGCTCCGATGAACGCAGTGATGGCCGTGGCAAATCTCAATGGTCCAAAATACCTCGACTCTCTTTCGGAGGGTCAAACAGTGCGTTGTAATTTGGTTGAGAAAATCGTCCAAAATTATGCGTCCAGGTTAGTCTTTAATTTTCAATATGGCTACTACACTGCATAATATTTCATTGAACGTTCAAAGTTTTCGCAGTTCGGAAAAGCAGGCCGAAGGGATTAGTGTTGCCTGTGCTGCGAATTGTGATGTTTTGTGCCTGCAGAAAATAAATTTCTTCTCGCTATCTGACGTGCTTGCTTCTACACGAAAGTATATCTTAGATTGTTATTTCTCTTTCGCTTCATCTCGTTTTATGGAATTAGGTATTATTATTTTATTCGGGTTTTATTGTGGGATCATCGTGCTTTTTACGATGGTGCTGGTAGGGTTTTTGCTTTAGACTGCAGCTACTTTTCTCTCAGATTAAGGATACTGTGTGTGTATCGGCCATCACAAGCTGGACAGTCTAATGATTTTTTTCAGAGAACTGGATGTGTTTTTTTTTTCTTGATGGTCGTAATTGGCTCCCTGCTCACCTTAACTTGAGGGTCGGAGGCCTTCCCAATGTCAACGAGCTAGCCTACTCCAAGGTCCGAGGCTTCACTTACCACGCCGGGACATGTGCTTCTCAGACAAATGATCAGCCCCCAGCCTTCATTTTAGGGACATTTTGACAACCTTCAACGAGATCACGAAGGATTATCAATTAGGCCGTAGGTCCTTTCCCTTGCCACACGAAAAGTTGTCTAGGCCACAGGCAATCTCTCTTCGCATGCTTCAGACGGGAACATACCCTAGCCTCGTAACCTATAGCCATTACTCCGGTATTTTAGAACTTTGTCCGGACTGCCAGAATCGCAGTGATTTTAACCACATGCTCTGGAGATGCCCCTCTTTACAAAGAAAAAATGAAGAATTTTCTGAGAACTCCTTTCATTTAATGCTCACGAGTCCAGTTCTCATACAACAACTCAAGGCTGTCCAGAAGGCCCTCGATGTGGCGTTGAGGCTGGGCCTCCCCGTCTCAACGTGGGAGCGGCCCGCAATCCTACCCATATAAAACGAGGGTGGAATCCTTCAGGACCCCAATAAAAGTTTTTCATCCATCCATCCATCCATCCATTGATGGTCATAATGTCACTCTAATTGGTCACCTAAACTGCCTTCTAAATACGCGAACCGATGTACAATGTTCTGACTGGGGCTGGTCTGCTTGGAATTCACGCGAGCTGGGATGCCTTGTACATCACTTTTCATTACTGAACGCGCACAATGTAGTGGACGGAAACGCCTTTGTTTGGACATGGCGGCGCGGACGATCCTCCAGCAGGCTCGACCGGGCTTGTGTTCAACCTGCGTTAGAGGCGTTTGTTTCCGATTTATGCGTTCCGTCCTTCCCACCTTCTCCCGTGTACGTAACGGATCATCGGCCTATTGTCTTGAAGCTTGAAGTTCCATTTTCTTTTTCGTAAAAGCCACGGCGTCTTGATGCTCACGCCCTGCAGTAGGACGCTCGCTCAAGATCAGATTTGTGACGCGCAATACGTGTGTCACTCACGGCGTCCGGTCCTGAAGATTGGGATGCGCTTAAAACGCAGTGGCACCTGCGTTGCTCAGTAGGGCCGTTCGCTTCGTCGGCGTGTTTCTGAAGAGCTTGCTGACAATGCAATGAAGTAACGCATTGCTTTGGGCGCCAAAACGCCTTCTCCTCTGATGCGAGCTTGGCAGCGTGAACTGCGTGAGCGCTTTCAGCGCTTGACTGCTGCTTCGTCCCTGGCGGCCGCAGTGTGGCGCTGTAGCCATAACCCATGTGCACATCCTGAGGTGCTGCGCTACGCGAGACATTCGTTTTTTGGGCAATCACAGCCATCCGTTTTCTATGGCAGCGCAAATACCACCTGCGCAGCCACTTCCTACGAGTGATCTGATCGGTCTGTTTTCTTGGAGCATTTTGAAGCAATGCCGTGTTCGGCCATGCGGACACACTATGATGAAACACCGCCAATGCTTAAAAGTTTGCCCCGCATTCCTCAACCAGCTGTTTATTGCCTACACACCCCTCCATCGGCTAAAGAGGTAAAGGTGGCACTGAAATCTACGACACGTGGAACGGCCCCTGGGCCAGACGCTTTTCCTGTTGAGTTTTGTTTGACATTTTGGAATGAGATTGGTGCTACCTTTAACGCGGTTATCTGGCGATGTTACAGGACGGTGTCTTTCCGTCCTGTTTTCGAGGTGGACGCATTTTCCTTATCCTAAAACGTGATGCTTTCTCTGTTAATATGCATATTTCTATTTTATTTGTGCCTCTTGTTTACCTTGCAGTATTCATATGTGTATTTGTCCTTTTCTGACACATTTTTATGTGGCTGTGTTTGCATGAACCATCGAATGTACATGTTCTATCCACGTCATCTCATATCCATCTTCATGTTATTGAAGTCTGTTTTGTCATCATCAATATTGTATGTCTAAGAAGAAAATGCTTTGATGAAATATTATTGACATTTGTGAAAATAAATTTTTCGATACACACACAACCATTCTCAGTTTATTCCAAACGCATGAATGAGTGCGGCTTTACCGTGTCGTAGGAACAGCTGCTTACAGATCCCTCATAGTACAGTACGGAGCACTGTGAATCATTTACTATTTGTGCTATACACAGGTAAACGGAACGGAAAGATGAGAAAAAACGATAAAAAATAGATAAGGAGGACCTTGCTAGTTAAGACGTTGCTGATAATGATGTTCGGCTACCAGCTCCGCTGTTAGTCCAGCTTTGCTCAACTTTAGTACAAGATGCTCGCATTTTGTTTACTTATTTCTTCTTTTGAATCGGAACAGAAAGAAAATGATTAGTAATGCTCTCTTACTCGCATGAACGTGTTCCGTAGCGAGAAAGCAGCAAAAGAAAAGAGAAGCCGGGGAAACAAGAGATGCACAGATATCTCGCAGTCAATGTGTGGCCCGCCATTTGAGTTCACATTATGAGCGCAGTTGGTCCCCCACGTGGGGGATTATATTGCGCGCATGTATCACTTTTACTTTTCGCAGGCTCCAATGCGTTCCTGTCGGACTGGTTGGTATCTGCCAAAGTAAGGAGTAAATATCTGGTTCCGTCCGACAATTCCTTCGACCCGCTCGTAGTGGACATCGTAGTGACTCAAAACGGGTCATGCGTCGCCTTACCCGCGGCCGTCATTCACGCCATGTACCAATACGACGTCGTGGCAGCATTCAAGCATGGCGCCATCGGTCACATGATCACTAAACGCTTCATCCAGAGGTATACGGCACTGAATGGTTTTGTCTTGTCTGTCAGAGAATGCCCTAATAATGAAACATTTCAATGCTACTCATGTAGAACGAGACCTTTTATGCAGCCGATTTTTAATTACTAATGATGAAGGTACTGCATCATACATCATGAAGCAGAGGTATAAACAGAATGAGCAGAGGAAGTACTTCAGACAGGAGGGGCGATGTTTCGATACGAGAACCTATGCCAAAGGCGTATTGTACAAAAGTTACACCATTTCCCACTAAAAAAAACAAATATTGTCGCACAGCTCGCACTTCCACATCCGCATTTTCAAAGGCACATCAGGTTTGCCATACACTGTGCAAGCCCAAAAGAAAAATTAGGTCATTAGGTATGCCGGCCTAGTTTTTAACATAATGAAAATGAATGCCATATGGACTTACCGGTAATACTTTTTTCATGGTTCTCTGCAATATTGTGCAGGCCCAGGACAACATGTTCTTCAACGTGTTGAAAGAATGCTTGGAACGCCAAAGCTCAATACTTTTACCTTTAAATTATACACTGGTACCTTGCCAATTAAAACATGGCTGAAGGATGGGGGAATATTCGTCCCGTCGGGCACACATTGTTATTTAAGAAATAAACCGGATACGAATGAACATGTGTTAATATATTGCTGGAGCGGGGTGTTTTTCTACGCCGCAGAGCGTACGTTGTCTGCAATGCTAACGGGAAGCTATTTATATACACCACACACCGTTTGTCAGTCCTCAGAGCTTCGAAATTTCAGCGTGTTTTCGTTATCAGTGGCGAGATGGCGTGACAGGCTCGCGTTGGGTAAGGTCCCTACAGGAAACTTGTTTCATCTAGGGACCTTATCGTTGGGTACAGAGCGTAGCGTTGGGCGCGCTCGAATGGTTGTCGCCTCTACAAAGCGCCCCTCTACGGAGCTGGTCTCTCGTGAGCACGTACTTATCAGACTCGTAATTCAGGAGAGGACGAAGGTCACTTTGCACGCTGCCACGGCCGCGTTTGCGAAAGGAGTGCGCTGCTGACGCACGACGCAGGAAGAATGTGACATTTGTTCGCGCTTGTCCTGTGTATACCTGTGCGCTCATTTCGTGCGTCTTTCTGTTTGAACAACGCGCTTTCAGTGTCGAGGTGTGACAGCTGTTAGCCCATGCACGTCCTGTGTGTGTTGATTACGTGCGTGCTTTCTGATTGAGGTGTGTGCTGCAAGTTCTGAGCTGCTTGACGTTCCTAACGTGTCTTTGCATTTTGTTGGTGTTCCTAAAACAATGCACAATAAACACTCAACTACCTCTGTAAAGACGCGTTTCACTTTCGTGTTATACCGATTCCTATGTAGGGAGATCAACCACGTTTTTTTTGTTTCTTTCAGGCTGTCAAACACCAATAAGTGGCCGACTGAGTGTTCCCAGCCAGCCGGTTCGAAGGCGACAAGCATACCCGAGAACCTGCTGGCGTATCAGTGCGTCGCCGACAGCTTTCGATCCGACCTCGCGCTCAACTCCAGTGCTGAAACAGGGCTGCCTATGCACTTGCACCTCACTCCGTGGAAGCAGTTGTTCACCATCGCTTGCGGAGTTAAGGTAACAGTCTCGGTAGATGCGACGTAAAAATACTGCAGGCCAGTGGTGTAGCCAAAGCGGTGGGAGTTAGGCTTCAACCACCCCCCCCCCCTCCACAGTTCCCACCTTTCTTTTCTGTCGTTTCGCAAGGACATGATTTAGAAACTAAGCGGTGCTGCTATCATAACATCATTCCTGTCCGCTTTTTCAGTGAATAATGTATATATGGAAGAACGTGTCGCAGTGTCATGGTCGAATGATATAACGAAGAACGTGTCTCGGCGTTGGTCAAGACTATGACACTCTGTGAGATTTTTGGCAGAAATCTCGACCAAGCACGTTTTAAAGCGTCTCGGCGACAGGATTAATGCTGCAGTAGTGGTCATGCTTCTACCCGCTGAAACAGATCTCGCCGGAGTCGACCACCACGAGAATTTTCACTAGGCAGAGGTTGGTTTTAATGGTAGGAGCCAGACACAGTTCCAAGGTCTGATAGGCAACGTTCAAGCATATGACAATGTGACTCTTCGCACGTGTGCTAAATTATATGCCGAGACTGACATTTCCATTCAACGTTCGCACATTTTGTTAACAACTAAACACGCGCGCGCTCGCTAGTGACAGAATATTCAGCTTATCTACCAAACTTCGCTTGTGTGCGATTGTTAAGTACAGTAATACATGTCTTTACGTTACCCTAACGTCTAAAGGCACCCCGAAGTGTGGTTCAGTGACAGAAGTTTCACAGAGGCAAACGTGCAGGTCAATCACAACCTCAGAAAGGCCTACTTAAATGCTCATCATGTAACTTAAGCCGATAAATAAAAGATTGTGGTGATAAACCTAAAACAGCGTGATGAGAAATAGAGTGTGGGCCGCTGTAGTGAGCACAAGTTTTATTGTTCAGCAGTGTGGCAAACAGGGCAAGAATAAGGAACATAAAACTGAAAGAAGTTTAACTGGGAGCAGCGTCGCCTTTTGAGAAATAATCATACTGCGTTTTGGCACAGCCATCGAGTTTCATAGAAGGGCACCGATTGACAAAGAACACGAACTACCCAGCAATACGTGTGGACAGCGTATTTTAAGGGGGTGACTTCGCATTGTTAGGAAGCAATGCACTAAGCAAAGTTTGGGCAGTGACACTGAATGTGAGAAACGAGTACTTCAGCGACGATCCATGTCAGGTGGTAAAGTTGCACCTTAAACAATAGCGCTTATTTCTCCCCTGGCGGAAAGCTTTGCTAGTATACATTTCCTCCGCCTCCCTTCAGGCGCCAGTAAGGTACGGTGCTCGCCCAGTATCTTACTCTGCGGGCGAAACGTCTCGCGTTAGTGATTGCACCCTCACAGAGGGCTTCTATAGTTTCTGTTGCGTTGCGATCTCATATGGAGTTGATGCCAGCAGTGAAATCCCAGCTACTCGCATCAGAATGCTCGAAACAGGCATGGATGGTGCAGAGTACAGCGTAAGTAAACTCGCGTTGCATGCGCTAGCAGTTATGGTAGGAGTTCACACCCTCTGAAAAATTGATTATGGTGCACTATGCTCTGTAATAAACCGGAGTTCATTCCTTCATAACTAGTGAACCGATCACTCGATATTTTGTATGGTACGAGACTGCTCCTGTTCGCGCCGGCGTAAGTGGTGCAAACATGAATGCGCGTACTAGTTAGAACAGTGTATACCAGCCATATTCCTGCAGCGTGGTAAAATATTCTGTACAGTTCTGAAACTGTTGACGTAAAGAGAAATGACGGCTGCACGTTTTCAAACAACTAAAGACATCTTGCGGCAACGCTATCATTTCAGAGAGAAGAGCAACGAAAGCTATAAAAAAGAGATACTGTAATTACGTGTTTTGCGCGTATTTAACATTTGCAACGTATATACTCAGATAGCGAGCTCTTACTATTTGAGTATGTATAATCTGGTTCCAGGTACATGTTCAATTGAGACTGAGAAAACATTTCTCAATAATGATTACCTTACCCTCGCAGATTGCGCAATAAAACCTCTACGATTGGAATACCTCATTGCAATTAAAAGTCTCAGTGCAACTGCAATGTCGACCAAAGTTGCGTAAGTGCCCGAAAAGCAACACGGGCGAAATCGTGTTGTCAGTGTGCAGCATAACTTAAAAAAAATGACTTATTGCACATCAGAAGCATGCTTGTATGCGCGCATTAAAGTAATAACGTTGACTGAAATCTATCACTGCATTAGGGCTGTTTGACTTATAGAGCTTAAAATAAAAATCATTCCCATAGGCATGCAGTCACAAATATCGACAGTAAGAAATTCGCTCAGCGAAGTAAGCAAAACCGAAATGTCATTATGAATGTACATAACCATGCAGCGTATGCCTCTCATTCCACGTTGTAAGAGGAAACGTCCCTGATTTGTGAAACACACTTCGCCCAGACGACGACTAGATTAACGATTAGCGATGTCTTCTCCGATCGGACGGGTCATCGCAATGATGCCTTTTTGAAGAATAGTCGACTCAATGGTGCGACGAGAGGCCGTTGCTCCAAATGGCAACTATATCTATCGTTTACTGTAGTTTACGGTGATTACTTTTATTTATTCTATTCATAAGCAGACGCATGGGGATGCTGGAGGGGAGAGTCCCATGACTTTGATATACATTTACACAATCTGCTCAAACTACCGCTGATAGTCACGTACCAGAAGAAAGGTAATGCCTGTTCCCCCCCTCCCCATTATGATCAGTGTGAACACCCCCCCCCCCCCCCCAAAAAAAAATATTTCTGACTGCATACCTGGTGGAATAATTATGACGTTTGTGTGGGAAAACGTAGTGGCCTCTATTTACTAGATAGAGTTATTATTAAATATCTCGCGAGAGAAAACTTCAACCAAACTATGATCCAGAACGTGTTGTTAGCCAATCAGCATCTGGCTAATATAGAAATCAGCTAAATATGCGGCGATGATCCACTAACGTGAATGCTTCTATCGCCGTGTTCAAGTTATCTTCAGCTGTTTGCTTACCGCAAAATTTAACAAGCCATTATTGGTATACGACCGAGAGTTTGCATTACAAGAAAAAAAAACATCATTTTGATAGTGAATGTGATTCATTTTTCTCGACTTCTTTATTTATGGATACAAGTACCGCTTATAAAATAACTTTTATGTAAACAAAAATATTTCGTGTTACGTTCAAGTAGTAAAACCACAATCTGATTATTAGGCACTTGGTACGGTAGGGGAAACCGGTGTAATCTTTAGATGAAGGTGCCTAATGTGCTAATAACATAAGCATGTGAATATTTTAGCACATTGCCCCTTCGTGCCCTAACTGCCTCGAACCTGGTATCAAGTCCGTAACCTAGTATTTCTTTGTTCGTTTGTTTGTTTGTTGTGACCTAGATGTTACTGTAGCTGCAAGTAGAACTGGCACTTGTCCAAAAGGCTTAACTGTAAGGAAGCTGATACTTAATAGGTTAACGAAATTTTATATTTAGCTGAACCTGAAGCCCAGCCACCATGCATGGCTTCAGCCAAGCGTCGCTTGTTGGGAAAAACAATGGGAAGAACTATTCATTGAAACCAAGCGTCTACAAAATACGGATCACCAGTTTAAAATAATAATGCACGGTGACTTCAAAAAGCGCTTCAAGTCTTATCATTTTTAATGCTAGCTTCACAGTGTAAGAGACTGATGAATAAGAATCATTGTTAATTCTTAGGAAGAGGCAATGAATAAAGTTAGAAGACAAATGGAAACATTGCCACTTGAAGAAAAAGCATGTATATCATAGAATCACTGCAAAACATCTGTTATAAGCTATAGAGTATCGTGCATAGCAGTGCAACGACGCAGTTGCCAAGCCAACGCTCAGATTAAGAATAAGCTGTCGTTCTTGCTTCTTGATATGTCAGCCCAGTGCTGTCTCGACGAGCGCTGCCATTATCACGCAGGACTGCCGGAAGCGAGGTCTCGTCGTTGAAGGCAGCTGCGAAACAGCCGCCCTGCTAAGGCTACCTATCTTCGCCAACGCGTTCGGGTGCAAACTCCAAGAGCCCGCCTGCAATTTCGCCCGCTCGAACGGGTGAATGGCATCGCCTGGCGAAATCCTGCTCCTCCAAAAGTAGTCCCCTATTTTTTGCGCTGAATTAATAAAAAATATTAACGCATTCTTTTTATATCACTATCTTGGTCACTTGTTTTCAATTTAGAGGTATCAATCGGCGTTTATCATATGTTTCGCCTAAATGTTCGCTCCAAAACAACATATAATTTATAGTTCTTACGATTTTACGCCACGGAAACACGATATATTAATACCACGATACGTGTTCCAATACTCACCGTAGATAGCTAAATAAACAGCTAAATGAACGGCGGCCTTCTCAAGTCCCATTCCGATTCTTACGTAACCGGTAAAAATGACAGCTTCGCGATGACAGGATCGGAGACAAATACGATGCAGGCTACTTTGCTGTCCAAACAAGATGGCGTCTCAGTGAACTGCTCGGATGGATCGAATCTCGGCGGAATGGTCGTCTGCACATACTGAGCAGACGCTTCTCCAGGCACTCCATGTGAGTAACGTTCAATTTTTTTTATAAATTTTAGCGGGAAATACGCTTAAAAATGAACTGCTACGTTTGTTTATCTCAACTTTCTCTTCTCGACGTGAGGTGGCGTCTCGTTGCGTAGAAGCCACCCAGACGTGTTCCGTTTCTCGGACAAGATAGGTGCGATGCTGTCTTCTGAGCTGGTTTAGCGTATCTGTCTATACGATGCGGTTTAAGAAATGGAACACAGCCACTGCAGGGGAGGGCTTCTGAAAATTTTGACCTCCTGGCACTCTTTATGGAGCGTTCAGGTACATGATTCTCTACTATTTGGTCTTCATGAAGGTGCGGCCCCCTTGGGCGATCTTTGACCCCGTGACCTTCGGGTAAGCAGCAGAGCACCGTAACTACACAGCAGAGGGAGCAAGACAAAAACAATTGTACACTCTATCCGACTATGTTGTCGGATGCAGCTCACAAGTGGACGGTGTATCCGACTTTAGTCAGATACGATTTAGGGAGGTAAAAGACCCTTCAACCCATTTTCAGCACAGTCAGAAAACGCTGCTGGTGGGCGGTCGAGTCTCCCGAGAACATGCGAGCTAAATATTATTATAGTGCTGGACGTGGCCTGGAATTTACAGTCGGCTAAAAATCGCTTGCTCTTCGCCCGACAAATTAATCTACTGGCTATAATATTCATGCTTCACAGGTCAAGTATCAAACATTGGCTCATTTAAAAATGGCGCACTCATTCGTTACTGGGGCCGCCTTGGGAGATCTCAACCTGTCCCCTCATGCACGCGCGATCGCGCTGAAAAGCCGCGCATTCTAAGAAAGAAAAAGATAAGAAGCGCTCTAGGTCACAAGGCACGCGTGACATATTTTCCCTCGTGCATTCCCTTCATGCTTAGCTTCCAGCAATTTTGTCGGGACGAGAAAAGAGAGAATGCAATGGCAGCGTGCGACAAATCTTTGTAACCCTACTCGTACTAGATGAATTATAAAAATTTTCGCGGTGGTTAGTTCGTGAGGCAATCAGCCCCTTTATTGAATCCATGCCGTGGTTACTTGGGAAAGTGTTGAAAGGCCCTTTTAAGAAGTCCGGAGAGGCCCCTCCCAGACGATCAAAGCCTGACAGCCGATCGGCACCACGACTAAAGAAATCGTCCCGTTTATGCACTTGGCAATGGAATTCGTAGGTGGTGTTACGGGACGTCTGGCTCATGACGTCAATGTGAGACGTGTGCCCATTGGTAAAGGCTCATGTGCATTTATCTTTGAGTCGGAAATTACGAAGACATCTAAGGTTCCGTGCGAGTGCAGTATTAGCCAACAGTAAGTCATTGTGCTAGTCAATACCGGATGCCAGCCACAAACACTCTGACGCGTCTTGCTACTTCGTTTCTGCCAAAACTAACACATTAAAGCATATCAGCTATCTACAATGAGCACCTTCCGCAACTCTCCGCTAAACATACCCTCGCCTTGAAAACCGTAATATAATTAGCACCTGTTTGACACCCCCACACACCTTCATAAAACTCGCTTTTCTGCAATGAGGCAGGAGCGCCGATATTCAAGCGACGACATATGTTCCTTCGCCATGCTCTTGATAGACGGTTAACCTATTGTCCTATTCATCACGGATGCATAATAAGTGAAATCGGTAAAATATATTAATAAAAAGCATCTCGTTCTCACCTTACATTCCAAATAAAGAAGCGACATCTCCATCATGCGATATCCGGAACAATGAAAACATTACTGATACCGCATCCCCCATCTCATACTTTTTTTTCAAGTAGACCCGCATCAGGGTAAAACATCTGGCGAACGCTCTCAGATTTAGACAGGCTCGGCTTGGAGTTCTGATCTACGAGTAGATGAAATCAAATGCAAAAACATATCCACAATACCTGTAGACTAACAAAAGCTGGAGGCATCACACACTTGCGTTTTTTATATTTTATTTTTACGTAATTGTCTAATAGTTAGGATATTTCAAGAAAACGTGCAAGGAGACACGTCAATAAACGTAGAAAATGAGGAAGTAGTCTGCGCCAGTGAGTCCGCTTTGTTTTAATTATAAAAATTGCCTAGGCCAAGGAGGAAGCTTGAAATTTGGGACGAGCGCCACAGGACAAGTAGACATTAAGAGGTACGAATTATGTAAATGCTGAGCAGCTGTCGTTAAGTCAAAAAGCATGTATGATTTTGTGTGTTTTAAATGTACGTCTGCACGTCTTACGCTCGGAGTAATTGGTAATGAATATACGTTGTTATCGACAAAAAACCTTGACAAAGGGCCACTAAATTATTCCTTTTGTGATAAACTTTGCTTATTGAACGTTACCTAGTCACTGTACAAGCCATCAGCACTTCAACCTACCGATTGTGGTCTTTAATACGACGTTGGTCTTGCGAGGAGGTCAGCGGGCAATGTTTAAATATCGAGCTGTAAATTAGGAATGTAAACGCCTCCAAAGCTATTTTTGTTCAAAATGTCTACTTTATCTCGCTATTTATTAGTTGTTTTTAGACTTTACGGGGAAATACAGCCGGGCATTCTCGTGCCACTTTCGCGATAAGTATTTCGCCTTATTTGTTAGAATATTGAAAAATCAAGCACAGGATGCCAATGCGAAGTGAATTGTCGTACCAAAATTCTAAACCTTCGTGGACTTTGCTTGCATTTAGAAAATGCGGTTTCATTCTAGCTCCATAGTAACAAGCGGCAATACTATTTAAGCTCGAGTAAAGTAACTTCAGGCCGTGTGCGTAACCTAGAATGATGGCTTGGGAAATACCCCAGCTTGATTAATCTTTTTGTACCAAGCATTGAAGAAGCTAATTAGAATTCGTATCAAGCAGTAAAAAGTAAGCTATGACTGCGGAAAGTTCAGATTTCTGGACTCAAAAAGAAAAAAAATAAACTCCCGCAGGCTTTCTACTCAATGACAAACTATAGGTGCGAAAGAACTTTTTACTCTTTTACCTCGTTTTTTTTTAGGTGATGTGGTAAAGCTCAAGGTTAAATAAACTCAATATTGTATACAATAATGCAGCGCTATGGAAGCCAAGAGCTTACTAAGGCTTATAGCTTATTATAGATTGTGTTCTTTTACTTTATATTGTAGCAACATATAACTGCTTTAGAGCTTTGTGTCTGCCTTTTCTCACTCCTTTCGAATGTTGTGGTGTATTCGGTAGACTATTCTCGGTAGTATAGACGTCGTAGAACCAGCGTCGCAACGTAAAAACAACAAGACTCAAGACTTCGTTCCGACGAAAACGGGCAAGGCTGTATTCAAACACAAGAACACAAATGGAAACGCTCCACCATCGTCAAAAAGCCAGCGACTGTTGCTCGTGCTACTCGCTTCGTTCTGTGTTGCATCGCCGACGTGACAATATGCGAGCCAGTGAAAACAGTCGTGTGCCGCGTCAGCACTGCCGATACCTTCGACAATATTGCTGCTTCCCACATCGGTTCTCCATTCCACGGACTGTGAAGAGAGAGAGAAAAAAATGATAGAAACTGAAAGGTAGGAAGGTTAACCGGTCCCGGATAAGCGGCTCGCTGCCTTACACATGGAAGCAAAACGGGAGATACCGAAAGAGAGGGAAAAGAGGAAGGAGGAAGAGGAAGAAAGTTTAAGCGGAAAGACAGGGAGGTTAGCCAGTTCTTAGACCGACTGGCTACCCTGCGCTGAGGAAAGGGGTGAGGGGAATAAAAGATGTTAAAAAGAAATGTTGCGAAGTGAGAAAGAGAGAAGTTACAAAAAATTGCGACAGAGGAAAAGCAACGTCAAAGAGTATAAGACACTATAGTCTGTCTCTGAGGCCATTTGTCCGCAAAAAGCGCAGCTAAGCTTTCAAAGCCTTCTGGGCTGAAGATGGGCTCAGCCAATGATCCAGAATCCTATGTTCTGACAAAGGCCGATCATCCAGTCTATCCAGAAGGAAAGATGTTTAGCGCACCAAGGAGCTGAACTATTGGGCATGTTTTTGGGCTTGCAAGTACGCACGCAAGAGAAGTGAAGAAACACAAATGCCATTTTTTTACAGCCGTCTTTCATAAATGTGAATACGACTGCTTGCGCTTAGTCATCCACATTCCCTTCCAGCAAAAGTGTTTACGGTTAAAAGCATGGTAAGTGGTTGCCGCTTGCCGTGACTCATTGTGATTTTTGGAATAAGGGATAAACTTATGCACAGCTCGCAGAAATCTCGACAGCTGCCGTATCAGTTGGATGACAGTGTCTACGGGAATTTCGCTTGTTGGCCAGTGAATCATGCTTTTGGGGACACTTGCTACGGTACCCCGACTTCAAACTGCCGATGCTTTCATGCTCTCTTCAAGTTCATGTCTTGTTTCTCGAGCTTCGATCATTGGCCCGCTTTGCTCTTTTTGCGTCCATTCTATGATGATGACGATCATGATGATGATGATGATGATGATGATGATGATGATGATAATAAACCGAGTGGCCCCTACCCGCTTTGAGGAATTTGCAGAAAAGGCTGCTTAAAATACACCTGAGGGGTGTCTAATTATGATAAGTATACGGAATAAGCAAGCATTCATGACTACGACAGGTCCATAAGATATTATAAAGACGGAATGGCGACGAGAAATTGCAGGACACCAAGGCAAATAAGGAAATTTACAGTGAAAACAGTTTGACTCACAAGTGAATTTCTCTATGGAGAGATGCGTATGTGTATCTCGCAATGAGTGTTCCAGCGTAGATAAGTCGCGAAATATAACTGCGCGGGAGCACTCAGAACTCGTTATAGCTTAGAGGTTCCTGTTTTATTTAAAGGTTCTACATTATGAAAAATCTTTGACAGTCCAGTAAATAAGCATTGATGATTTCTAAGTTGGAAAAGTAGCGAGAAGGACAAATCACCAGACCGTATAAGTAGCATGTAAGAATCATGAGGATTTTTTTGTGCCTGTGTTTTCGAAAGTCTGTCCTAGGGCGTAATAACTTCTGGTTGAAAGATACAGATACACATGCCCTTTTTGATAAACAAAAAGTGGATAATGTCTTCACGTTTAAAAGACAATCTCGAAGGTGTAAAAACCCTTCAAAAACAAGGAACTGGTCCAGAGTATACTGGTGGTACATCCGCGCAAACTGGCGTTGCTGGTGTTGTTGTTGTTGTTGTTCTCCTATTGTTAGTGGCGCATACCCACTGCGGGGGATTGGCCAAGAATTGAGTGGCTTTAAAATTTACTGTTCAGATTTAGAATGATGAAGGTATAACAGAAAGATTACCGATAGCCTATAGGCAAGTGCTGGTCCAGAGCTTACTGGTGGCTCGCCCGCGCGAGGAGATGGCCCGAGCGAGAAAGCATTCGGAGCCTCTGTTGCTGAAGAGCGAACCGCTCTCAGCGCGGTACAGTGGACGCGAGACGCTTTACAGCGTATCGAGCAGGTAATGCTCGACACCGCGTCAAATACGGGCAAGCAGAGTATGCCTGACTTGTTACGTGGAGATGAGCGATGGTGAGGTCCACGAATCCAGCAGTAAAGGTCGGGAGGTCGGCCAGGCGTGAGTCCTGTTGAATGAGTTCTAGCTTCACGCGGCAGTTTCGTTGAAGCGACCGACATTATCATTCGTGTTATGCTAAACTTTCCGCTCTAGGGGAATTGTAAATGCCTCGATTCACTGGAGCATGTCTAACTTTAAAATAGCACTCTTTCGAAACGGAGCAGCAGGAACATAGGCGCCATCTTTGGAAGCTATACGAAATGAAAGAATCTGATAGCTTATCATTAATCACACAGCATGCCACTTCAATGAAATAACACGCTTTGGTACCTAGATACCCGAGAGACACGCTGCAAATTCCTCAAATTCACTTGGAGAAAAGCTCTTGACGCATGAAATTTACCCGAAGTACTGAGAAAGAATTACAGTGATGAAGACAGACTATTCTGATGACGCAACCGAAGGCTAACTTCCTTCCTCGTGTAGTTTTTGTCATATCGTGGAGGATGAACGCCGGTAATGCGGTCTTTAGGGAGCTGATTCAAGTTATAAGTATTTAAAAATTTGTTTATATCTCAGTCTAATAATATTCGTAACAATTCAGCACAACATTTCTTCACTAGTCACACGTCTACGAACATCGCGAAACAGACTTCAATCATACGAACGTAAGCCTGCGAATCTCGCAAAGCAAGATCCACTTGCGCCCTACTACATCTTCCTTCTTGTAGAGATAAATCAACATGTGGAATGCCACTGAAGCAGCGTGTACAACTGATATTTTACACATGCACGCACACACGCCACGAATAACTTGTGACAAGCCGCTGGTTATACGTATGCGCAGTACACAGTCATGTGATCTTGTAATAATTCATTCAAGGTAGGCCAGAGATGCTAGTTTCCGCGGCTGGGAAACATGCCGACATATGTAAGTCTTGCCACATGCCCTCTTCTGGGCACATACCAGGCTTGAGACACATCATTACCATCATCTTCACCTCAACAAGCTGTGCCGGTGACGTGATGCCTCCACTATGATCCGCGCTCTCGGGTACATTTTATACAAATGACAAATTCCGTCCGAGTGCGAAGCTTGAAGCGGTCTCGAAAGCTGCGCCCACTGTGGCTCTGAGCTTGCAACACGAAACCGACGGCTCCGTTCTTTACTCCGGGGCGTGATGTTCAGTTCGAGCAGCGCTGTTCTCTTCAAGTTCCAGGGCACGTAAGTCAGAGATCTATTTAAATTTTATTTGCACCTACTACGATGAGAGGAGGCTGGCACTCGATAACGCGTGGGAAGGAGAGATGGCCTGGTTGAGGATTCTTTGTTCATATCACATCTGTGATACCATCAACATTCAAGGTGTTAGGTTAGGTTCTCGTAAAGACAAAATTTACTCCGCACTATACCTACACCCCGACAGCGCAGTGTAGACGTCGGAATATCCGATATCTGTGTCACTGCTTTCGCGGCATGCGTCACCGACCGTGCCTCTTAAACTTTGCGCTGTTTTTAAGATCACGTGCAAGATCTTGCCACTACCTTCAAAGCAGCATTTGAAACTTCACTATGTCGTTTCTGTTTGTTCATGTATTTTTGAAAGGGAAAGTGCACACTCGGGACGTCGTCTTGTATGGGCTAAAATTTCACCGTTTTGGCGACTTAAGCAGTGTCTCATACATGAAGCATCATTGTTTCTAAATAAATAAATAAATAAATAAATAAATAAATAAATAAATAAATAAAGAGTATATCACTTTGGGATGCTCCTTGAAGATGGGGGAGGGGCTAAAGCGCGGTGGCTCGCTGGCCGTAGAGGACGAAATTATAGACAAAGACTGATTGTGAAGAACGGAGAAAGTTGATGCAACTAATTGCAATATGACCTAAGTTTACAGAACTCGCAGCCCAAAGAAGAACCACCGCATGGATTAGCTTGTAGAATGCTTTGGATAAGTCAAGAAATATGCTTTCAAAAACTGTTTCATGATGAAAAATTTCAAGAAACAGCGGAGCTGTGGTCGACGCTGGCACTGACGTTCTAGTTCGACGTTACTTTGCCGCTCAAGCCCTGCGCAGTACCAATTGCTGAAGGACAAGCAGCAGGATGATACCACATTTTATGCCCCATGCTCTCCCCTGGCGCGCTTTCAAATTGGTTCACTTCTTGCTTGGCGTGCTGGTCGTAAAACATGCGTGGCGCAGCTGCTCCAGGGGCGCAGCCAGGGGGTGGCGCACCAGGCTCGTGCCCCCCCCCTCCGATATTTTTTGCCATGGCATAGAGGGCAAAAAAATGAGAATTTCAACAGGATTCCCACCCTGAAATCAAGGTGCCCCCCCCACCCGAAAAAAATTTTCTGTCTACGCCTCTGAGCTGCTCTGATACGCACCTCTCCCATGCACTCCAGTTCACGTGATGACCTGACTCTGCTGATTCGTCAGGTGAGTCTGCAACGGGATTACTTATAGAACAGATATTTTAAAACACCGATATTAATTGGCGTGTAGTAAATTAGTGAAGGGAGTGCGTTGAGTGTGACGGAAGAAATTTTCTCGCGCAGTCCAAGTAGCACAATAACCGAATAAATTTCTATTTTACTTAGGTGCGTACTTGTGCCGCAGGTGCCGCCCGACGATGCTGCCCCTGTGGTTTGTGGTGCTCGTGCAAGCCGCCGCGCTGCTGCTGCTCTGCAGCGTCCGATGCGCGGCAATGAGCGACGAGGAGCGCGCGACCATCGTCCAGCTGCACAACGAGATACGAAATTCGGTGGCCCTCGGTCAGCTCAACAACTGGCCGGCCGCCTCCGACATGCAGCAAATGGTGAGCGTCGTTGGCATTATCGTCGACTAAATGATGTTTTACTACAGATCACTGCAAAAATGGTCACCACAGGGAAAAGACCCGACAATGCGAAATATTCAGGAGCGATTTCTTTATCGGGTAAACGGGGTAAGCGAAGCTTGACGTGTGCGTGCCTCACCTATTGCTTTATTTTTATCGCATTGGGTGAGGCTCGCTCCTAAGTGTTTGTTTTCTCCGTGATAGCTATCAGACCTTCATCCATGTACTTAGCAGTGAATCACTTTAGTGGCTACAGGCAGCTGCTACAGACCACAACGATGGTGATGCATTAATTTGTCTTCAGCAGCAATCTAAAGAGGCAAAATAAAATTACAAGTCATCAAGATAAAAGATGAGAATGCCATATCATAAGGGGCTAATAGCCTCAAGCCCGTGATTGAGGGCATAGAATATTGTAAAACGGCACATACGATACGGATTTGAGCAGCGCACTTTCGAGGGCTACATTTTTTTATCCTCACCTTGCGGCCAGGCTTTGTGTCAGTGACCCCATTCCTAAATATGTATGCCTACATTGAAGGATATTTAGTTCGTTTATGGATATGGATTCAGGGATATTGTAAGGCTCTGGAAATGCCACATTACGATGCTTTATTAAAGGCATTACTTCGTAATTACGCTTCAAATATAAATGCTGTTAAAAAGATCATTTTGGCTACTTGAAAAAATGAACAGCGCGACAAACGAGAGACCAGACGAAGAAGTACACATACAGAGCGCCGACTTACAACAAAACCTTTTTTCTTCAAACCACGCATATAGACTTATGCAGTGGAGCGAAAACAAAGAAGAAACAAAACTGATAGTCGAAGAAAAACCACAAGACTATTTTCATAGCTCGTACAATCAACCAGATAAAAAGACAACTTCATTTTCTCAGAGGGCAACCGAACGCCTAGTTACGCATGCGTCCCCTATTTTGAAGCCTCCAGTATTTCACGGGTAAGCTGGTCTTGATGACGCTTGATAACCGCACATTTCTGAAAATCAGGGGTACACCCACAATCTCGGCAATGAATGCCTAGGTGGCCACAAACCGTCGAGGAAACACTGCAAGCGTGTTCCTTGAGACGCTCATTCAGACATCGCCCAGTTTGTCCTATGTATAGTTTACCAGAAGGCAATGGTATGGAATACACCACGCCATGAACGCATGGAACGAACTTATTCCGATGCTTAGTTCGGCAGGTGGTGGACTCCCTACCTCCTGGGCTGATGGCCCTATAGCACACGCTAGCCAGCTTCTCCGGCGCATAAAAAAAAAACAACCTCGACGTCACATCTGCCAGCTATCCTTTTCAGGTTGTGGGCCACGCCGTGGATGTAAGGAATGACAGCGTGCTTCTTATTTCGCGGTCTGCTTTCGCGAGTCTGAGCATTCAAATCTTAACTCATTTTTTGTTCTTCCAGCAAACATTCAGCCACAACGATCATCAAGTGACACGGGTATCCTGCATTGGTGAGGCGTTCTAGCATGTGTTACATTGCCAAGCACAACATTTAAAGTAATGTACTATGTATTATCAGCGTCAAATGAAACCCGGACAGTGGCAAGCATTCGCAGTGTCATTGTACGCGCCATCTATTGCAGGCTTTTATTTACTTTTTAGATGTGGTTACTAGCTAACAGCTCTGAAGGCTGCTTTTTAAAACGTTGTAATTCGCGTCCTTTTAGTGTACGCTCTTTGAATGCATGTGTGCACGTGATGCATGCAGAGCTACAGTAACGACTTGGAGGAGCTCGCCAAGACCCACTTGGAGAACTGCGTGTTCGAGCCTGGCTGCATTGGCTGCAACATCGGTGAGCTGGCAACATGAATGCCTCTTTTCATGTGGAGCAGTGGCGCGATGTAGCGCCTGTTTTCTGGATTTTAGGATCACCGTAACACGGGAAAGGTCGATAAGGTCTCGACACCTTCGAGCGTTTCCTCAAATCTTACGAATTTCCTTCCTGTCGCCGCAGAGTTGAGAAAACAATGAGACCTAGCGCTGCGAAACCATACGCGTTTTTGCTTAGTCGGATCAAACTTGGTGCGTGTCTTCTTTCTCTCTTTATTTATTCATTTATTTATTCATTTATTTATTTATTTATTGCTCGCTTGCTACCCTTCTTAGGGGAAGGGGGAGGGGCTCAAAATTTTCTCAATTTGCCCACTTGCGAAGAGAACGAAAGTGCTCTGTTAAATTCTGTGAGCAATGCTTCAGTTTAAACACTCAGTTTAACCACTGTTTATGCTCATTTGTGCATGTGTTCGCATATGGGTTTGTGTATACGCATGTCAATTTGACCATTTCGAGAAGGAAGGAGGAGGGAGAGGGGGTTCTTGAACCATGATCTCTCTTCTTACCTGGGCTGCACGAATGGTCAAGTACAGCGCATTGTGGATTGAAGTACTTTGGCACGTTTAAGATGCACGTGTTCAGAAAAGGCGTACTAAAAGGACCGTATTACCACACAATGTCGTTCGTGTGCGCTTTCTTTAATTGCCGCCAGCTGGTCACCCTCGCTACAGAAAAAAAAATCACAGTATATCCGTGGAATGAATGATGGCGAGTAGGGCGAAGCGTCCATCCATCCATCCGTTCGTTCTTGCTTCCGTCCGTCCGTGCGACCATCCGCGCGTGCAGTCGTGCGTCCATCCGTCCGTCCATGCACCCGTCCATGCGTACACCCGTGCGTCCACCCCAGCGTTCGTCCATGCGTCCATTCATCCATGCGGCCGTCCGTGCATCTGTCTGTCTGTCCGACCGTCTATTCGTCCATCTATCCATCCGTCCATCTAGTGAACACTCCAAGTACCGCCATCTCGCATCTTGTCATCATATATTCAGCATAAAGAAGCACCGCCATCCAGCGAACATTCCAAGGACTAAACGGGAGGTGGCACTCGCGCACTTTCTTACGGCCTGTGCTTCTTGTCTACTTGCCGCTTTTCACCGCTTCTAGTTCATGGCTATATACTGGTTCACTATATTAATGGCACTGTGGCCCAACCCTCGCTAAAGTTTGCTAAAACCAAGGAGGTTACGCCAAGCGAGTTTGACGTGGCAACCCGTTCTGGTCAATAGTGCTCAAAGTGCATCCTTCTGATTTTTTTAGGAGGCATCAAATGCAAGGCAAACTTAAATGGAGATTAGGTCACCAATACTCGTATATATAAGTTATTTAATCAGAAACAACTATCTTTTTATTTATGGCTAACGTGCGCGGGGTTTCTCCCTAATTGAAAAGGGTGCCCATGTACCGCTCCTCCATAATCCAGCCGAGGAAATGGCTGCCTACTACTACGAAGAGTACTACTAATGCATACATCGAGGACGCACGACCCACGGCATAGGAAGCTTCGCCTCCAAAAACTCTGCCTCTAGAATAGAATCACACAACTCGAGTTCATCATAACAAGAGAAAAACAGAGCGCACTTGACATGGATGGGCAAAGTAACACAGAGCACTAGTGCTGG
The DNA here is from genome assembly GCF_043290135.1 of Rhipicephalus microplus. Classification (NCBI taxonomy): domain Eukaryota; kingdom Metazoa; phylum Arthropoda; class Arachnida; order Ixodida; family Ixodidae; genus Rhipicephalus; species Rhipicephalus microplus. Next base: position 74,190,493 of record NC_134703.1, read on the forward strand.
CAACAAATTAAGCTTTTATTGCTGATACTCCGCGGCTAATGTACAGCACATATCAATAATAACAGGCAAGCGCAAAAAAATCTAGATGTCTGAGATTTTTTCTTATGCAATTTTTCCGCGACATCACATCTTTACTACCTTCCCTGGACCTTTAACTAGATTGCAGCGCATTGTTATCCTCTCCGTTAATAAATTCTTGACTATGTCATCAGATGTTCTCCCGAAATCCTGTAACGTCATGAAGAGATGCGCTTCTGGCTTTCAAAATATGTAATTTATTAATGTGTCATTCTTTTTTACTCGTTTTTGTGACAAGCATGACATCAGTTCTACTTTTTTTTATGGGACGCGTTAAGTTGCGATATCCTCCTGTAGCATTAATATTGCGTCAACAAGAGGACTCACTTTGATTTAGGCGGGCTGATATCGCTGTCACTGTTGATACTTGCACTGGTCCTTCAAATTACATTTCCAGTCGTTTTATACAGCTACGTTTCCGTACTTTAAAATTCTCTTTTTTTTCATTTTGCCAAAGTGCCATGCGTTGGCATTGGTAGCGGTGAAAGAATTCATCCCAGTACCCTTTATTTTCTTCCAGTTGTTGAATAGAAAAAACAAGGAATGATAATAGGCTGTAGTCTGAACTAAAACTACCAGTTGTGCCGCAAGCGTGGTTCACAATTTATTGCTGTCTTGTGGCTCTGCCTAAACAGGCCAGGCGTGAAGGCGTACACATGTAAGGTTACGGGGACATGACGAGGCCCATCGCACATTGCTCAGGACTGCGAGAAGTGTGACTGCGCGCCCCAGTTTAAGCTGACATGTGAAATAACTATTAGTCGTCACGAGATATCTCGAAACTTACAGAGGTGTCCCATAATTTATGAAAAAAGAATTCTTGTATAGGCTATACATTTATTTGGGTGAGTTTATGTTTTTGCACTGTATTTCCCTAGATAATCATGTATCACCTTTCCTTCGGTTACGTTCCATAATTAAGTAATGTTTTACCATAATGTATATCTTGTTTCTGTTTGGTTTTTGCTGGATATTTTTCTTTGTTTTGTGTAGCCATTTGCATGTCTGGACAATATGGGCGGTTCCAGCGAACACCGGAGAGGGAGGGAGGGCTCTGACTTTATTGTTTGTAGTAGCACGAAAACCCCGTCATAGCCTGAATATTTGTAATACATGCACACAGTGGTCCCACTCAATTTTTCTAAATGGTGATAGGAGGTGGATGGAAAGCACTGAACAGAGGGGGGATGCTGACACAAGCTTGGGTGGGGGGGAGGGGGGCTATTGCTTTAACCGTCCTCTGGATACGCCCCTGATGTATATATTGTGACGACGCGAGATTGACGAGCACACAAAGCGCCTCAAACAAATACGATTTATCGATCGCAGGAAACAGACTGCAACGACTTCTTCGTCTTTTTCCCTCGGCCAAAGACACTCGCGCTCCTTCGTTGTCCTCACCTCTGGCACATACGCGCGTCATTATTCCCCCTTTAAAAAAAACATCGTCCTTTTAAAAAAAAACACTGGTGGAGGCGCTGGGTACGTCTTCATGCTTGGCACCCCTTCGCGGACCCGACATTCAAGCCCGGAATCACTACCACCCATCGACACACCAGTCCACCGTTCCAGCCGCCGTCTGCGAGGCCTAGCTCCCGAGCTCAATCCCTTTCCAGAAACTGCCAGCAATCGCTTGCCTCCTTCAACCACCATGGCCACTGCAGCTACATCGCACATGACACTTCAGAATCCCATGATTCCTGACTGCTTTCATGGTGAGACCTATGAAGATGCACAAGACTGGCTGGACCAGTTCGAACGCTGCGCGAAGTACAACCAGTGGGCCACCCCAGAAGACAAGCTCGCGAATGTGTACTTCTACCTGAAAGACAACGCCCAGACGTGGTACATTAACAGGGAAAGAAGCATGGCTACGTGGGATGACTTCCGCAACCAGCTGATTGACACCTTCAGCAGTCTTGACAGAAAGGAGAATGCGCAACGTCTCTTGGAAGCTCGAATTCAAAAACCAAACGAGAGCGTCGCTATGTTCGCCGAGGACATGACCCGTCTTTTCGGCAGGGCGGATCCCGAGATGCCGGAAGACAGGAAGCTCCGGTATCTAATGCGAGGCGTGAAGGAGCAACTGTTTGCTGGGCTTGTGAGAAATCGGCCAACAACAGTAGCTGAGTTCACGAAAGAAGCCACAGCTATTGAACGGGCCTTACAGCAACGGTACCGTCAGCAGAACCCGGTCAACGTTCGAGCGAGTAGCCCTGTCACGACTGCGGCGAGCCTCTGCGACAACGACAGGCCTCTGCGGGAAGTCATCCGGGAGATTTTGAGGGAGGAGCTTCGGCAGCTTGGTTTAATTCCAGCAACTGAACCGACGCCGGCATTGTCTTTTGTCGCTGATGTTGTCCGAGATGAGGTCCGCCATGCTCTCTCTTCATCCGGCTATAATGGTGTGCGACGACATTTTACTTATGCTGATGCAGTCCGACGCCCCGTCGTTGCTCCTTCAGCACAGCAGACCCCAATGACTGGACCACCACCAACCCTGCAAACACAGCCACAGTCAGCACCGACCACTTTCGCAACCTCACCGATTCCTCCGACAAGACGAATGCCGTATAACCAACATGCACCACAACGTCGCCCCACAACGTGGCCCAATAGTGAATCTCCACTTACCTATCAGCGTCGGAAAACCGATTTGTGGCGTACCGCTGACCGTCGACCGGTATGCTTTCATTGTGGCGAAGCTGGGCACGTCTACAGAGTTTGCCGTTATCGCGACGCTCAGTACTCGAGATTTCCTCGCTACCCTGATTACGTTGCGTACGACGATCAACGCATGTACAACTACGCCCATGTGAACACACCGCCGCAGAATCCAGTAATGCCCAGATCACGTTCTCCATCTCCTGTGCGGCCCAGTTCACCTAATCGTCGCAGTTTTGCCGACGTCACCAGGGGCAGGTCCCCTAGCCCGCGACGGGGAAACTAGACGCAGCGACCTCGGGGGGTGGGGTTGCCAATATTCGAAATTCCGAACAGCCCCCATTGCAGACAAGTGACAGCTCGAAGCCATCGATACCGAAGAAGACGACAGCAACGACTAATTCGACGAATGAGACAACTGCCGACGTAACCGACGTTATCAGCGCCGACCTCGTCGTTCACATTGACGGCCACCAAGTGACGGCACTTGTGGATACTGGCTCCCACTTTTCTATAATAAGCCTACAGCTAGCCGAAAGACTCAGGAAGGTGAAAATGCCATGGCAGGGACCCAATATAAGAACTGCAGGAGGTCAGTTGATGACACCGGTTGGAAAGTGCACGGCCCGACTCTTCATTGCTGGTTCCACCTTTGTCGCCGCCCTCGTCATTCTCCACGAGTGCTGTAAACAGCTCATATTGGGAATGGATTTCTTGCGCGAATACGGGGCTGTGATTGACATCCGTGACAGAAGCGTAACGTTCACTGTAAGCTCGGAGACTGCTACAGATAAGGAACACCAGCCACCTCACTTCCGTATTGCCGATGACGACGTCATACTGCCGCCACGAAGTTGTTCTCTCGTATCCGTGCACTGTGACAAATTACGAAATGGTACTGGCGTCGCTGAACACATCAAAGAGCTCGCATTCACTAGCGGCATTTCTGTTGCCAGGGCTGTCATCACTGTTATTGACGGATGCGCTGAACTGCTATTGACAAATTTCAGCAGAGAACGCCGACACATAGTTAAAGGCACGGCTATTGCCTATTTTGACGAACTCTCGCAAACAGAAGATTGTCATTTAGTGGAGGAAGCAGCAGCGTCTACTATCACTACACCGACACCTGTAGACGTTGGTCCAATGTTATCTCCCATTGAGCGAGACCGCCTTCTCACGCTGATCAACAAGTTCCACGGCTGCTTCTCATCCACATCAAGAGTTGGTCAAACGGCACTGACGAAACACCGCATCATCACGGATTCCGATGCTAGACCCATCCGGCAAAATCCTTATCGAGTCGCCCCAAAGGAGCGTGAGGTAATTCAAAAACAGGTGAAAACGATGCTAGAAGATGGTGTTATTCGGCCGTCTAACAGTCCTTGGGCATCACCGGTAGTACTCGTCAAAAAGAAGGATGGTAGCTTGCGTTTCTGCGTCGACTACCGTAAGCTTAATCAGATCACAAAGAAGGACGTCTACCCTCTGCCGCGTATTGATGATTCATTGGATAGGCTACGAAACGCACGCTACTTTTCGTCTATGGACTTAAAAAGCGGCTACTGGCAAATTGAAGTGGATGAGAGAGATCGTGAGAAGACCGCCTTTGTTACGCCCGACGGACTTTATGAATTTCAGGTTCTTCCTTTCGGTTTGTGTTCGGCGCCAGCAACATTCCAGCGTCTCATGGACACGGTTCTGTCGGGACTGAAGTGGCAAACCTGCTTGGTGTACCTCGATGACGTGATTGTCTTTTCGGCGACTTTCGAGGAACACTTACGAAGGCTCGAAGCAGTTTTTGAAGCAATACGCTTGGCCGGTCTTACTCTAAAACCAGAAAAGTGCCACTTCGGCTTCCACGAACTTCGATTCCTCGGTTACGTCGTGAGCAGCCAAGGGATCCGACCCGACCCGGATAAAATTGCCGCCGTGGCAAACTTCCCGACGCCATCAGACAAAAAATCAGTGCGACGTTTTTTAGGTCTCTGTGCCTACTACCGGCGGTTTATTGCTAATTTTTCGCGCATCGCATGGCCATTGACACAGCTTACTCGGGAAGATACCCCCTTCAGATGGGGCGAAGACCAACAGCAGGCATTTCACGAGCTTCGTCAGCGAATGCAAACACCCCCCGTGTTGGCCCACTTCGATGAAGACGCACCGACAATACTTCATACAGACGCTAGTAATGTGGGTCTTGGAGCAGTGCTCGTACAGTCGAAGGACAACAATGAAAATGTGATCGCCTATGCCAGCAGGACGCTGTCCCGAGCTGAAGCTAATTACACTACGACAGAAAAAGAATGTCTTGCAATGGTATGGGCAGTCCTGAAGTTTCGTCCTTATTTGTACGGCCGCCCATTCACCGTTATCAGCGATCACCACTCTCTCTGTTGGTTAGTCAACTTGAAAGATCCGTCTGGCCGCCTTGCACGATGGAGTCTTCGGCTCCAAGAATTTGACTTCACTGTTGCCTACAAGTCGGGAAAACGACACACCGATGCCGACTGTCTTTCTCGGTCTCCGGTTGAGACGGCATGCCCGGACAACGACGATGACGACACGGCCTTTCTCGGAATTGTGGACACTGCCACCTTTTCTCAACAGCAGCGTGGCGATGCTGAGCTGCTACCACTTATAGATTACCTACAAGGGCGAGCGAATAGCGTTCCGAAGTTATTTGCGAGAGGGCTGCCGTCGTACTGCTTGCGAAATGACGTTCTTTATAAGAGGAACTTTTCGCCCACCGGCAGCAGCTACTTGCTCGTCGTTCCTTCTTCGCTTCGCCGTGAGGTACTGCAAGCCTGTCACGACGAACCTACTGCTGGTCACTTGGGTTACGCAACAACATTGGCGAGGATAAGGCAGAACTATTACTGGCCAAGACTTGCCGAAGTTGTCAAAACTTACGTGCAGGCATGTCTAGATTGCCAGCGCCGCAAGCCACCATCCATCAAACCAGCTGGCCTGCTGCAGCCTGTTCGAGTGCCGGCGACACCGTTTGCACAAATTGGCATGGATTTTCTGGGCCCCTTCCCAAAGTCTGCCACTGGAAACAGGTGAATAATCGTCGCCACGGATTACCTGACCCGATACGCGGAGACAGGCGCTCTGCCACGGGCAACGGCAGCTGAAGCGGCGCAATTTTTCATCGAAGCCATCGTCTTAAGACACGGTGCCCCCACAATAGTAATCACCGACAGAGGTACTGCGTTCATGGCCGAGCTTTTGAACACCATTTTCCGACTAAGTGGTACAGCTCACAGGAAGACAACGGCGTATCATCCCCAGACCAACGGGCTCACCGAACGCCTCAACAAGACCCTGGCTGACATGATAAGCATGTACGTAGATGTAGAGCACAAGAACTGGGACATCATTTTGCCCTACGTCACGTTCGCCTACAACACGGCTCGTCAAGAGACCACTCGGAAGACACCCTTTAGTCTCCTCTACGGACGCGAGGTTACAACAACGTTAGACGCAATGCTCCCTCATGAAAATGATGGCAATGAGACAGACGCCCAAGAGTTTACCCAGCACCTCCACCAGTGTGACGACGCGAGATTGACGAGCACACAAAGCGCCTCAAACAAATACGATTTATCGATCGCAGGAAACAGACTGCAACGACTTCTTCGTCTTTTTCCCTCGGCCAAAGACACTCGCGCTCCTTCGTTGTCCTCACCTCTGGCACATACGCGCGTCAATATTTGAATGAAACTTCAGTTTTGAGTCAGCGCTTGCGTTTGTGTCATTAAGAAGTATTGTCGTCTTCCCTGTAGTGCTCTTTATTTTTTAACAATGATCTTAAACCACCGGTATACTGTTCCCTAACTTCAGCAGCCGCTCTACTCTACAATTTCGAACACACCATTAGGGTCAAAGTTTCCTGCAAACACGATATCGTTGCGACCTTTTCTACTTCGTCAGTATACTAATGCGAACGTTAATCTTGCCTGCATCTAATGTCGTGCCCTAGGTATCGTCTCTCACCAAAGTTTAGCTATGACAGGCAGCTTGTGTGAACTCTTTAATCACAGCCAATGTATCTGAACGCTTTCCACGACATTTTTGTTAACTGATAGGAACCAAACAAAGAAAACTTACGTGATTCTTTATGCATTTGCCTAACGCGACTCGAAGGTTAACACCTTCTTTCTCTCCATCAAGGTTGTAAATCTCGACACCCTCGCACCTAGTAAAGCTATTTGCACCTAACGTAACTCTGCACTGTCTCCGTGATCGCTCCACTTACAACCAAGTGACTTTGTGACGTAATGGCGTCATCGTGTGACATCACGATTGCATCACTCGTGTTGACGCCGACACCCACGGTCAGTTTTCGCGCTTATAAGGCATCTAAAGCCTTCGACTTAACACAGCAGCAGTGGATGATGCAGGTATAGCTTCTCTGCCTCTGTGTAGCTGCTAGCTGTCTTTGCTAAATGGTTTAAAATACGTGCGACCTCGGTCAACGGGAGAACGTAGAAGAGGAGCGTAGGCACTAAGTAGATAGAAACATATTTAAATGTATTTAAAAGCTGTTATAAGTGTTGCAACCAATTGGCGTAACGACTTTTTGTAGGAGTCTTTCGTTGCCGAAATATTTGGCGAGAGCTTTCATTGAGCGTTAAATATACTTGTTATGCGAATAATGAGGCATCCTTGAGATATCACCGGGATGCACACACACAAACTCTTTCAGGTCAGGACAATAGGCCGGGCCAGAACTTGTACGCCATGGCTGGTCCCGCCAACTGGACCCGCGCGGTGAACTTCTGGGGCCAGGCACCCATCAAGTTCGTGATGCCTACTAGCCCGGGTAATCCCGTGCACATGAAGGTGTCCGTGCTCAGCCAGGTAAGTGCATCGCCTATCACTCATCCGTCGCGTACGCTGCAGAGACTCAGCCCTCCGTGCTGCTATTGCTATGACGAAAAACTGCCGACTGCACACTGCTATTTTCTGGACTCTTTTTCTCATTTGTTAATGTTAGCTTTCATGAAAGAATGTCAGATAATGGCAGTGTAATCTAATATTGGTAAAACAATAGATTTATATGCTAAAAGATGGACAGAAGGCGTAGAAAAACACTTTCTAAGTTGCATTTGTCGTAATGTGTGTTATGTGTTTGTCCCAGCAGAGGTTCACTTCGTGGATATGCCATATTCATGAAGCGAATGATGATGAATGAGTTTGCGCCGTCTGTCCATCCTTCCGTCCGTATGTCTGTCTGTCTGTCTGTCGATCTGTCTGCCTGTCCGTTAGTCGTCTGTCCGATGCGAGTGCTATCTAGTGAGCACTTCGCGTACTAGGGGTGGCTACTACAAAGCACTACGGCGGACAGGCCGAGGCCTTATTGAGCTTCACCGCTAAAAGTGTTCAGCGATTTAGAATCAAAGAAAAATGGGAGTATTCGGGAAGTAGTTCTGCTACACAACAATAATTGTCATCTGGCTTGTTCGCGTTTTTTTTTCTTGAAAATTCAGCGCTGGTCACTTTCCTGTCAAGAATGCCATGTCACACTGACAACGAACGCGCAGTTCGTGACTCCAAACTACGAGAACCGTGGTGATAACGTGAGGAAAATGCTCGAAGTAGATTACGATTATTTTTGCGTGGCAGAAACACTCCCCAAATACTCAATTTTCTAGAAGGTAGAGTACTTGGTACTCTGCTATAGGAGATCAGAAAGCCGTCCCGACGCAGACATCATTTAGAAAATTTAGTTCACTGACAGTGGACATCAACTACTTCTGCACAGTACATTTTAACAGAACATGCACAGACGCCCAAAACTGCTACAAAAAGATCTCTCTACATACGTACGTTGTATAATAAACAGAATGCAAAAATAAAACGTGTATATTGTTACGGGAGGGCACACACAGAAACGAGGTTACAGCTAAGATATATTTGCACGACGCCCAACCTAAGCCGAGATGGCAAGGGAGAGCGTGCCCCACATCCCAGAATCACGTCGTCGTTCTCGCTGTCTGTCTTGCTTCTTCAGCGTGATGTAGTCTTGTAACATGACCCCCTAGTGCAGAAGCACCAGCTCGGTGCTGTCTATGGTGTTGCGGAGTGGTATAGAGCTTAAGTCGGAAGACATGAGCAATGTTTGCAGACTATGGAGCGGAGGGAGATGACGACTTCAGTGGGGCTATCTCGTAAGTAACGTCGGTCACCTGGCGCAAGACGCGGTAGGGTCCTGAGTACCGGGAAAGCAGCTTCTCATAGAGACCAACATGCCGATTCGGGGTCCACAACAACACAAAGGAACCCGGGGCAAAGAAGATGTCGTGATGATGTGCGTCGTAACGTTGCCTCTGTTGCTTTTGCGATGCTAAGAGGTGCTTCCGAGCGTGCTTTGCGAGCTCTGGTGATAGTGTCACGCGCGTATTCAGTCGGCGAATCGACAGCTGTTGGAAATATGGTGTTGAAAGGTAGAGTTGGGTCGCGGCCAAATAAGAGATAGAACGGTGAAAACCCAGCGGTATCGTGGCGTGAGGAATTGTACGCAAATGTGACAAATGACTATGCAACGTCCCAGTATTGGTGGTCAGAGGAGACGTACAAAGGGAGCATGCCAGTTAAAGTCGGGTTGAATCGTTCGGTAAGCCTTTTAGTTTGTCAATGGTAGGCCATCGTAAATTTATGTTTGGTTTCGCAAGAGCGAAGCAGGTCGTCAATAACTCGGGAGAGAAAATAGCATCCACGAGCTGTGAGGAGTTGGCATGGAGCACCATGATGGAGGATGACATCGTACAGAAGGAAATCGGCAACCTCTGTGGCGCAGCTGGTTGGCAAAGCCCGCGTGAGGGCATACCGAGTTGTATGATCCGTAGCGACAGCTATCCATTTGTTTCCGGATAAAGACTGAGCGAAAGAGTCTAGGAGATCAAGAGCAACTCGAAAGAAGGGGTCAATAGGAAGATCAAGTGGCTGGAGGAGTCCGACAGGACTCATAGGAAGCTTTTTTCAATGTTGGCACTGGTCGCATGTGACGACGTAACGGCGCACGGAGCGATAAAGCCTGGGCCAGTAAAATTGACGCTGACCGCGGTCGTAAGTCCGGCAGAAACCAAGGTGACCGGTGGTGGGGGCGCCATGGAGCTGGGCTATAACACTCGAACGTAGGTGGGAAGGCACCACGCCCATTTGTGTTGACATTGTAGTGTTACAAGGTGCCTTCTTTAAGTACAAACAGTCGAGTGACAAATGGGGCGTTGGAGAGTTCAACTTCTCAATAATGTCACCCAAGACGGGATCTCGGTGCTGTTCATCATGGATGTTGCTCTAAGCAGAGAGAGAGAGAGAGCACGCATGCTGGCGCTTCATCTAATGTCTCAGGGGGTCCACTGGATGTCGGGACAAGCAGTCAGTGTCGTGGTTTATTAAATGTCCAGATTTGTAAGACACTGAGTAGTCATAACCTTGAAGTGGTAGTGCCCAGCGACCAAGACGCCCAGTTGGATCCTTTAACGACGAGAGCCAGAAGAAGGCGTGGTGATCAGTTGTGACGGTGAAACGACGACCATGTAAGTAGGGCCGACATTTGCCAACAGCCCAAACTAGAGCAAGGAATTCTCGTTCTGTGATAGAGTAGTTCCGCTCGACCGCAGAGAGCAGACAGCTGGCATATGCGATAACGCGGGAGCAGCCGCTTTGAGGCTGGACCAAAACAGCACCGATTCCATGGCCGCTGGCATCAGGGCGGACTTCTGTTGGGGCAGACATGTCAAAGTGAGCCAGAATAGGTGGTGTTGTGAGCAACCCGGTCAGATTGGATAACGCCGAAGCCTGCGCAGCGCCCCAAGAGATTGGAAGGAACATCCTTCTTCAGCATGTCCGTAAGAGGTCGGGCCACGTCCGCGAAGTTGTTTACAAAACGTTGGAAGTAAGAACATAGACCTAAAAAGCTGCGGACTTCCTTAGTGCTGGCCGGGACGGGGAAGTTTTGCACAGCTCGAACCCTATCAGGATTAGGGCGTACGCCAGAGGAGTCCACAAGATGGCCCAACATGGTTATTTGCTGGCGTCTGAAGTGGCACTTCGATGAGTTCAGTTGCAGTCCTGCGTTACGAAAAACAGAAAGGATGGAAGAACGGCGGTCGAGGTGTGTTTCAAAGGTCGGGGAAAACACGATGACGTCGTCGAGTTAACATAGGCAAATTTACCACTTGAATCCGCGCAAGAGAGTGTCCATAATTTGTTCGAAGGTGGCTGGAGCATTGCATAATCCGAATGACATGGCCTTAAACTGGTAAAGACCATCATGAGTCACAAAATCAGTCTTCTCGTGGCCCATGCCGTCGACAGCAATTCGCCAGTACCCTGAGCGAAGGTCGATGGAGGAAAAATACTTGGCACCATGAAGGCAATCCAGGGCGTCGTCAATGCGTGGTAGCGGGTGGACGTCTTTCTTAGGGATCTGGCTCAGATGTAGGTAGTCGACACATAATCACCAACTGTTGTCCTTTTTCTTACAAGAACAACAGGGGAAGCCCATGGACTGGAAGATGACTCAACTATGTCTTTGGCGAGCATCTTCTTGACTTCCTTTTGAATGACCTCACGCTTCGCAGGAGAAACGCGGTACGGCCGTCGATGTACCGGGGATGCATCGCCGGTGTTTGCGGTGCTTCACAATGCTAGTTTGGCCTAGCGGACGGTCACAGAAGTCTAAGTACGATTCCAGGACGTGACGGAGCGCCTCTGTTTTATGCGGCAAAAGGTCCACCACGATAATTTTTTGCACATTAGAAGATGCACTCTCTATCGAAGAACAGGCTTGCGAGCAGTTGGGGCGACGCACATCATTGGGGTACAAAGCTGAGATGACGCAATCCTCAGAGGTTGTCAGCGTGGCGAGGGCTATTCCACACGGAAGCACTTGCGGACAAAGAGCAAAGTTCAGCAAAGGGATGCAAGCACGGTTTTCTCGTAACGTAATAATAGTGTGCGGAAAAGTAACACTGCGAGTCAGAAGGACGAATGTAATGGGCGTGAGCACGTAGTCTCTATCAGGTACAGGTGACGACGCTGTTACGGCAATGCAGGTAACTGTTTGTGGTGACAAACGGATGTGTTCAGAGAGCATAGATGAACTTGGGGTGGACTGGGCGTATCAGTCAAACAGGGCAGGTCAAGTTGCACCGTGCTAGCTGAAGAGTCAATGAGGGCCAAATGGGCGGACAAAAAGTCTAGACCGAAGATAACATCATTGGTTCGGTTGGTGAGAACAGTGAAGATGACGGAGGTTTGATGGCCGGCTATAGTAACGCATGCTATGCAGACACCAACAACGGCAGTTGCACTGCCATCAGCAACACCAACACAGCTCGAAGGGGCTGGAGTCAAGACTTTCTTTAAGCGGTCACAAATGTGGAAGCTCATAACAGAAATTTGGGCGCCAGTGTCGACTAAAGCTTTAACAGATAAACCATCCACTTTTACATCAATCAAGTTCTGGGTGGTCGGGAGGGTCAACAGAGGAATTCTAGGGCAAGTCGTAGCAGCAGCGTCACCTCCAGGAGCAGCCTCAGTTAGTTTCCCTAGGGAAACTATCGGGCGAAGGACGGGGATGGGGAATGGTGTGGCGGAGGAGACCGCGAGAATCTGCGTCGTGGTTAAGGCGAGCGGCTGTACTGGGCATTGGTCATGGCGGTCATGTCTTAATGAGCTGAGTCATCACGGTGGGATGGTTCTTGGCCAGAAGGGTGGGCTGATGCGTCGAAGTTCGTGAAGTTTGGACTTGTGCGCGAGGGCGAGGTCCACGTGCTTCGGCAATGACGCAAATTGTGTCCCACTCGTTCGCAACGGAAGCAAATTGGCCGGTCGTCAGGCTTCCTTCATGCGTTTGGATCTCGGTTACGTGGAGCAGGACGCCGGTAGTGCTGACGTGTGTTCAAGGTAGGTGGATGGACATCGGGTCGGTGCACAGAACAAATCGTCTGAAGGCCCGCGTTTGCCCATTCTCGGCGCACAACGCTCTGTATGAGGGAAATGGTGGGCTGACGATCATTCGGCGTCAGGACCCTCAAGGATGCTGGTGACATCACTTCGATTTCGCGTCGAACGACCCTCGTAATGTCAGCAGAGGGTGGATTGGGCTGGGTCTCAAAATGGAGGTCCTCACAAGTTGATGTTATTGAGGTGTTAGGAAGACGGGTGGAGTGGTAGGCAATGCGATGGCTTTTAGCCACTTGAAAGTGTCGGCACTCCTTAATGGCGTCTTGAACTGTCGAACAACCTTTAAATACAAGGAGGTAACGGCATCATCAGCTATGCCCTTGAGTGCGTGTGCAACCTTGTCGGCTTCGGTAATGGTGTTATCAGCTTTACGGCAGAGGGTCAAGACATCTTGAATATAGGCCAGGTAAGGCACCATGGATGTCTGGACTCGGTTACCAAGCTCTTTCTTAGCGGCCTGCCTGCACCCGGCATATTGGCCGAACAACTCGCGCAGCTTCGTCTTACAGACGTCCCTGCTGGTGAGCTCTTCCGCGTTGTTGTTGAACCACGCCTTGACCGCACTTTTCAAGTAAAATGTTTGCCAGCATCATGGTTGGGTCCCATCCGTGGTTTTCACTCACGAGCTTGTAGAGCTGAAGCCACTCATCGACGTCTTCGCCGTCAGTGCCCGAAAAGTTGCCAGGATCGCGGAGTGGAGTTGTCACAATGACCACAGGTGAGATGGGCGCCGTTGATGCGTGAGGCATGGCTGTGGGCGCAGCATCCCTGTCGTTATATGAAGCGGCAACTTGGCGTCCGCTGCGAAGCACCGTCATGCTTTCCTACCCCACACCTTCCACCAAAATGTTACGGGAGGGCACACAGAGAAACGAGGTTACAGCTAAGATATGTTTGCATTACGCCAAGCCTAAGCCGAGATGGCAAGTGAGAGCGTGCTCCACATCCCAGAATCACGTCGCCTTTCTCGCTGTCTGTCTTGCTTCTTCGGCGTGATGTAGTCTTGCAACAATGTGTACATTTTACATATTTACATGGCATTTTTCCTGGTACTGAATGGACATCAGCCCACCCAGGCAGCAGTTGTCGCAGGCAGGCTGAAAGAGAAGTTTCACGTGTCTCTCACAGATGAACACAAAAGGGCAGGACCAGTGTGAACGTGTGTGTGTTCAGAAAAAAGATTGTGTGATTTTGAATACTTCGTGTTCAACTAGGGGAGAGCAGTGAGCCGTCCCTCTCCAAATACAGAGATGTTTTGCTGTGTGTTTAGAAAGAAATTATTCTTACAGACGTCCATAACATTTCACCAGAACATTTTCTTCTTAGACATACAAAACGATGATGACAAAACAGATTTCAATTACATGAACATTGATATGAGATGACGTGGATAGAACATGTACATTCGATGATTCACACAAACACAGCCACACAAAAATGTGTCAGGAAAGGACAGATACACATATGGACAAGTTAAACAAGACGCACAAATAAAACATAAATATGTACATTTTGCATATTTACATGTTGGCATGCCATTTCTGCCGGCACATCGACAGATCAGCCTATCAATACCAAGCCAGCCGAAAGACAAGTTTCCCTCGTCCGTCATAAACCGACACAAAACGGCAAGACCAGTGCCGAAGGAATTTCTCTTCACCGAGAAAGAAGAGCTCCTCCGACTAAACAGACAGCAGCTCCGAATACAACCACTCTAGGATTGGGAAGAGCGCGTGGTGGTGGCGGCCCGCTGCAACCGTCTCACAGCGGTTGCGCCAGAGGCAGAAAGAACCAGCAACAATGAGAAGACAAGCGAAGCGGCCTCGAGAACAACGCCCTGAAGAAACGAAGCCATTTACTCTGAGGCAGAGAAATCCTGCATGTACGGATCTCCAACAAAACACGAACAATGACACAATGCATCAGGAAATGCTGATGTGTTTCCCGAAGGGAGCAGTTCGGGCCTGTTGCTGAATGGGCCATTCTCCACCTTTCGAGGTGGTCGAGGGTAAGAAGCACACCCCAGCCCAGGCGCCACATGAAGTCTCGGAGGTGTCCAGGCAGAAAAGCCGTTAACGTGCTCCAAGACACCAGACTAGAGCGACCACGGTGGGCAGGGGGAACCAACGAAAGCAACAAACCAGCAATTTTCTCAACTATGTGGTTGTTCAACACATCTACGCCAGGACAGGCCATTCGTTCTCGCTTCCGTCCATCCATGCATGCGTCTGTGTGGCCGCCCGTGCGTCCATCCGCCCGCCCGTGCGTGCGTCTGTTCGTGCGTCCGCACGTTCATCTGTGCGTCCGTCCCTGCTTTCGTCCATTCATCCGCTCCTGCGTCCGTCCGTGCGTTCATCCGTCCGTGCAGCCATCCGTGCGGCCGTCCATGCATCTGTCTGTGTGTCCATTCGTCCACCTATTCAACACTCCAAGTACCACTATCTTGTATCTTTTCATCATATACTCCTCATATAGAACCACTGCCATCCAGCGGACATTCCAAGGACTGAACGAAAGAAGGCACACGCACCCTTTCTTACGGCTTGCGCTTCGTGTCTACGTCCCACCTTTAATCACCTCGAGTTCATGTATAGTTCACTGTATTCGAGCCACTGCAGCCCAACGCTCGCTAAACCTTTCTAAAACCTAGGAGGTTACGCCCAGCGAAAATAACGTAGCAAACCTTTCTTGTCTTCTGTGCGTTGTTGAACAACAAAAAAAATATGCAGCGTGCGCGTTAACGAAAAGCCGAATTCTCCTATTTCTCATTCCCCCTTAGCAGCCATTGGCATGTACATTGAGCACTATCTTTTATTGCTCAACAACGCACAGATAAAATCTCTCACCTGCACCACTTTGGAGGTCAAGATGTTATACTTGTTACACTCTACTACGACGGCCACGAGGGACAAATGGCGCCCCTATTAAAAGCTTCGCTCCTAAAAATGCAACAGTTGTTCCATAAAACGCAGAAAGTGTTTTTGACTGTGTCCTCCTGTTAAAGTACACGTTAGGCATCAAATGCCGAAGGTTAGTACCCAGAAAGTTATATGCAAGCGTCTGTGTGGGGGATTCTTCCCCTTGCACTATAGGCGCAAAAGGAAGCGTAGTGCCAGCAGCCGACAGCCTATGGACACTGACAGAAAAGCAAAGCCTCCCTGAGAACGCTGCCGTCCCAGTGCCGCCTGACCAAAAAAAAAAGATACACAAAGCCGACTGCAGTGATCGCACGATACGTAAAGATGGTTGCAAGACGTGAGAAAGGTACCAAATGCGACCGCAAAATACAGTCTGCGAAAGGTACCTCCGCTTAAGAATCAGAAAGTCCAAATCCCGTGCGTCTTGACTTTTTAGTCTTAGTTCATCACGAGCGTTTAACCAAACGGATACGCAAATGCCGTAGTGGTTGTATAAAATAACCAAAATACAAAGGGACGTGGATGGCTGAATAAGAAAAACGGCGCTAAGCCTGGAGTTTGGAGAGCCAATGAAGAAATATTGGATTTGGAGATGTTCAATGCTGCACCTGAAATGTCGCAGTGCTGGAAAAATACGCGTAGGCTCCGTGAAAGGCTATCTTCATCTGAAAGGTACAAGGTCATGTCATCAGCGAGAGTTGTGACTTTCACGACACTGCTACCAGGAAGCGCAAGACCACGGGCACGTGGATCCACGTCAAGAAAACGCAAATATGGCTCAAGGCTGAAGACAAACAGCGCAGGAGACATAGGACAGCCTTGACGAACGCCACGTGTAATATAAAAGGCGGAACTTTCTAAGTCATCCAAAACTAGTGTGCTTTTTAGACCAGTGTAGGTATTTCTGATTATTTCCACAAACGAATGAGGAAAGCCAAAGGATGTGAGCACATCAAAGATATACGTGTGCTCTAGTTGGTCAAACGCTCCTTCCTGGTCCAAAGACACAAGGATACCACGCGCAGACCGCGACAGCTATGATATCACGTGTAGTTGATGACAAGCTGTGTATTTCACGTCCAGGCACTGATGAAGCCTGGTGATGACCCACCAGGGCGTTCAACAGACCCCTCGAAAGTTGAACGATTATCGTAGCAAATATGTTGTAGTCAACGTTGAGGAGCGTGATAGGTCTCCAATCTTCCGGATTAGCAGAGGAAGCATCACGTTTTTGGATAAGGTCTCCAATCTTCCGGATTAGCAGAGGAAGCATCACGTTTTTGGATAAGGAAAATGCATCCACCTTGAAAACAGGATGGAAAAACACCGTCCTCGTAACATCACCAGATAACCGCAGTAAAGGTAGCAGCAATCTCATTCCAAAATGTCAAATAAAACTCAACAGGAAAAGCGTCTGGCCCAGGGGCCGTTCCACGTTTCATGGATTTCAGTGCCACCTTTAGCTCTTTAGACGATGGAGCGATGTGTAGGCAATGAACAGCTGGTTGAGGAATGCGGGGCAAACTTTTGAGCATTGGCGGTGTTTCGTCATAGTTTGTCCGCATGGCCGAACACGACATTGCTTCGAAATGCTCCAAGAAAACAGACCGATCACTCGTAGGAAGCGGCTGCGCAGGTGGTATTTGTGCTGCCATAGAGTCGGATGGCTGTGATTGCCCAAAAAACGAATGTCTCGCGTAGCTCAGCACCTCAGGATGTGCACATGCGTTATGTCTACAACGCCACACTGCTGCCGCGACAGACGAAGCAGCAGTCAAGCGCTGAAAGCGTTCACGCAGTTCACGCTGCCAAGCTCGGATCAGAGGAGAAGTCGTGGCGCCCAAAGCAATGAGTAACTTCATCGCATTGTCATCAAGCCCTTCGGAAACACGTCGACGAAGCGAACGGCCCTCTACTGAGCAACGCAGGCGCCACTGTGTTTTAAGCGTGTCCCAATCTTCAGGACTGGCCGCCGTGAGTGGCACACATATTGCACGTGACAAATCTGATCTTGAGCCAGCGTCCTGCAGGGCGCGAACATCAAGACACCTTGGCTTTTTCGAAAAAAAAATGAAATGAGATTACGACCATCAAGAAAATTGGCAGATACCACTTACAGTCGGAATCTATGATATGCGAAGCACGAATGAGAAAGGTTCATATGTCACTTTAAAATCAGGGCAACCTTACGCGGTGGAGACAAAGGATACCGTACATGACTACGTGTCATGATTATGATGTTTGGATGTGTCGTTTATCATTGTCATCTATTCACGTCACGTGTGACCAAGTTTAATATATGTGGAGCGAGCCCGCTATGAGTGTGGTATTTTTTCATGTTCTTACATGATACGCGTGTCAGGATTAACATGTTTGCACCAGTCATATATTTCGTCATCCATTGACGTCACGTAACACCAAAATTGGTATATGTGGAGCCAGAAAAACGGCCGCGAGCACAATATGAAGGGCGGAATACACTCCTATGCAGCGTTGACGCACGCGCACGCTGGGCACAGCGGCGCTACGCTTGCGAAACGCAAGCACTGTATAGTCTGACGCCAGGCGCGACCGGCGTGATAAGCGTCCTTCGGCGCAGCCCGACGGGAACCGACGCGTAATGCGACATTCTGTATTTCGCACCGATGCGTCACCCAGACAACACTGCGTCTCCCTTTTAGATGCGGAGCATCTAATACTCGAGGCTTGTAGTGCGGCGCCATCCGCAAGCTTCCTCCTCCTTCTTCCACCATCTGTGCATCTCTTCCTCCTCTACACACCGCGCGCGCTTCACTGCTCCACCATCTGTGCACCCTTCCTCCTCTACACACCGCGTGCGCTTCTCCTCTTCACGAACATTCGCTAGCTGTATAATGTAGCGCGCATGCGCCGTCACGCTTCGAGAACATCGGCAGCTGACGCGCGCGCATGCGCCGTCGCGCTTCGAGAACATCGGCAGCTGACGCGCGCGCATGCGCCGTTGCGCTTCTCCCCCTTCTCGAACATTCGACAGCTGACAGTGCATGCGCCGTCGCGCTGTATATATACTCAAGGTCGGCGCTCGCTCGCTCAGTTGCCGCTCGTCGGTTGGTTTGTACGGCGCGTCGACGTCCAAGGTCGCGGTGAAATGAATTCCAACGAATCCACAAACACAATGATCGACGTCCCTTCGACCAGCGCCGCCCTTTCGCATACGTGTGTACGTGTTCACTTATTTAACACCCCCTCCTACAACCACGTTAACCAATTTAGCCATCGACCCAAGTAAGTTGCAATTTAACACCCCATTTCACAACCACGTTAACCAATTTAGCCATCGACCCAAGTAAGTCGCACTTTAACACCACGTTAACCAATTATATGCTCCGCATCCTCCTCAGTGTTCCCCCGAGGGAAGCTGCGGGCAATTTTTTTCTCTATAGTATACCTCTCAGAGGCCGACCATTGAGGCCGTCGCATCAACGACGGTCTCGGTACAAGTCCCCGTAGGGACAACAACGTCGAGCACAAGCGTATTCGAAGGCGTCCAAGATGGGCATCATGATTCCGAACGAACTGGACGGTTGCGGTTTTATGCGCCCGTGTAGCTATAGTAGCATTGGCAAGGAACAACACTAGCCCACACACATTCAACACTTTCCCCCCTCTGTCTGGCCAAATATTTCAAATAAGTACCGTCCTAAGCTGCACACCACAACACAAGAGTTAGTAGTTTACAATAATCGCCTTTTTTTTAATCTGAAATCGGAAAGAAATTCTTTCCTTACACCGTTTCTTGGGTGCTTTTGCTATTGCGATCTTGAAACCAATCACTAGGCGAATTAACGCGCTCTCCAGAGCGCAAAATTGGTTAAAAAATGTGTAATCACGAGTGCAAAAGATAAAACACTATAATAACGTTTGATTAATAATTTTATACGTTGTCATGCTAAAGCCGTGAAGAAAAAAAGAGATGTTGCAATAAGAGAAACATTTTGCCGTCTATTATGGTGCTTCGCTTAATACCCCAAGGTCACAGGATTGAACCCTGGTCACGGTGGTGGCATTTCGACGAAAGTGAAACGCTAGAGGCTCCCATGCGTGGATTAAGGTACACGTCAAGGAATTTCATGTGGTCGAAATTGCCGGATAACTCGACCACTGCGTATGTCATAATCACATAGAAAACTCGGGGCGTAAAACACCAACAATTATTTAAATGAGAACAAAACATTGACTGACTGCTTGATCGATTGATCGGTCAATTGATTGATTGATTGATCAATCGCGTGCGCGTACATTCAAGTTAAATGCACATACAGACTGCGCCACAACTACAACACACACACACACACACACACACACACGCACACGCACACACACACACACACGCACACACACACACGCACGCGCACACACACACACACACGCACACACACGCGTGCACGCACGCACACACACGCACGCACGCACGCACGCACGCACACGCACACACACAGACACACAACAACAACAACAACAACAACAACAACAAAGGCTCTCGTCTGGCGTTGATCGATTCGTTATCACGCGTGTGTTTTCATTGTGCGCTATGCTGGCCGACCTCCTGCTTTCGCTAGAAGGGACGATCCTCGCGCGTCCGCATCGGGCCTTCGTATATAGATGGCGTTCGGCCTTGAGACATAAGCGCACATGAGTGTACATCGCTACTGAGAGCACGGCCGGCTCGTGCAGCCGCCTGTGCATCATCTATGAAACTTACGCAGCTTTCTCTGAGAAGAAGCTTGCGTATACTGAATTTGACTTCATAATTAGCAGACAAAGTCATTGAAGTTATAGCAATGTTGTGTCCTGCTTGAATAAGATATCGACCTATGATGTGCCCATAGAGATGCACCACTACAGAACTTGATGTATTTTGGCATACAACAAGGACAAGGATCAAAGGCATGTTGCTATAGTAGAGGGCAGATTAAGTCAAGTTTATAACTGAAATGTAGAAGTAACGTGTTTCCCAAATTCTTGCTGATTCGTCTGTTTATTTTCTATTTATGATTCGTAAAATATATGGCATGCATTGATAATATACGTGCACATTAAATTGTTTGCTGGAAGGTGTGCCTAAAGTGTCACATTTTTATAACCGCGTTTACTTGCATGGCTTTAGCTATACCACTATATGTTTTGTCCCATTTTTGTTGTTTTTTTCCGAGCCTGCGTTATGACTCTGTGCCCACGTGATGGTCAGCTTGGCAATGAAACTTAACAATATGCGATATATTTAAATAATGGACTTTGTTATGTGATTGTGCAGTATTCCTTACGCCAACAAGGGTCTGTAATGCAGCTTGTTTCGTTTTGCTAACACAATCTAACCACGGTGTGTGTCCTGCGCAGCTCCTCTGGAGCAAATCAAACAAGGTGGGCTGTGCCTGGAAAGACTGTTACGCCAAGACCGGCAACAGCTTGTACCTCTGCAACTACATGCCAGCGTGCGTTGGGTTTTTCTTTACTTTTCTCTAAGACGGTGTTTTAACCATCGGCATGACAGAGTGACCCAGATTTTCCGTGATCACCTTGTACGAAGTAGAGTGAACTTGCAGGATGGTCAATTGGTTACACTCATTCACATCACAGCGCACCACTACTAGCCGATTGCATGATCGTTTCACGAATGCATTTATTTGGCATAGGCGCATAGCATGTGGCCAGTGCTCACTCATGCTGTCTGAGCGTTTCTACAAAAGATAGCCAGCAAAAAGATGTTTTTGTTTATTGATTCTGAGACAGGTTTAGCTTCTCTTTCACTTGTAGTTACACCGACTGCAGATGAGTGTTATGTGAAGGGACGGGCGATTGTGTTGTCGTGTCCGTGAGCCTGATCCGCTAAAGATTACCGATTTTCAGACACAACCCTCACGTGTAATTTTCAAGAAATTGCCTAAAAATTGCTAAATCCTATATTTGATGCGCGTAATAGAGAAAAAGCTCATTCATTTCATCTCAAAAGGGACTATCTAACTGCATTAAGCAAAGTTTGAATTAGCGGGTGGGCGCTTGAAGGAATGAACATCGCACCAGGCTGTGCAGACATGATCCAATAAACCCAACTCCGAACTCGTCTGGACACGTTTATGGCAGGTGATTTGATAAATAAAGCTCATCACCATGAAAATAAAATACATAGAGCTATTTATGCGCTAAAACATGTTTTTTTTCTCATGGCTGCGTTAACGCCATCAAAATTAAAACTAATCATTAATGTGCGTTTTCTCGCGCTACTCCTATCGCGACTGCATTGGCATCGTTTACAGCTTGCCCAAGAGCTTGAGCGCAGCGTCGAAATACTCATCTGCTGAGAAATGCTACTCATTCGTTGTCTTCCGTCTTTAATAAATTTAAAATGATTAATTTCTGCTAGACAGTGTGATCTCTTTGGATCGACTTCTGCGAGGAGTAGAGAAAGAGTTGAGGAACCCACAGTTCAAATTAAGTCAATCAATTAATTAAATAAATCATAGTTATTCGAGACAGCGACGCGCTCGAACTGTTGTGAGTTTCCCCCCTTACAAATAGACACGGCCGTGCCATAAATATGGCGTTAGTTCAAATTAACCGAGTTCGAATAAACACGCTTTTACTGTACCGCATTTTTTCTCGAACCAAGGCTGGCAGTACCATCAGAGTCTTACTGTTATCTGCACTGTGAGTAACAAGTAAACGAGGTGTAATGTGCACTGCGGTTACCTCGAAACCGCAGTGAGGAAGGCCATGTAGATTCCGTTCCCTGACATGAAGAAACCCACTTGAAGTGTACACTCGGCAACAACGCAGGGGCAACGAGATTGGAGGCCACGTGTACATGAGCGGCAAGGCTTGCAGCCGCTGTCCCCAGGGCACGTGCTGTTCGAATCGCTGTCCGCACAAGACGCAACCCGCCTACGAGGGTCTATGCGGTGAGTTGACGTCCTGTTTGTTTATAATTGGGTGCAAATCACTTCACAGACCGAGGCGTCACAGAATCGCTTCACAGACCCTGTCGACTTCGACACCGAATATATTGTATTATTACCGATACCGAAACCGAATATATTGTAGTATTACCGATACCGAATCTATTAGTGATACTTATGTCACCATGTTTGGTTCAATCTCTGGAAAAGCATATCTTGTTAGATTTGGTGTTTTATTCTTGCTGATATTTATTTCACTAAATATGAGCAATACAATTATATGCCCCGCCACGGTGGTCTAGTGGCTAAGGTACTCGGCTGCTAAACCGCAGGTCGCGGGATCAAATGCCGGCTGCAGCTGCGGCATTTTCGACGGAGGCGGACATGCTGTAGGCCCGTGTGCTCAGATTTGGGTGCACGTTTGAGAACCCCAGGTGGTCAAAATTTCCAAGCCCTCCACTACAGCCTCTCTTATAATCATATGGTGGTTGCGGGACGTTAAACCCCACATATTAATCAATCAGCATTACAATTATCATGAAAGCATTGTATTTGTTTTTGTTCAACCATTATTGCATTTTATTAGTTCTTGACTGCACCGTTGCATGCATCAAGCCATCCTTCCACTTTATTTTTCACATGTGCTGCTCCTCCTTCTGGGGCCAAGTAGGCCTCTCCAGCAAATGAAAATAAATAACATCAAACAAAGATAATAAATTTGCAATCTTAATTGGTTAGCACATACGCTGACTATAGCTTTGCGGAGTTTTACTAGGTAACTTCACTTATCACTCAAGATTCAGCGCTTTCTCGGATCCAATGGTTTGAAAATTAGTACTCTTGACTTTATCACTTCACCGAGTCATCTATAGCAGAAAAATATATTCGGTTGGCTGGCTTCTATTTATAGGATAGTGTCACAGGACGAGCAACAACGAAGGAAAACACGCAGCCACTGACACTTACCACTGAACACCAGGCGTTGGCTTGTTACCTAGGCAGTGTCGTGTCAGCAAATGCAGCTGCATTTTGTAGGGTCAAGTTATGTCTATGTGTTACTTTTTTAATATTAGAATAATTGTGAAAATCTTACTACCAGCCCTGCCAAATCGACGAGGAAATGCAATGCTTCTTGGAAGTTCGATTATGCCTTGAGGACCACACAAAAAGAATGGGCTGGTTAATTTACTTTTTAATTACCCGAAAATTGCCTAATGAGCCTAACAGTCCCACTGATCGCTCCTCTTGGCACCGCGTACAAACACTTAGCGAGGTAGGGCAACCAACCGAATAAGTGTTAACTCAGCCGTTACGGCAAGAGCTGCTGTATGATATCGTTTAATAATCCGCCAGAAACAAAACAAAAATTACATCGTGAACAATACCACACAGACAATAGCGATGTCATGTCCAGCAGCTTGGCGATGTGTAACCCGCTCCGATGTCAAAGCTGTTCATACCAAGCAAACGTCACCGGGATTTCCTATCTCTGCGGCGGTGATTGCACTCCTGTATACGACAGATTATCTGCATAGCCTGGCGCACGTGTGTCGTAGGTGTAGTGCAAGAAAAAAAATGTGCCTGCCGATGACAATGCCAACTAAGTGCTGTGAGCGGCGCCTTCTTTTGTTGACTTCTCGGTAGTGAAGAAAAGAAAAACGTTTTTTGCATGCAAGTTTGCGTAAAAGTCGCATTGCAAACAGCGCAGTAACGCCACTGCGTAATGTCTCTGGTGACTTTGACCTTTTATATACAGTGGTTCTATGCAAGAAGTGAGGCCACTGTGATGGCTTTTTTTGGCAAATATATTGTGAACGGAATAAAAAATACAATTATTTTGCATTGCACAGACTAACTTAGCTAAACTAATTACTCAAGCCTAATTATTTGTGTAATGCCCACTTACACAATGCCTGTGTTATTTGTGGCTTTATGAGCTTGTTATGTGCAGAAAAGTGGCGAGTTGGAAGAGTTGATGGACGTTCAAGAATCGACATTGTTTGATAAGACTCAGAACTCCGGATGAAAAAGACAACAGAACGAGACTTGAACTATTGCACCTGAATATTTTTGCGGGGAGAAAAGGCAAACTCGCCAGCATATCTTCATAAAGCATGGGTGGTGCAAACTTCTGCGTGAAGTGTTACTATGTCTAACAGTCACAAGACACAGATAAGAATTCATTTTCATTTAAGCTCACAAATGTGTCCATAAAACACGTGAATTCCTGCCTAAGTATGTGTAAGCCCGGAAAGGCTATGCATTCGGGTGTAGCTTTTTTGCGATGTCTTCTTCGTCTTGAACTCCGTCGTTTACGAATGAACTTCCAAAGTTTTACGTGGTGCCCTTTTTACTATGATGAATTGATTTCAAACATACCTCAATGACAACACTCGCACGCGCGTACGTGATGTTTTACTTACCGAGCGTGAAGCCAACCAAACCTTATTTTGTGTCTTAAGTTGATAATCCAACTTTCTAAGGACAAGGAAATGTTTAAAGGATCAATCAAAGTGAATTTCATATCCTTTTACTAATGAGCGAATAGCGCCATCGTTTATATTAATTTTGACGGCAAGTTGAAGCGAGAAACACCAACACCAATATTTCACTCAATCATTTCGAACTGCCGATGTTACGAATTTTTATGAGCTCCTCTCCAGCAAGAGCCTGCGTGAAACAGAAAACAATCTGAAAACAGTATCAATTTTTCACAGTATAAATTAGAGTACTTTGCTTTAAGGCTTCGTGTGTTGGAAATCGTTTAGAGAGACAATATCGGGATGTATTCTCACAGGAGAAAGAGCATGATTACGCTGCATCTAGCAGGTGACAGAATAAAAAAAACACTCTTGAGATGATGACAGACGTGTGCGAAACCATGGCATGAAAGACCAATTGCTGCGAAAGGAACACGCTTGCTACAACATGGAACGATTTCCGATTGGTGTGGAAATATATGTGGAAGTAGTTTCACATGGTACAGCAAAACTGTGCAAGACCACTTTCGTGTACACTGGAAACACGGAGGAACAGTAAACAATGTTTCTTTTTCTTATTATTTTCAGTTACTGCAACGACATAATCTCACTCTCTCTTTCGCTATTTCTCTTACGCACTCTGTTTTTATCGGAACGACTCCCAGCAGGAACTGATCGCATAATCTCGGAAGCGACTACGGCAGAGGGCGACTAGGTTGGATGATTCAAAGCCCTCCGCTATGGCGTCGCTCATAATCACATCGTGGTTTTGGGACGTATAAAGACTTATATCTACTACCTGGATGGTGAATTCCATGAGTTTCTCTTCAGATACGCTTTCACCCGGACTTGGTCACTGACATCGCCATTGGGGTGACGAAGCTTGAAAGAATGAGTCAAGCCTCTATGTCGCAGACGATATGAAAATTTTGCAAACATTTCGATTGCGTAACAGCGCACAGTAATGGGTTGAAATTACTGAAGATAACTCGGACAGCATCAACACTAATAAATCCATATCCTTTTTTTTTTCGAAGACTGATAGGGGGCTGGAAGGACGAAATTTCAGTTGCGTTTATTTTTCTTCTAGTTTTTAGCTCTACAATAAAAGTGTGTTTTTTCTTCTAGTTTTTAGCTCTACAATAAAAGTGTGTTTTTGTTGTGAATGTGAAGACTGCACAATTGCGTACACATTTTAGCTGATTTTATGAAGCAGACCTCAATAAATAAAGTTTCAGGTTCTTTATTCAGAACATGGGGTGCTTTGTGAGGTGTTAGGAGTAGTTTAATATTTATGTCAATGAAAACTTAATTTTTTGTTGATATCGGCGCTAATAACATCTGTGGTTTTACATCCCAAACCTACAGTGTGATTATCAGGGACGTCGTAGTAGAGCGATCTGAAAATTTTGGCCATCTGGGGTAGTTTAACGGGCACTGATATCGCATAGCATACGGGCCTTTATCGTTTCCCTTAAATGGAAATGTAGCCGTCGTGGTCGGAATCAAATCCGCCACCCTCGGGTCAGTAGCCGAGCATCATAAACACTCGAGGCAGACATTGATAGTGTAGTTTCCATAAGCAATTTTTGAAAAGTGAAAATGCGCACAAACTTTAAGAAATATAAATAATATAACAATAAGTAAAGATAACAAATAACGCTCCACTATATTATATACTACGGATGCGATTGCGTGTTGTATAATGTAGTTATACGTCTGGCTCACAACGCTGGTTGTTTTCAGTGTGGCTTTTTCATGCAGGCAGAAAACGTGTACATGCCACTGTACAGAGCTCTAACACCTTACATTCTGCGAAACAGCACAATTAAAAGTTCAGTCGGACCATCTTGTAATGATAATGACACAGAATGTGCTACTAAATATCACAAAAGTGAGTGCGTTAATAAAAAGAAGACAGTGATGTGTTCACAACAGCAACACATACGAATTTGTTCGAGTATGCTGGTAAAGTACTCGAGATAGTGTGTATCTCTATATGCAAATAAAAAAAAAACGTTGAGACCGCGCTAAGTTTTAGCGACGTTTACCTATAGGATTTGTATAGTACGCCAAACAAGCAGATAATGCTCGTTATTAAAGGGACTCCGTGGAGATGTTGGTGCCCAGAGAAGCAGCTGTAACGCTTGGGTCACTATTAAATAAATCTCACAGCCTGGCCTGTATTCCCAAAAATATATATTACGCTAGAATTTTCGCAATATGAAATTGACGCTGAACGCACTGCTAGCCACGCTGTCTGGCTAATCCGTCTCCTGTTTCTATATTAGGCAAGAGTGTGGCAAGCAGCTAGAAATTGAATTTGTTCTAATGAAGGAAATATGAAACAAGCTACTGGTCTGGCTGTTCATATCGTTAAATGACGAAATTTAAATAATGAATCGTGAGTCAGATTAAGCTTTCATTGTGAGGCGCTGTGTATTGTGCAATCCTCAATAAGTGTGTCGAGTTAAGGTTTTTCATGAAAGGCGTCCAATGCATATGACTCGTAAGTTTGCCATTCCGGTTACGGAGAAGAGGGCTTCTATGAATTATGCACTGCTTATTTATTTCCTCTTCACATGCCATGAACGTATACATAGTATTGAAAAGATGTAGTGAATAAGTGTAGAATTCCTAAACGTATAGAGGAGGAATGACATATTTTAAAAAGTTTTCTCTCTCTCTTTCAGCTCCCCAGTAGGACGATAACGAAGCTGGGCCATGCTGCTTTTCGTTTTAGGAATTGTAACTGAATAATAAAACAACCTTTTTAGACCGTAATATGCAGCGCTTTAGAGGAAATCGTCAGTCACTGAATGGCCTAACGCGAATAACAGAATCCTTGGTCTTTTTTTTTCTTTTTTGTAATGATAATTGCAAGATTCACAACGCAATGAAGAAGAGCTGTAGTTGTTGGAGCATGATCCTCCTGAAAATTCGGAAAATGGGTAAGTTAACGGATGAAGACATATAAAGAGTACTCATGATGAATAGTAAATAAAATCAACATAAATAATTGCAGATATAGACAATGAAATAGTAAAACATTCTGTTGGTGCCCTTGAGTTGTGTACTTTACTGCTGGTTTTCTTTTAAACCATCCTATACTTCTCCGTTCCATACATTCCCCTAGTTTAGAATAACACCAGTTCGGAAATATTCATACGAGATTTGTCACCGCGTTACTATGAGATCGTCGTATGGTTGGGAGACGGGTTTTTTATCTTTTGAAGTATCCGACTCGAGCTATTGAGCAGAACGCGGCGCGCAGTAAGGGCTCTGAATGGCACTGTGACCTCCGAGATAAACATTGCGCTGGAGGCGGTCACGGAACGCAGCGTCCCGCTTACAATGACTCTCTCTAGTGCCACCAGATGGCATCGTCGAGATCGCTTTTCTTTATTGTGTTTGTTTTAACTGCGCTTGCCATCAGCCGCAAGCTTGTTTCCCAGCGGCGGAAACGAAGACGACGACGCTGTGCTCGTCAAGCGTCACCGTTTTCCTCCTCCGGGCGGCGTAGGATCGGGAGCATATCAAGGTAAGCATCTGCTGTGACGGTTGGTTGTACCGACAGCCACAAAAGACGGCAAGATGCCGCGCCATTCGTAATTTCTTTGCAGGCAGTGTAACAGGAGCGCACTTCAAACAAATTGTGTTTGACGAGTATCACAACGCGTGTGGAAACGCATGGGAGCTATTCTCGATGTGTCCACCTTGTCGACACGTCTGCTCTTCAGCGAAGCGCATTCGATTAGTAAAAAAAAGTGGTGAGCCATGACGTCATGGCACTCGGCACCACGCCGACGCACCGAACCTACCAGCATATTGCCAGCGCGAAATGAAAGTGGATAAAATGTACAGTAATAGCAGTTTTAAAACAACTTGGAAGTCTGAAATTGAACGTGAACGCGTTCAGGCGTTTGAGAACGATGCTTCGGATGTGTACAGATATTGCAGGAGGTATACGTTAGGCCAGCGGCCGCGTTAAACTTAATTCTAAAGCGATTAAGAGTTTATGCACGGCCTCTGTGATAAGCATCTAAAAACGGATCTCTGGGGGCAGCAATCGTTGCGGTGAAACGCTCTTCGCCCTTCTCGTTTGTGTCGAGAGTTGTGAATGCTTCGTGACGTCAAAAACACGTTGCGGGAAAGGAAAAAGGGACAGAGCGCCGCTCGCCGAGCTCCAGCCAATCAGAGTCGCGCCTCGGGAAGCGTCGGCTGCTCCTCGCCGAGCTAAAATAACGCGGCGCTTCCTTTTCCGCCTTCGCTGCTGCGCCACGCAAAAACACCGGCAGTTCCTGTCACCCGCTTCGTTGCTGTCTCGGCCAAACTGCGCATACCCTGCGTGCCCAATAGGCCAAGGTGCGTAGCATTTTGTTTTTTGTTTTTTACGTTGCCAGCTGTTTTTTTTTTTTTAAATGGCCGTGGCAGCTGTTGCTATCGTTTAATTCTCTCGCTTCCGTGCGGGGTTTCGTCGTAAAATTCGTTGATGCACGCCGTTTAATGTTAGAATGCGACTTCCGCAATATACGGGGAGTACGAGTTTACGGCCTGAACTGTCATTCGGTTCATCGGTTTCACCGGCACACCATGTAAGCACGTAGACTTGATCGGCATTTACTCCCCTCGATGTGCGCAATTCTAACCTGAGACGCTGGTTCAGGCTGGAACGAATAAAACAGTAGGTAGCGAGACATTGTGACGATTCCTTTGTGATGAAAATTTACACCTTACAAAGGAAACGCTGCATCATTAGCCAAATATCGTTTACCCGTCACGACAGTGACCTCTGTCACTGCTATCAGCGTAGTATTGTATTCGACCTTAGCGTGTGACAAACGGCATGTGAAAACGATTGCGTATGATGCTCTGCATGCACGGTAATAATGTGCGCTGATGAAAACAGGTGCGGCAGATTCTTATGTTACGCCATCTCATAACGTCGGTACTGCTTTTGACGATGATTTCCAAGATTAAACCTTTCAGCTATTCATCGAAGATTCACAGCGTTAATATGAATATTGGATAATGTTACTTCTCTACACTTATTTTTTCAACAATATTTTCAAGCCAGGAGGTTTCGTATTCAATTGACCATGCCCGAAAACGCATATCTCGGCTGCTTGCGTGCCTCGTGATTATTTTCTTTAACACGAAGTCGTATATCGCTAAGTTAAATTTAAATTCGTCCGTCCTACGCTTGTGTGGAACAAAAATTAGGTAAACCTCAGTACTGAGCACTGTTCAGCTAAAAATGAAAAAGGGCGCACGCGGGCGGCTGACGCCAATTAAGAGTTACGGACAGACTGAACCAATAATTGAGACGGGTTTATAAAGAACCACTGAAATAAGCCCGGTGAAAAACATCGAGACCGCACGTTTCAGATTCGCTGGTTAACCACCTGCATGAAGTGTTCGAGCGACTATCTTAAAAAAATAAAAGAAAAAATTGAGGATTCTTGAGCTTCGCATTATCGCGATAGCGTAACTGGGCTTTGCCCGCATCACCTTCTGTACTGCTAGCCTGCTTCGTTTTTCGGTGCACGCCTCAACTGTGCCGTGAGGAAAGAACCGACTGTGCGCCTAACATTGGTCGTTTAAAGTGTCATTGAATGCCTATTGCAAGCGCAGTTTAGTGCCCATTACGTCATTACCGTTTCTTTTGCGGATCAACAAAGGCCCCGCTACGCATCCGTAGGACTGCGCGGGTATCTACGCAGCTGTTCATTCTGTCGATGTTTCAGCTGCTGATGATAATCAAATGTGTCTGAGTGCTTTATAACGGCTGGGCCTTTAAAAATACCCGCTTGTTGCTCAGTTCCCATTTTTTGACGCCTCACGCGGTTCTACGCTTCTGTCCCGCAATATGCATTTGGGAGACTTCTATACTACGTGACATTCATTTTTCTTTTTTTTTTCGAAACCAGTTTCAAAAAATATTTAGCTCTGGGCCAATACACCTGCTTTCCACGCAGACGGACAATGCTCGACGCTCACTCGGGCTCAGAATTTTTTGATTATTTTATTTGCATCTTTGTCGATTTTTCGGTCACGGACAAAGCGATACTTGTTCGCCCACAAACGACGACGCTGACGCCAACGCCGACATTTAAACCGGCATCGGAATTTCTGCGAAACGAGCTATTAAACGTTATTGCTTTAATAGGGAGTTGTCAAATAGCGTACGAGCACTGCCACTGCTCATGCATCATAACGCCAGCTGACATAAACATTTCCGTCCCTCCTCAAAAAAAAGTCGAAATAGCGTGCGGCCCGCAAGACATCTTTGCGATGACTTGAACGTGCGTCAGTGTTTGCGGGGGACAAACGCTACTCGAAAACTCGTATAGTAACCATACGCAAACTCAACGCCCACGAACTTAGCGTATACTATTCGAATATATGCGGCTCCACGCTTACGCTCAGCCTCAGAATATTTCGGCCACGCTACATTACATTTGCCACTAATTCTCCCGTGATGTTAAATTCTTCAAAGCGCCACAGAATGGAGACGTTAGCCTAACTTAGGCGTCCAGCCACCGACGCTCTTTTAGTCAGTGCGCTTTCTCTGGTTACGCTCTCACCGCTTACTACAGCTATATACTATTAAGGATTTCTTTCATCATTGATCACGGACGGTAGTCGCGGAATAGAGATCTATCAACGATTGTCATCATGAGTGTATTCATGTTAAAATACCAATAGGCATTGTGTGTGCTCTTTTATGTCATTGTACTTCAAATATTCAACTATTTCTGTAAGGTCGCCTTTTATTTTTGTATTAAATGCGAATCATTTCTTAGCGAACTTCGGCGACGTTGAGCATAGCTATATATCTATCCACCTAGCCGCTTATATTTTTGGCTGCTTTCGTAGTCACTCCCTTAACTTGGCGTGAACCAAAATTAGCATGCGAGGATAAGATAGTTTGACGAATATGACGCGCTCGTCAAGACATGACTAATGTCACAATCCCGTCGCCTATGTCATAAAACACTTCCCGCCCGATATTGACACATATACCCACGAGCGGGTATGTGCCGCTGCCATGCGGGCATGTGCCACAGCTGATATATCTACCCAGGAACGACGAGTACACACAATGGCAATTTTAACGCGCGAACATTAAGACATGCCCGACATCGGTAGCGTCGACCCGACGAATTCAAAGAATAAATGTCAGGGTCCCAGTTGGAATCTAACTCAAGCATTCTCTGTGGAAATGAAGGGTTTTACCACATAGCTACGCCAGGTCTCGGAACTACTTTTAAAATAGACGCTAATATTCGTGAAACGTCAGTTGTGGTTGCAGTGCTGCTACACAATTTTATAAACATTACATATGTACTCCTTTTATACATCCCTCACGTCGTGTTAACGTCAATTGTGGTTAGTTTCCATGCGCTGAAGTTGATTTATGTGGCAGTGTCCAGGGCCAGCATCTTCGCAAGCATCAGCGTATCATATCAGCGTCTGGTGTTGCTAATGCGCATGTTCTACTTGGCATCTTGGGCATGTGCAAACAACTGGTTATATAAACATCTGCAACTCATGGACGTATGGCTGTGCGTGCAACATTGTACATATTTAGCGGCATATTATGACGCATCGCTCAATAAAAACTTGCAACACGGTCACCTTCCCTCCGCATGCTTCGCATAACATCGACTCCAAGGTACTTGGGATCCGCCGAATGTTTTTATTATCCCCATTCTTATAATGGTTCGATCATCCATGCTTTTCTTTTTGATGGGGAAGGGGGGGGGGCGAAAGAAAAAGTGCATTAACTGTATGGAACGTTTGTGTCAGTCGACTGCGTGGAGCTGAGGAAGAACCACGACCATTTTGTCTAGATCTTCCTCTGGCGCTGCGGATGCTTTCTCCACGTTTTCTTGCGAGTAAACTGTCACCTCGTGGCCAACTTTTAAACTTCACCGAGGTCACTTCTCTTGGCGTGATGCCCGCTCCTCCTCGCATGACGCGTAACGTTGTGCGCTGGGAATGCGCTAGCAGGAAGAATTTGATAGCGAGATCTTTACAAACACAACAGCAAAGCTATCGGATGCCGTTGGCGCGTCCGCATTCGTCGGTGTTCAACTTGCGGGCTTACTGTTGGCAAACGTATCAGCTGGTATAACACGGCTCGCATCGCCTTTCTCGCGCTCTGGAAGAGATGACAGCGTACAGTCTTTTGCCAAACTTCTCTATAGTCTCTGAGCCTCTCTGTCAGCATGTGACGAAAACACACATCGGACTGTGTACGGGGGGCGGCGCCAGAGGGAGCACGAAGGTGTGGAACCTAATGCCCCTGTGCAGCTCCCCCATCTCTCTTTTGAAACCCGAAAGCAAACGTTGTCAAAGCACGAGGTATGGATGGATGGATGCTATGAGCGTCCCCTTTATAACGGGGTGGTGACAAGTATGCCACCAGGCTCGACAAAAGAAAAAAAAACTTTTTTTCTTTTTTGATGTTGGCCTAATGCCTCTACTTCGATAAATTCTATCTTAATGGAAAAAAAGGTAAATTTTCAGCTTAAGTTCTCTGCCATTTACGGCACACTGTCCATATTTTATTTTTCCAATATTTATTTTTGTCCTTTCTCTCTAATTTTCTGCCACCAATACTCTAACCGTCTCTTACTTATTTCAATCGCGGGTGTGTTCAGCTTTCCATTGTTGTCCCTAAAACCCAAGGCTTCCTGTAGGCTCGTGCCCAAACGTACACCTGGGTGGATATCTCCACATTCAATCAGAACATGCTCCACCGTTTCCTTATCTTTCCCGCAGCATGTGCATTGTTCTTCTTCTTTACTGAATCTTGCTTTATAACTACGCGTTCTAAGGCAACCCGATCTCGCTTCAAACAGTAAAGCGCTTCCCCTTGAATTATCGTAAAATGCCTCCCTCCTTATTTCATTTTTGCCCTTTCGGTAGTTACTCAAAGCCGGTTTTTTCTCCATAGCTGCCATCCAGTAAATCCTCTCCGCCTCCCTGACTTTTCCCTTAACGTTCTTTGTTGACATATGGCTTACAATACCAGCCGTATATTTACTAGTGAGTCTTCTAGTTCTTTTTCTCCACTGTGTGTCCACGCTCTTCCTATACAAATAACGGAACACCTTCTCTGCCCATCTACTCTCCTTATAATAAAAGGCTACAGGCTCCGTATAATAAAAGGCTACAGCGCTCATAGACCGGGACGGAGGCAGAACGAACAAGACAGGTGTCCTTCCTTCGTCCACATCTGTATGCGTGGTTCTGCAACAGCGGTTATGG
The DNA here is from genome assembly GCF_043290135.1 of Rhipicephalus microplus. Taxonomy (NCBI): domain Eukaryota; kingdom Metazoa; phylum Arthropoda; class Arachnida; order Ixodida; family Ixodidae; genus Rhipicephalus; species Rhipicephalus microplus. Next base: position 74,224,825 of record NC_134703.1, read on the forward strand.
TGCTTGGTTTCTGACCCGAATGTCGCGGGTGCGATCCCGGTCATCGTGGTTGTATATCGATGGAGGCGAAACACTGAAGGCCCGTGTTTTGTGCGCTGTCAGTGCACGTCAAGGAACCCCAGATGGAGAAAAATTCGGGAGCCCTTTAATACAGCGTGCCTCATAATCATATCGTTGTTTTGGGGACGTTAAACTTTAAATTATGGTTATATTGCGTGAGCGTCTTGGAACAACCTGCCATCTAGTGAACGAAACGCTCCTTCAATTTCAGTTTATTACTAACGTAAGCCTCAGTTAACAACACTTTTATACAGATGAGGGTCCCAGAGAATGAATACTAAAAACGGAACCCTCAATTAAAACTACATCAAAAGTGAATTGAAAACAATTTTAGTGCACGTGTAGACATATGTTTTTGTAGGAATTCTTGTGTATCTGCGTATGTTGTTTTCCGTGTACATATGTAAACATATCTTTTTGAAACAACTTTTGGTGTGTCTGTGGATGTTGTGTTCTGTCGGGACGTTCTGTTGGACTGTAGTTGATGTTCACAGTTCGTGAGAATATATTTCTCTAAACAGAAGATTAGCAAATGGCAATAATAATCTTATAAAAGGCAGAACAATCAGCAACATGCTAGAAAAATTAAAATTAAAAATAAAATACAATAATATGAACGGCACAATGCGTAACGTACTATAAAAAGCAATACAGTGCAAAGTCAAATTAGACACACAGAAACAACACGGAATGAAAGTGTAAATGTGCACAAAATAAATGAAAAACAAAGAAAAATTGAAAATTTTACACGGCAAACAAAAATAAGCACAAATAAAATAAATTAGGACCAGTGACGCCATTACTTGCGGTGAAAGAACTTGCGGTGAATCACCAAGCTATTCCAAAGATCAGTGGTAGAGAATTTAGACGTTTTCTAACCGTAGTTTGTGTGGATGGATAGTAAGTAGCAAGTAATCTTAATTAAAAGCAAACCTGGTGGGGTTAGTATTCTTGAGGGAGCTATACCCAATATATTCAAAGGAGAGCTGGAAATTAAGTAACACAAAACATTATATTCATGGTATATTGAAAGAAATATTCAACAGATAAAATTTTGTGCCTATTAAGCAGGCTAAAGGCATCTGAACGCGAAGAACTGTAAGTTATGATGTAGGTTTTGATGACTTGATTTTGTATATGCTACGTTAAATGAGGATAACAATAAAAGTATTACCCCAAGTGATTATGTCATCGTTAATATGCGATTGAATAACTGCAAAGTACCGTGAAAGCAATGCAGGTGGGGAAAAATACCGATGTCTTGATAAGCGCCGCATGGATACTGAAGGCCGGCTTCTTCTATTGCGATAGAAATTATATAGACAGTTTCGGCTGGTTTCGCCGTCACCCCCGCCGCCGCCGTCATTCACTTATATGCATGTGTAAATATACGAGGAAGGATGCGCTAGCCTCCTCTTTCTGTGGAGCAAACATCGCCTTTCCAGCCACGCTCGTCTGCACGGGCGCTTATCTCGCTCGCGAACGGGGGAGGAGGGGCGCTTATCGTTGCCGCGCTAACGCGGCAACGCTCGGCGCTTGCTTGTACCCCATAGCAGGCGGGAGCTTCTACGGGGTGTGCCCTAAACACACACAAAAAAAAACGGTGCCAAAAGTCTACCTGGAGCGGCCGTCTTCTCTTACCCCAGCGTTTTGTGGAGTTACGTGAGGTCGTATCTAAACAAGTTGACTTCGTATATCAACGCCGTCACTATGCACGAGCCTTGTTGTGGTCATTTACTGCGGCTGCGCCGCAGAAAACTTGGTTGATAAGTAAGCACATGTGTACTACAATTATATTGCTCCTAAAATACCAGCCTTGCTTTGTAAAATATTCGAATATGTTGCTATCGCAATCATTGATTCGCCTTTTTGGCCGAACTGTGACTTTTAAATATGCTTCATGTGAATATGAAACTTCAAATGGCTGCACATGGAAATGCCGCAAAGTAATTCATGGGAAGCAAATGATTTTTGAATGATAAGGAAAGAAAATAATTAAAGGCTGTTTCGCCTGTGTGGTTCACCTGACCTTACGCCTGTGTTTTGTAGAGCTCCGCTAGGTTGGACGCTAAAGGAGTTTGCTGCTGGCCTTATACAGTCTAAGAAAAGAACGAGTACAGAGAGCATATTTTGTTCCACAACAAAAATTGTGACCTATCTTGCATATCTTTTCTTACATTATTGTCACGCGCCCGGTGTTTCCTTGCCGCTATATATAAACGCATGCGCAATCTCAAAGTGACATGGCATTCCCGATAATAAAGTACTGAGGGCCAAATTTTCAAGTTGGGAAGCTCCAGCTAGCCAGATTATGATCATTCTTGTGAGCCACAAACATGACCTTTTTGCTCCATCTTTACTTAGAATGTAATTTAGTAGTACGTCATTGCAGTTTGTTTTATCGCATTGATAACTTCATGCTTGCGGTGAAATATTTTTTTTTTCGCAGATGATGCATCGCTCCTACCTCAAGCGCTTTATGCGCCAAGTCCGTCTGTGCTCCTCCAAGGCAGCCAAAAGCGGAGAACGAAGCTACAAGCTACTTGTTGTCGGTGGCGGATCAGGTGGCATCGCCACGGCCGCGAAGTTCGCATCCAAACTCGGCAAGGGAAGAGTCGGTGTGCTCGAGCCCCGCGATGTAAGAGGAACTGTTTTATTATCCGGTCGAAAATCGGCGTACACACAAGTGTACGTAGCTGAAAGATACGTGGCTACTGTTGACGGCTTGAATGTCTGGTGACGACTTGAAGCATGTTGACGACTTGAACATAGCATAGTATACAGTTATTACAAAACAGAACTGGAAGCTTAACTATAATGTGTGGCTGGTATGCATACAGAACAGCCGAGTTCTACAAAACGATGAGAAATATTACTTTCTACTGTGCTAAGTGGTACACTGAATAACAGCACTGTATTTTGCGCGCCTCTTCTATTCCGCCACGCTAAATTTTCCACACAAAACGAGATAGTCCCTATAGCAGCAATGCTTAAAAATATGATCTAACATCTCCAATAAGATGTGAACACCACAGTGCTGGTAGTTTTCATGCCTTCGCGTGGTACATATTGGTCGAGCGTCTTAAAGCCAATGTGCGTTAAGGCAAATACACCTAGTTGGACACCTTGTTTTGCGGCAGGCAATTATCTCATTTACAAGAGTAGCCAGCATCTGCAAATGACTTCGCCTATTTATTCCATCACTCAACGTGGTACATATTGGTCGAGTGTCTTAAAGCCAATGTGCATTAAGGCAAATACACTTAATTGGACACTTTGTTTTGCGGCAGGCCATTATCTCATTTACATGAGTAGCCAGCATCTGCGAATTTTTTCCATCACTCAACGTGCTCCTCAACTGCGTGGCTAAGAGGTGTACGAAAGAAACGTACTTCTCGTCCTCTGTCTTTGTTTATTCTTCATCTCAAGACGCACTGCTACCAACCCCTGTGGACGCTGGTTGGCGGTGGCATCAAGCAAGTGTCCAGCTCCTCCAAGCCCATGTCTGATGTAATGCCCAGCCAGGCCGAATGGATACAGGACCAGGCCGAGACCTTTGCGCCGCAAGAGAACACCGTGGTCACCAAGCATGGAATCAAGGTACAAAACTAGATTGCCTCACATTCAGCACAACTCATAAAATAAAAGTGTGCTCTGTTGATTTATGCACTCGGACAACCTGACCGCATTGCATTGAAGAGGGACAGGAGACGACGTAGCTACAGAAGCAAATGATGCGAGAACCGTACACTAGAAGGTACAGATGTATATGCCCAAGGGTTCAGAAATATATGTACGCAAATATTAACTGCACAGCGTTCGTAATGATGGTGAAAACTTAATGCTGATTGCATACCAAATGAGTATTAAATCGATTTTTATGGACGTAAGTGCTTATAGTCACACAGTGCATGCTGTTTTTGCCATTTGAGTACTTCGCTTACTCTTGCACCATCGCATGACAATCACAACAGTTTTTCAGTGTACGATGGGCTAGTATAGTAATAATATTAGTAGAGTCACTGATACAATTTTGCGTGAAACGTTCTTTTAGATATTTTTTTTCCTGGCTCACGTCACATATATGCGCATTGAAGTTTCAAGGGGATAATGTGATCGTGTTTTGAAGTAAGTTACATAATGCGAATGCAGAAGTGGCCTCTCAGGCGTGTTTTTAAAATCTGTACAGTAGTGAATAAATGTGGCCTCAGCAGAACCGCTCTTTTCCGCAGCGTAATTGCCATCAGCATGAGGTGATGGTTGCTGTGCTTGGCTGATTGATGCTGACCACTGGGATTTCTGCGATGCTGATTTCTGCGATTGATGCTGACCACTGTTCGTTTTCTTGCATCCTCTACTAATAAAATCCTCTTAACAGTAGCTTTATGTTCCAGTGTTCTGGCGTTAACTAACTTGCCCAACCTGCCAATGGCCCACAGCATGATACACTAGCCACACCATTGCAGATTCGGCACCGAGTCATGTTGCTCCGCATTGTGCGTTATGCGAAGCAGTAGTTATCACTTGATTCTACGCAATCCTTTGACATGAAGTGCCCCCTTCCCTTCCTCTCATGGAATATCTGAATTTTTGAGTGCAAATGTATCAACACGTGCAAACACATGCGTGCACAGAGCTCCATTGAACTTCCCTCGAAAAAATTTCCGGCTACGCCCCTGACCTGTTTTCATACATTTTAGACCTTGTTTTAGATTGTGCTATAACCTAATAATACGCTGTATTTTCCAGTAACGTACACGTATAATTCGTGCAAATGAGGCTCCGCTGTACTGTGTTTTTTGCAACAAAAAGAGAATGCAGGAGGTAAATTTTTGTTCTTATCTTTTTATTTGTATGCATTTATAGTGATAGTGCTATTTTTGCATAAGCTTTATTTTATTTTCTGACACTTGTCTTAGTTTGTTCTCATCTTCATATTTTAATATTTTACAGTTTTCTGTAGTATGTTCTAAGCATTTTCCGCAATTTCAAGCTTCACCGTGTTCTTCCATGACTATTTTTTTTCTTTTTTTATATGCGAATCAGCTTTTTGACTAACCTGTGTAACGCTGTCCCTCCGTCTGCACCGCGCTCCCCTGGCCGTAGGTGTTGGGGCAGTGCCAAGTAGGTCATGCCTACCTTCGCGATGCGCGCACGTTAACGCCCCTCCCTCCCCAGCCCGTCAGCGCTCACCGCGTGTCATGTTTCTCTATTCACCCTCTTTACCACTCGCAGCGTTCGAGCGCACATCGAGTGAAGGGTCTTTCTGCGATGAAACATGCAGGAAACCCAACCCGCCTACTCTGTCTTTGCGTTTCAAACAAATGTTCGCTCGAGTAAACACTACATCAAGCTTTGCGTCAAACCGTTCTTCCAGCACCCGCGGCGACATCCGTTTCAACTGCGTCAACGCCGTGCGCACCACCGCTGTTGCTTCGCATTCCATCAAGGTTCCCTTCGGAGAAATGGTTCATATTTTTTCCTTTTTTTAATGTGATAGACTTTTTTTTGCCACACACGCTCTTGTGTCCCGTTGTTGTTGTCTTAGAAATGTCAGGAAAACAGCTCCACACTTCTATTGATTTACTCATAAATGAAAGATAACGGCTGTTTATGAAGATACGTCTTGCGGAATTTTCACATTATTCGTCCAATATAGCTGAAATTAAAGTACGTAATTCGGAACGTCACCGACTGTGTTGGCTTACATATCACACCTGTTCTACTGGTTTTGCCCTCCTTTCTCTCGTTTCTTTTAGATCAGGTACGACTTCCTCGTAGTTGCAATGGGGATCCAAGTGCGGTTTGACATGGTAAGATCTCGGTGAATTCTTTCTTTTGTACTTATCCATAATTCCTGACTGCTTCATGGCTTTGCTGAAATCACGTCAAGGCCGAGGGAGGTGATCATGAGATGTTCGCATGCATCATAGAGCAGTATGTTATGTTATGGCACCTATGAACAGCGACGCTTCTATGCTATTTAAAAACGTATACATAGTTGAAAGGTCTCTGGCCTGAATATTTCACTGTAGGCCTACAGATCATTCAAAACATTCAGTGTATCTTAAATATCCTGCACGAGTAGTATGTATTATACTTACAGCTTATTTTTGCTGACTCTAAAGTCAGTCTATGGGCTTTCTCAAATCAGGAACGTGGAATCTTACGTCTGCCGAACGTTTGAAATGTGTCTGACTTTTTCTCGGCCTTGCTGCTTCACTTTCTGAATTCATTTGGCGGCTTTGTTTGCACTGCTTAGTTGTTTGAAGCTCTTTACTGCTCTTTGCTGACGTCACCCAGATTGAAGGCCTGATGGAAGCGTTAGAGACACCCTACGTGTGTTCCAACTACTCGTACAACACGGTCACCAAGACGTACAAGGTGATGCAGGCACTGAAGGAAGGCAACGCCATTTTCACCTACCCGGCCACACCCATCAAGTGTCCTGGTGCGGCGCAGAAAATAATGTACCTCACCGATGCGTACCTCCGAAAAGTGCGTGCTCAGTTTTCGTACTCTTTTTCAGTGTCGGTCGCATGTCCTCTCCATTCCCATTCCGATGTATTTACGTGAAGCTGAAGAGTTTGACCATCTTTACTCCGCGACTCCCTGGTGTGAGCGTGGCAGTTTTGCGCACACGTGTCACTGAATGGAAAGTAAATAGCAGTGCGACTCACCGCTCCCTTTTCTAGCCCAACTTTGATTTTGTTGAGAACTCGTTGTGGAGCTATAGTTAGTGCATGTACAGTATGAATGATAAAATTGGCACCAAAATCGTCACTATACACAGAGACACAAGGGAATGAACACATAAGTAGGACGGAGGCTGTCTATGTCTTCCTTTGTGATTCCGTGTGGACGGGTCAGTGGCGTCAAGCTTACTTTTATTTATACTGAAAGTAAATGCGTTTGTGAAAGATGCCGTGTGTGTTCTTGTGGCATATCAACTCTACTCTATCTTCGGGAAGCTAGAAAGGTAAACTGAGAATGTCTTTCCACATGTTAGACTCGCTTTGTGATGGTTCAAGCTTAACGTAGCTCACAGCCAGCACAGATCCGCCTTATTCATGTTCGTGTGCGGCCTTCTGCCATTTCAGTAAGGGGGCATAGCTTTGAGGCATCACCAATGGCGTGTAGAGACCTTACCAAAGCGTTTCACGACGTCACCTTTAGGGCAAAAACGCATGAGCGGATTAGCATAACAGCATGGTGAATTGTGAAGCGGATACACAATGCACTGTGCGCACAGTGTAGCATTGATTAATGAAGTGCACTACCTATGTATGAGGTAAAGACAGTAATGCTACGTAACTGTTATTTAACCGATCCAGGACTGATTAAACGTGACGCTAGCTTATAATCATGCTCAACTGAGGTGATCGACACTAGGTGCATGTGAATGATGTCGATGAAATAGTCTGTTTTTTTTTTCACATTTTTACTCCGTGTTAAGTATAAGTCGTATGTGGTACTTAACTTTTGCTTCCTTACTTTGACCATTCCACCAACTGCGCTTGCATCATCGTAGAGCTTAAGTATTATTCTTTGTTTTTTTTTTCTATTTTCTGCTCAGAAAGGTCGACGCGATAAAGTGGACATCATCTTCAATTCATCCATGGGTGTCATCTTCGGTGTACGGAAGTACGCCGATGCCCTCTGGGATGTAGTAAAAGGACGTGGAATCACCGTAAATCTGAAGCACGAGTTGGTCCAGGTGCTGCCGAACAAAAGGCAGGCCATCTTCCGCCTGCTAGACAGCACGGCCAATCCGAAAGAGACGGTCACGTTCAAAGTAAGTGCATTCAGTCTTCGTTACAGGGGATGAAAATATTCGTTTCATGTTCATAATAGTGTGACCAAAATTTATTTCTAGTATCATCGACAAGACGCACAAATGCGTACCCGGCACACTTAGGTGCAACTATGATTGAATAAGCCAGAGCACGATGGTGCCCCTGAACACACCGCTGTGATCTGCTGAAGTTAACGTTAAGTTAACTTTGAATTAGCTTAATTACATTCTTTTTTTGGTTACTACCATCGGAAATAGATGAAATTCAGTTGTGGTTCAATGAGGACGAACGAGACAGGCGCTGTGCTTCAGCGAGGTATCGAAGAAAAGCCCTCGCTACGTTCCACATTATTGTGACTTGTGCTTCGCAGTAGTGTTGGTATCTCTGCGGAAAGCTCCCTAGAACTTCTGTTATTTTACTTACGCTCAACAGTTCTCATTTGGAGAGGGTCTGCATGTACAGGAGCCAGAAATCTGTATTTCCTTGGAAATGTACACGGAGCCCTTGAACGAAATTTTGAGAATATTACAAGACACGTTTTCAGATACGGGGACATCTCCCTGGTTCTTGCCGATCGTACCAATTTTACGTGGCCTATGATCCAGGTTTTGGGTATGTTCCAGCTTTGGGGCAAAAATATATGCTTTACGTCTGAAGACCCAATGGACAATGTTTTGCAATGCCTATATATTTCATTTACAGATACGGAGGGATGATGTTGGCTGGTTTTAATCCCACCCGCTCCGCTAAACCATTTTTAGGTTACCATTCAGCCAAATTAAAGGTTGTAAATGATGAATAGCCCACATCTCGTCTTGGTTCAGCTTTAAAGATGCGTACACAACGTAAGTTTTTATGTTGTACGTGAGTTCTTTTATGCCACCTTGACAGTTTGGAAGCGGCTGGTTTTTTGCTCTTGATTCTGGCCTCCATTTGGCAGCGATCGCTACAATGGTTGAGGCGGTAATGAAAAGAGTGTGTAGGTGCAGTGGTTTTGCCCTGATCGGCGTTGCCCCGTATCTACATAGTGCACCGCACCGCTTGATGAAGATAGTCGGTAGTTGTGACATAAATTTCATGTTTTGTACTGTGAAAAAATCTGAGAAGGATGTGTGCAAGCGTTGACAAAATGGCACAGAACAGGCGGGGAGCTGCCAGTGGTGAAATGTCTTTCATGAAGAACACTACATGTTTCACCGATTGTGCCAGTGGAGTGTTGTACTCCATTCCTTTGTTATGAGATGGTGCGTGCACCGGTCAAATGGGACAACGGCTCAACGTTCGTGTGAAAGAGCACGCGAATTTGCTGAGAGACACACCCTCTATGCATTGTTTCTTCTTTTGCTGGCAGCGTGGTTGCGCAGCTGGGAAGAACAAAATTGTGCCCCCCAGTGGCTGTCTTGTGCCTAAGGTACTAGGCTGCTGACTTGCAGGTCGCGGTATGGATTCCCGGCTGCAGCGGCTGCATTTTATATGGAGGCGAAAACGCTGTAGGCCCGTGTGCTCAGATTTTGGTGCACGTTAAAGAAACCCAGGTGTTCCAAACATCTGGAGCCCTCTACTACGGTGTCTCTCATAATCATACGTTGATTTTGAGATGTTAATTCTCACATATCATCATCAGACAAAATCTGCAAATACGAGGCACAAATAAGTCTTACTAATGCTAAAATTTTGTATCTACAACTTATGCGATTAGAAGCTTGTTTGGGGATTGTGAGGTTTTTCTAGTGTTTTCCCTTTGTTTAATTATGCCACTTTTTCTGTTGAACTTTAAGTTGATAGATAGCACTTGAGTCATGTGCTTTCTTGCGCTTTGTGTCTTGTGTGCACTGACGGTCATGAGTTCAACTCATTGGAAACGTATAGCTTAGCAAGGTGCTTGTTTGTGCTCGCATTCTTTCTCTCTCTCTCTCGACCCTGAAGTTTGCGCTACTTAACAGTTAGAGACACCGCGAGGAGAGCAAGAAAGCGGCGCGGCGGCTGTATTTCCAATGGAGACGGAAATGTTGTAAGCCCGTGTGCTCTGATTTCGGTGCACGATAAAGAACCCTAGGTGTTCAAAATTTCCAGAGCCCTCCACTACGGTGTCTCTCATAATCATATGGTGGTTTGGGGAGGTTAAACCCCACATATCAATCAATCAGCAAGAAAGCAGCTGTTGAAAGTATATGCAGCATTTTTATAGGGACACCTGTTGTCGTGCGAGACCTGCCAAACGGAAATGGTCATGGTATAGCCCACTAAAAATAGGCCGCTCTTATCTCAAGTTTGCCGCCAGTCTTGTCAGTTGTGACATTTTGTTTCTCTTAGTCATCACGGCTTTTCGCACGTATTCCTAATCGGCTTTAGACTTATATTTCCTTATTCAACTCTTGAGAGCGACCGGGCAACTCAGTCGGCACGTCTGTGTACCGTTACATTTTGTAACGTGTCTATAACTACTTAGCGCTTTCATACTTTTACGCGTGTTCGTACGAGTCTCAGTTACAACCGCAAACGAACGCTGTCATACGTATATCTTCTTGTCACCGATGTGCAGTACAACATGCTCCACGTGGTGCCCCCGATGACGCCCTCGGCTGTGCTCAAGACGGCACCCTCGTTCACTGACAATGCAGGATACCTAGACGTCGATGGCGAGACGCTGCAGCACAAGCGCTACGCCAACGTGTTCGGCATTGGCGACTGTACCAACGTTCCCACGTCCAAGACAGCAGCCGCCGTTGGTCAGTCTTGTTGCACACGTGGCGCTTATTTGCTGACAAACCTGTACGGATGATCTATTTTGTTTATTTGATCGTATACATTTAGCTACCAACGGTGACACTCTAAATGCGGTGGTCTCTATAGTGTTATTTTCGACTAAATGCAGTGTAAAATATGGATATCAAATGCGTGTGGTCTAGCCACACTAAGTAAACTCTATCAATGGTAAGACCTTGCTGTCTTGGTAGGAATATGTTATTTACCGTCATGGTATAGGTGCTATGCTTTAGCGGCCACAAAGGTGCGGGTACGATTCCCGACAACGGCAACCGCAGTCGTACAGTGCCGAAATTCGCAGGTGATGAAAATATTTGAATGACTGCCACTACGTCATTTTTCGTAATTGTATCTTGGATTCGGCATCCGAAACCCCAAATTGTAAGTATAGAAACGCATCGTGTTTAGAGCGCGAAAATTCTACTTCAATACAGCGAAGAAGTTCATGTGCTTAAATATATTTATTCAATATTGTGCGGGCGGGCGTTAGAGAATCTCATATCTTGGCATATCTGTGATCACAATATAGCATTTACTCGTTCTTGTGTTCTAAATTGAGAAAAATTAGGGTTCTAACTTGAGAATAATGCGATAATGCTGAATGACCCACTAAAATAATTTCTACTAAAGTACGCATTTGCTACGTTTCCTGTTGCAGCTTGATGTTGTTACTAAATCCAGCAATTTTTGCGAACAAACTGACAGGATTCATGGAGTGCATGCTAGTTCCTCGAACGTTGTCAAGGTGTTAATATAGTGTTCGTTACCAACAATGTTATAGCTCTGCGGGCACCTGCAATATACACTGCGTAAATTGCGAAGCAGAAAAAGCTTCTGCAAAAAAAAAATTGCGGACAGATTTCTTGTTTTTGCACCTGTCCGCTTTTGCAACACTTCTCAATTTACAGGAGATGCCTGGAAGAAAGAAAAAGAAAGAAAAACGTGTGATTCGTGTATTTGTGTGTTAGCATGGCTTTGCTGCAAAGCACGTGAGCTACCACAAAAACAAAGTTTATGTTCAAATATGGATTAATAATGACGTATGTGACAGGTATCACTGACGGCAATGGTTTTACTTGTAGCCATGTGGTTGCGACAGTGAAAAAAGACAGTAGTCAGAGTTGTAAAAACTGAGCTCTTCAATTTGGTGAACTTATGCCTAGAAAAAAGAAAACAGAGTACAGGCAGTACTGTCTGAAAACTTACAGCGGTGAGCACTTTCACTCGTATATCGTCGATAATGCGATTGGCAGAGGAAGACATCGGTTTTTGTAGATGCCTCGTTGAACATTCCAGCGTTATTATTGGTGCATTCGTAGTGTGCAGAATAAACTAACCTGACTGTGTCATGTGCGCAATCTTACCGGAGCTCTCTAAAACGATCGCGAGGGGTCCCATACATTCTGATTTAAATTGCGCCGTGCGTTTCCAGGTGTAAATGCATTTTTTTAATGTGAAGCCCGCTCACGTGAAAATAACAAAACCAACGCGCGTGACAATTCAACATACTACACAATTTTTAATTGGGCTTTGCCATGCAACAGTACTGCCAAACAGCAAAACGTAATTTTAGTATTGCGGTGAAGCCTACTTGCACATACCAAAAGTGGAACTTGGAAACAGTTGTGTGGACCATACGTCCTATTTAATTATTAATATTATTAGGAAAGTCTGCTCTTATCACCTATGACCAACGTGGTCGTGCCTCGATTTATAAGGGTGTGAGCCGAGACGCAAACTTCCAAACATTGTCGGAGTTATTTTTTACGAGGCTCCTGTGATGATCCAAGCCCTTCTTTTGCTCAAAGTTTTGCGCACACTCTTTCTTTATAACCAATAAAACGTTTAGGACGTGTATCTCATTATGAATGCGCAGAGGCTTCGTCCCAGATTGAGCATTTAGTTCAGTAAGCGCACTAGGAAATGTTGTACCGGGCGCGCACAAGTTTGACTTGGGGACTAAACCATCACATCCATGTCATGAAAATGTCACAGTTTCGTCAAAAGGGCAAAACAATGAATGCGATAGCAAGATATTCTTATGTTTTACGAAGCAAGGCTAGCATTTTTAGGAGCAATATTGACTGTAGTAAACATGCGCTTGCTGAGTAACTAAGTTTCCTGCGGCGCGGCCACAGTACATGACCACAACAAGGCTTATGCGTAGAGACGGCATTGACGAGAAGCGCCTCCCGTGGGCAGCGCATGCTGGTACCAAAATCTATACGTCATGTGTCGCCACTGGTGGAAGTTTATGTGTTGAGTGCATCTATGTGTGTACGGCCGCTCCAAGTACATTTTTGCCTCCGTTTTTTTTTCGTCTTGAAATCGCAGCCCGTAGAAGCTCCCGCCTGTTGTGGGGGCAAAAGCTGCACACTGATTGCCGCGATAGCAAGGCAACCCTCGTTTGTTTACGAGATAAGCGTGTGTGCAGACGACTACGGCCGAAAAGGCGATGTTCACTCCACAGGAAAAGGAGACTAGCGCATCCTACCCCGTGCAATATATATATATATATATATATATATATATATATATATATATATACACGCGCAAAAGCACCACCTCCTGTAATGTTACCAGCTTTGAGGCGTCTGAGATACATTATCACGGACAGTTCAGTTGATGACGTTATTGCGATAGTAATTATATGTACAGTCTCAGCTGGTTTTTGCCATCGCCGCCGCCATCGTTCACACACAATCCGCCTAAAAAGATTTTTCTTTCTAGGGGCGAAGCTCCTCATGGCGTCACCCGTTCGCCCATTTATCGTTTGTAACCACCGGCGGCACATACCTGTTTGTAACCACTGGTGGCACATACCTGAGAGAGGGGGTATGTGCCAGTGGATAGACTTAGGGGCGAAGCCCTTTAAAGGGCCACTCACCAAACCCCATACCAAATTTTAGTTAGACAGTAGAAGTTGGTGGGTGTCCGATGAACATTTTGCTACAAAAAATTTTTTAATTGCTTCATCTCTAGCGGAGAAAAGAGGTTTTTTTTAAGCGGTGCCGGACGAGGATGAGAGGAGGTGAGCTCGAAACCCTTGCCGCTTCTCACGTAGCCTTCACAAGCCAAATCTATTCCCCACTTTCTCCGGCATCCAACCAAGAAGTCACGTGCGCATGACGCGCCCAAACAAGTCCAACCCCTGAGCACGCGAGTGGCGTTGCTTTGTTGACCAGCGTTATTTTGTGGTCTTCTGCCTGTATCAGCGAGATAGTTTCAAAACGCTGGCTTAGACACGGTAGAATAGATGAGCACAATGAGTGTGCGAACGCGTAGGAGCGTTTCACGGCGGTCGTCCGCTCGATGCGCTGACCGCTGGGACACGAATGCACGCGTAACACTCCTCTGACACTCCACCACCGCACCTTTCCCTCTTGGGTCCCTCTTGGGATGAATAAAGTTTTTCTCCTCCTCCAACACATTAGCCCCGTGTCTCGTTGCAATTGACGGGAGAAAAATGTAAAAAAGACGCTCACATTCCGTTATTGTGTCTCATTATTTATCTTGAGTGTTAATATTCTCTTCAAGCAACAAATTACATAAACTACGCATGCTGTGGTAAATAATTTTTGCCATGTCACATGCCACTGTTTGCAACGTCAGAGCAGAGTCGTCTACGTAGAAGACCAACGTCACTGCATTGCCGTGTACGTAGGGCCATTCATACGCGCACGTCATGCCCTCATTCTCTGGGCGCGCGCCGGCAGAAGTGAGGGGGAGCAGCGTTCATCTTGAAATTTGACCCATTTTCGCGGCGCGTAGCGTTGCAAATTTTGGCAAGTGTGATCATGAACGCCTCGTCTACACATTGCGCTTGTCAGCTCAAAATTTTCAAACCTGGTGAGTTGCCCTTTAAGCCATGGGTCGTGCGTCCTCGATGTATGTAGTAGATAACAATATTTCGTTTAGTTCTTGGAATATCCGCTGGATGGCGGTACCTTTACATAATCAATATATGATGAAAAAATGCGAGGTGGTGGTACTTGGAGCAGCCTTTAGACGGACGGACGTACAGACAGACAGACGGGCAGAGGCACGGACGGACAGATCGACCGAAAAATAAACGGACGGATGGACGCTTCAGCCTGTGGATATGCTGTTTTTTTTTTACCTTACCTGCAATTGGTTAATTTATGTTAAAAATATGCGTGTGCCACACAAATGCAGTTTCTTCACTATCGTCGTCGGCCTTAAAAGCTTTGTCTTATTTCATTAAAAAGCAAGATACGAGAATACTTTGTAATTTTTTATCAAAATATTTTCATGGAGTATCTAGAGAAAGTTACTTGAATAAAGCATATGCCGTAATTATTATTATTATTTTGATTCTTCGAAGAAAATTGTCTCATTGCTTTTGCGCGTCTTCATTGTATTCATTTTCAATTTGGGGATACCATGCATCATTTAGTAGTAGTGCTTTTCGGAAAAGACTCATTTACACTGTGGCCAATTTATATAATGAGCGCTAATTTTCAGCCACTCAAAAGGCAGTCTTTGTATATTTTGGATATTTCAGTTTGATTAAAAAACGGTGTCACGCCTCGAGAGATAGAAATACTTGGGCACATCATAACCAAAAAAAAACGTAGAGTAAGGTGCATGAAACGCTGTCGCTCTTTGTTTGTTTGTTTGTTTCGATAGAATATATTTTCTCTATTATGGCTTTCTTTGCAGCTGGAGAGCTCGGTATACTGCGCAAAAACCTCACGAACGTGATGGAAGGCAAGGCACCTACCAAAAAGGTACGTGAGATAAGTGCTGAGATGCAGGGGCATGCTTTTTAGTCGCATCCTTAAAAGACAATTAAAGTTGTCTTATGAGTTATCGCAAAGTAGCTGGTCCATCTACGGGTACAGTACATTTATGCTAAAAAACACTGATTTTGTTTAGATATATTTTCTTCACCTGGGATCATGGAAATGGCAGGCCTGTTAAGTCACTTGTGATAGCAGTTTCTGTGGCCCCTTGTGGTTTCTACGATTCGAAACAGAACAGATTGATTGATTGATTGATTGATTGATTGATTTGCTGTTCGCTTTTAATTGTGCAACCCTTCGCTGGCGTCTTTGCGACAAGGGCTGTGTTAGAAGTATTTCTCGCAGAAGCCGCCATGATAACTCACAGAGTACTTACAGGAACCTCATTGACATTCTTGTAGCTGATTGAACGCTATCAAAGATTACTTTAAGAGCAGAGTGTTTTTGTTCTGTCTCTAATCAGCTTTAACAGTAAATATTATGTGCAGGCTCGATCAACATAGTGATAGCCTACTTTGTACTTAGGACGAAGTGTGGAAGAGGAGAAGGAAGTGCCATCGGATTCTAGCTCGGCTAAGCTTTCCGCGACCATCTATCACATTCGCCTCGTAGAGTTAACATCTCTCGCTGTAACAATATTAAATGATTGTTTCTATGCACAGTGAAGTATTCAATATGTGAAACCTAATTGAAAGTAAATGCTGTAGCGGATACGCAGCTTGGTTAAGAAAAAAAAACTGTTCTGCTGCGGATACCTTCATGAATGCAGTAGCGTAGAGAATGCTTCATCGTGCACACCGCATATAACACCGCCATACTTGAACCCCACATAATAAAAGTCAATGCAAAGTGAAGTTACAGAGCAGCAGGAAAGAAACAGAAATATCTTGTTTGGCTACATCCTCCCTTATATAGATAAAGATATTTGGGAATCACTAGTTAGTGACCATTGTCCTGTATAAATGTCCAATGCCGGTAAATAAGAGATGATATCATTACGTTCAACCGCAATACCTGCTAATATTCGTTAATCTGTATGCGTGGTTGGTTTGCGCCGCAGTACAACGGCTACACGTCGTGTCCACTGGTGACCAGCTACGACAAGTGCATCCTGGCAGAGTTCGACTCCAAAGCAGAACCACTCGAAACTTTCCCGTTCAACCAGGCCCAAGAGCGCACCAGCATGTTCTACATGAAGAGGGACATGCTTCCCTTCATCTACTGGAATCTATTCTTGAAGTGAGTGAATTTGTACTGGGACTCATTTCTATACTCACCAGTCGGCTTTCGTGGCCATCACAAAAGCTTGCTAAGTGGTGACAGGGTTTAACATAGAATACATCGTTCAACTCCGGAAATGTAGTCGCGATGGGTCTAGTAAATACATAAATATAATAAAAGCTGTCGAGTTATTAAAAAAATCCTATGAACGCAAGTAAAATGCGTTGAGGGGCTAGTTGACACGGCATTGCAACTCAGTTAAAACTGTGCAGAGGACAGAACACAAGATATAAACTATAGTCGAGCGTTGACCAGCAACAGCTCTTTGTTAGTCCGCGTTCATCTTGTCTACTGTTACTTGTGTTCCACCCTCCGCAAAGTTATAACTTAGTTTAATAGCCAAGGGCAATGGGCAATGTACTCAAGGGGTGTTTCGGAAATAAAGGATCGCATTGTCTTTGTAAGAAGGGGGCGGGGGAATGGTGGAGGTCGGGTATCCTAAGACTGTACTGTATTTTCTTCTTTTTTCGTTGATTTCTTGGTTAGGGTGCTGGTTGGTGTCTGTATATGTCATCTTTTAATCTTAACACACGGCAGCCAGTTGCTCTTATAAGAGTTTACTGAGCTCCCCGTCTTTATCGCTGATTGTTTCTACTGTATCGGAAAAACATGTGACCACCTATTTTTTTTTCTTGCAGGGGCTACTGGGAAGGTCCCGGATTTTTCAGGAAGGCGATGCACTTGGGATTCTCAAAATGAAGCATCCATTTTTCGTTCCCTTGTTATAAGCGTGTCGCTAGAGTGTTGCGTATACATTAAAAGAATGTTTGCCTCAAGCGGGGGCATACTGTTGTGATTTTAGTTGTTGCACGAGGGTGCATAATATTTATATCAAAGTAAGCGTCTTTGTATATAATGTCATGTTTTCCATTAACTGCGCTATGAAACTTAAGTCACGTAAGTGGGTAAATTTATATAAAGTTTCAGAGCGTGCTACATTTTCACAGGTGTAAAAATAAACTTGCCTATTTCCACATGCTTATGTGTTGTGTGTGTCGGGGGGGGGGGGGGGGGGGTGCTGTTTGTTTAGTAAGAGTATTGCATGTAATAAATGATTGGCTTAAGATACCATATTCTTGTACTGCCTATGCCTCTAAGTGGCACCTGCCTATTCTATATGATAGGCTTTGATGATAATGCGTTTTATAGTGATATTCTGGACACATTGAAAGGGCTAAAAAGCGTGTTAGTCATCGAACGTGACTCTCAATTTTGATTGCAGTGCTATCTTTCTTGTCCATCCCACCATACAGATAACAGATACGTTGGAAAGACACGCAAACAGACAGAGTGGCACGTTGTCTTTTGCGATTTGCATTTGTTTACATCGTACACTTACGTTGGTGGCCATAAAAAGATGCAGATTTGTTCTTAGATTTGTCATCGATGGCTTCAGTATCTATTTATTACTATCCAGGTTACAATAACTTGAAAAGAAAAGCGAACAGCGGAGCGCGTAGGTACCGCACTGTTCGCAATTATTTGCATCGCAATATTTCATTATCGTGTCATTCTTTAACCGTGCGCGAAACGTTGAGAGGCGATAACAGACATGACAGGTAATGATCTCGTAGCCAAAAATAAAAGGGGGGGTGGGTGATAAAATAAATGATCTCGTGACATAATATATATTTTGTTTATATAATATTGTCATGTGTGCTGTTTTGATGTGTTCGAATTTCACCGGCAGAGCCTCTTTGCAAAGGTAGGCAGAGACCACACCGCAATGTTTTAGTGTCTTCGCGATTGCCTATGATGTTAAGATTGTGCGCAAGACGCGAATAGTCTAAGCTATTCTAGAGCTTACGCAGCCAACACCGATAGCGCTGAAACTTCCATAGAACATGTATGAAGACCAACACCTTTTACCGCTTCTGAAATAACTGAACGGCTGACCACTGCTCACGTCGGTTTCAGTGTACAGCGTGTATTGCTATTACTTAACAATTTCATTTTCCGAACGCGGGTTCAGCCTCCCCCCCCCCCCTAAAAAATGTTTTGTCTTCAACACGCCGACTGCTGCCTTTGTAGACGTCACGATCACGTGACATTGCAATTCGGTGGCCTGTGGATATGACTGTGCATCTGTCGACCACGTTTAACGCAGTGGCGTTTGCTGTAGAAGGATTGCCCTCGGCATTGTGCTAAGCTTTAGACTAAGCGGTAAAATAACGGTACAACTTGCTCTATTATATTTTCAATTCTTCCTTCCAGAGTACAGCGTCAATATGATAAGAACTCCATGAGACGTCCCAAGCATAGTAGGGTATGTGTCACGTGTAAATATCGCAAAAACGTCGACGCGGACACCCAAGCACTGAGGGACAAAAAAAAAGCGCGGTGGCACGAGGCGCGCTCGCAGTGTTCGGGCCAGGCGTGCCATTCTGAGCTTGAACGAGTGAGACGCTCTGCCGGGCGAGACGCGGGCGTGTGCACAGAGGACCACGAAGCTGGGCGAGGTCCAGGGTGGCCGAGGATCCAGGTGCCAGGGGAGTTGCTGGCTGAATCGAGGATCGCCGAGCGGTGCCAAGCCGTACCGAGCGACGCGCCAGACTCGGACGTGGGTCGCGAGCTCACGAGCTGTGCACCCGAGGGTACATGGCGGTGCCCTGGCCAAGGCGAGGAACGCCGCTGACTGAGCTGCCGCACCGCAGCTGTGGCGAGCAGCGTTTCAGCACGTCACAGACGGTGCTGTGCTGGCCAGAACCCGTACGTGGAACCGCTACGCCCGGGCTGGGGATGTACGCTGCTGCGGCTGGCTCGACCACATCAATGCAGACGTCCTCGGTTGCGAAGATGCAGGGGAGGCTGCCTATGTCTGTTGTTTCAGCGTCACGGACGTGGTCATTAAGCAAGAATAAATCCTCGATCGGTGGTGTGTGGACAAGCTCCTCATCGCGCCCCATGTGGCGCAGCACTACATTAGGTGACTCGTTGGGGTCAAGCAAGGTTTTAATGTCCAAGTTGGGCTTCATGGTGTCCTCAGGTTGGATGACAGGGCACGCACGACGCCGCCGCCGCCGCCGCTGCGGTGGTGGCTTTGGCGACGCCGGCAAGTACTCTAGCAACCAGGCCAACGCTGTGGATTCTAGTCGCGGCGGAGTAGAGACAGTGGCAGGAGGCGCCGGAGGTGGTGGAGGTTGGACACATGTCTGATGGTCACCATCGGAGCCTTCCTTATAGGCGTCATTGGGTGTGCAGTTGTCATCGCTGGTAGTCGGATCACTGGTGGAATTTGGCGAGTTTAAGGATGTGTCCTCCCTCCTGATATCACTGCAGTGGCACGTATTGTCAGTACAACTCTCCGGTAGTTTAGCGCTTAGTGACGAGTGAGCGAGTGATGATTTCTCCAGGCTGACCATCTCCTCGCGGTATTCGTGACGCGGCACCTTGTTGCGACACTGCGGGCACTCCTGGTATTGCATGATCCCGCAATAGCACTTTTGGAAGGCTGCTTTGTACAAGGAATCATGGTGCTTCTGCGCCTTGGACCACAGCTTTCCACTCTTGCGATTCACTTCCGGCAGCAAGTCTGGCCGCCCTTTTGCAAACGATCTGTTCCTAAAGAAGTGAAGGCCGGTCTTCTCGCTGTCGAGACTGCAAGGGGGACTGATCTTCCGAAATCCATACAAGTTGAGCTGTCTGATGAAACTTGTGATGTTTTTTGTCTTGAAGATATCGCGGCGATTTTCGAGATAGCCAACCTGGAACTTCATGTAGTCAATCGCTATGGCCGAGCCGTCCACGGACCAGGTGATGGCGCCCGATTTGCAATCATTGACGATCCTCCACAGTTTTTCGGGAAATCGTAACGCGAGCAGAGGCGGATCCATGGAAGCAGAAGAGTCTGGTGCCTTCTTGCCGCGCCCTCTCTTCAGAGAAGTGCCACTCTTTTCCTTCGAGACGTCCTTAGGATGCATGGCAAGCCGAACGCTTCGTTCTCAACCCCTAGCGATGACGTGCTTCACTGCTTCTTCGAACGTTCCACGTTCGGCACGAGCGCTTGATGAGCTGGACTCGCGTGCCGAGATTTCAACCATTTTACCCCCTACTTTCCCCCTCTCAGACTGTGAACAATATCTATCCTCATGCTTTGAAAAGTTGTTGAAGAAAAACAACTTTCTAAAGTGGGGGTAAAATGTCACGTGTAAATATCGCAAAAACGTCGACGCGGACCACGAAGCACTGAGGGACAAAAAAGAGGGACGCGGTGGCACGGTGGCACGAGGCGCGCTCGCAGTGTTTGGACCAGGCGTTCAATTCTGAGCTTGGACGAGCGAGACGTTCTGCCGGGCGAGACGCGGGCGTGTGCACGGAGGACCACGGAGCTGGGCGAGGTCCAGGGTGGCCGAGGATCCAGGTGCCAGGGGAGTTGCTGGCTGAATTGAGGATCGCCGAGCGGTGCCGAGCCGTACCGAGCGACGCGCCAGACTCGACGTGGGCAGCGAGCTCACGAGCTGTGCACCCGAGGGTACATGGCGGTGCCCTGGCCAAGGCGAGGAACGCAAGTGACTGAGCTGCCGCACCACAGCTGTGGCGAGCTGCATTTCAGCACGGCACAGACGACGCTGTGCTGGCCAGAACCCGCACGTGGAACCGCTACGCCCGGGCGGTGATCAAGAGCTCGGAAACGAGGTCCGAGGTCGCGCTGGTCCAGGCATCTACTAGACAACGCCACCGCTGCTCGAGAGTAGTGAGACCACGGGACTATTCTTCCTCATGTGCCTTGGTGGTCGTTCCGATGGCGCTTACATCACCGCCTTTTCATATCCTTTCTTTTATATATAAACGTTTGAACACGTCTCCCTGTCTCTTTCCTGCACCGCTGCACAGTAGTGGAAGTGCTCGAACCGTCCTAAACATCGCAGTATAACTTGTGGATAAGTCTTAAGACTACGGCCCTCTCTGGCTTAGCTTTCGCCAACAACTTGAGACAAGTCAGAGCGGCGGCGTATTGGAACTGGTGTACGTCCCATAGTTGTTCTCCAAATGTTAGCTGAACCCCATAGAGTTCCAAACAATCATCTTTGCCCAGTAACACGAGCAATGGTCTCAAATTACAATAGACAGTGAAATTTGAAGTTAAATAGGGCTTATTTATTAGTTTATTTCTAAGTACTCCAGTTCCCCATATTAAAGAATATAACAGGGTGACAATTGCAATCTTGAGCAATGCAAGGTAAATGATAATCTAGACAAGTACAATAATATGAAAGCAAAGTACAGTTCTCAAAACTGTAGAAAGAAAAGGAAAGACATACGTTGATATGTGGGGTTTAACGCCCCAAAACCACCATATTAATACGAGAGACGCTGTAGTAGAAGACTTCGGAAATTTCGACCACCTGGGATTCTTTACCGTGCAATCAAATCTGAGCGCACGGGCCTACAGCATTTACGCCTCCATCGGGAATGCAGCCGGGTATTGACCCCGCGACCTGTGGGTGAGCAGCAGAGTACATTAGCCACTACACCACCGCGGCAGGGCGAAAGACATACATTATTAGCGAACACATGATCAACCGTCGAAATACAACTTAATATATACAGGCCAATAAGTATACCAGAAATTAACTCGCATATGCAAGCATTGGAAAATATTGGCATCATTTGTACACAATTTCAACACAAACAAAAAATTGCGCGTTTAGATACAACGCAAACATGGCTCTCTCTCTCTCTCTCTCTCTCTCTATATATATATATATATATATATATATATATATATATATATATATATATATATATATATGTGTGTGTGTGTGTGTGTGTGTGTGTGTGTGTGTGTGTGTGTGTGTGTGTGTGTGTGTGTGTGTGCGTGCGTGCGTGCGTGCGTGCGTGCGTGCGTGTGCTTTTCATTTAGCTAAGGTGGAGCACCGAGATTCTGGGGACAACCGCAGCCGACGTCGACACCGAAATTCTTTCAACACCGGCTCTTTAAGGCTGCTGTGTTAATGCAGGCGATGAATTGTGATCTGCAGCCATGCTGAAAGGCACCTAATTTACATTACCTTATAATAATATAACTCTGCCTGTCATAGCGTGAACAAAATACTAACGCTCTATATACATGCATTATGAAATACCTCGCAGCCCTACAACCTTTTTGACGCTTGAACAGGAGGTATAGGGAAGGGGAGTTGTCGTTCTATGAGTACGTGCCCTTTTGCAGCCTTGACATTTTAGGTGAATCGTAAGTATACATAAAAACGTAAAGCTTGTATTTGCTTGTAATTTGCTGATCATCTAGCCGTAGCGCTAAACACACGTGTCAAAATGGGACACTCAGGGTGGCTATAAAATGCGAATAGCTTTGCCTCTCTAAAACCAAGACTGGTAGATACATCCTGGAAAAATTAGGCATCACTTACCCCGCGCAATTCGGCACCAAATGCGACTTCCTCGTGACGTGCGGGCTAAGCTCACAGTACCTCCGTTACCTAAAAACATGCATCCCGTACACAACGCAGGTAGACGGCTGAGCAGAGCCAAGACGATGACAAAGAGCTACGGAAACAACAAAGAAGCGGTCTTCGTAGATGCCGCTCGTTACAAACACAAACGCTGCTTCGTCGCGGCTGTAGTTAACCACAAGAAACAATGCAGCACCAGTCTGACAATGCACACGAGACGTTTAAACGGCGGAAGAGATAGCTATAGCTTTGGCCATATCACAAACTGACGCGTGTTATATATTCGCAAGCAGCTGTACGCAGCTTTGCAAATGTCAGAATATCCCCTGAAGCACTGCGTATTCTTAAAACAGGCAGAACCAACCAAGACGACAGATGCGTTCGCATTCTTTGGTTCCCAGCGCACATACCCAACACCACGGGAGATATCAACCCTAACGAGGTGGCACACAACGTAGCTTGAGGACTCACGTTCTGGGCTACGACTAATGTTGATCCCTCATCAGAATTTCCTAATGTGTGGGAGTTGGAGGACCGAATGACAACGTTCAATGAAACTACGAAACATTATAACTTACAAAGGTGTGTTTACCCCCTTCCTCATCATAAACTCACCAGGGCACAGTCTGTCCAATGGCGAAAAAATTACAAACCAGATCCTATAGGAATCCAGCGCTACCGCATGCTATGGATCCAGAGATCTACGCGACCGCTCAATGCAAAGATTGTCAGGCACGAGCTTCCTTAGAACATATACTATGGGAATGACAGGAATTAAAACTCAGTAATGAGAACGCGGCCTCAAACGACAGCCTCCGCGCGCGTTGGCTGGCCGTGCTGCTCAGTTCAGCCCTGGACGATCAGCCATGGGCAATCCAGCGGGGCGAGGAAACCGCTAGGAAGCAAGACCTTCTAGCCGACACCTAGGCGGGGGCCCAGCCCACTAACATGCCGGATACAAAATAAAGTTTATTCCTTCCTTCCCTTGGTCATTATATATATATAAAATAGATTTTCACTCTTACGTTGTTAAAACAGTTATTGACCATGTGAAAGTGTGCTGAACATGTTATAACAATATAAGCTAAATTAGGGGTGTCTTTTTTAATTGATAAGTTGCAAATAAATTATTTATACACGTAAAGGCACTGTGAAGCACGTTCGATGATCTCGTAAAGCGTGGCGCGATCATTCGGCGAAATACACCAATTATCAGTCATCATTTTGTTGTTGTTGTTTGTAGGAAACGTTTTAGACATTCAACGCAAGGTAAACACAATTACGATTGAAATGTGAATATACGTCCAGCTTAAATGCCACGTACTCTATATGCGAACTATGACGAATAAGCCATAGTTCGCATATAATTCTGCGCCATTCTTAAAGCTGCATTCACTCGTTTAGAGCGGGATTCAAGCTTGCAAGCAATACGTATTAACACCGCCAAGACCAATAATTCATGTACAGTGAGTCACAAGGTTATGCCTCCACATTACCGCGACGTCCGTGTGCATGTAAAATCCGGCTCTGTGGCACAGTGATTAAGCGTTCGACTGCTGACTAAAAAGTCCTGACGCGACGGTTGCATTTCGATGGATACAAAATACTGGAGGCCCTTTTACTGTGTGATCTCACACACATTGCGTGAAAAGAGAAAAGAAGAGAAAAGTGAGCCACGTATCTGTTTGAATCAGCATGCGACACCTCAACAGTAGCTCACAAGGGATGGGGGTGAGGAGGGATTAAAAGGGTAGGAATAAAGGTAAAGAGAGAGAGAAAGGTAGATGGGCTAGGCCAGCGAGCGACGACATAAGAGAGATAGGAAAGATGGAAACACGGTCACAGGCGTCCGAAGACGGGGCACCACTTGCGAGAGCTCTTGTCGGCGACAGGAGATGGCGTAGGGCTAATCCAGTCGGCTAGAGCTGCGCTGACGTCGTCGTAGGGAACCGGCGGCAGGAGGTGGCGTAGGACTAACCCAGTCAGCCAGAGCTGCGCTGTCGTCGGAGATCGCGAGGGTACAACCGGTCGGCACGGAATCCAGTAAGCCTTACATAACGCTGGATGGCCGATATGTTCGGAGCCCTCTAGCGCATAGTATGTGTATAATACCCCAGATGTATGTGGAGAAAGCGTATGTGCAAAATATACCTTAATTACAATTGTTTGATGACTTACCAACGCTGGAATTTTGGAATTTATATAACTGTGCGATGACGTACAAGTACTAAATAGAACACCGTGCTATGTGATCACGGGGTCAGAGTTCAAACACTCTATTCAAGACAGCTGCTCAATTGAATAGCTGTTTAACTAAACGAATGTCATCATCAGCAGCAGTAGCAGCCTGCCTGCGTTGACTGCAGGGTATAGGCATCTCCCATGTTGCACCAGTCAATTCAATAATGTGGTTATTAAACATATATATATATATATATATATATATATATATATATATATATATAGAGCGGATGACAAGAAAGTGAATTTATCTGCTGACGTCGCCGAAACGCCGCTCACAGCACCGCCATCAGTGACGCATGAAGCCATGCAAGAAGAGTGTAAATCACCATGAATTGTAGCACATCAAGGATGTTTATAGCAACCATATTTCCTAATCCAGTCCCCACGATTCAAAGCAGAATTGCATGCAATGTGAGCCGAGAGAAAAGTAGTAGTTCATTGTATTGCAAATGGTAAACACAGGTGGAAATTAGTGAATAGAGCGGGAAAGTTAGCGCCAATTCTGAAATTAATATTTCATTTTCTTCATTTTGACTGCTATCGGGACGACACAGTTTGACTCGGGTGTAGGAAAACGAGACCGTTGGACATATCAGCTAGTGCGTTCCACGGCGAGTTAAACTAGGTCTATCTCAGTGTAACGGCCTGCGATTATAACACTTACGGTGACGGACATGTTTTTTTGCTCAGCACCAATGTCGCTCTATGTGTTGCCCTTTAAAGATTACTCGCGAGCAGATGACGTATCTATAATAGAATACATGGAGTCGTGTTTTGCTGTCTTTGAGATGGGCGATGTCGAGACAATGTGAAATCAATTTAAAGAAATGTGTCATCATTGCATCAATCGTTTTATACCGAATAAACATAAAAAAGTTCACAAAACAACTCCCTGGATAACGCGAGATATAAATCACTTAAAACGAAAGATAAAACGCTTAAGGCAGAAGCATGCGCAGTCTCGTTCCCTCTCAGTCCTCAAAGACAGCCTTGCACGGGCTATACGCTCATCCAGAGATCGCTATTTTAAGACGCTGCTGCCCAACTTCATTAAAACTGACCCGACTAAATTCTGGAACTACATTGGTGACAGAAAGAAACCTCTCACCGAAATGGCAATTGATAGCGTGATTGTAACCGATCAAAGAAAGATTGCTGATCATCTTAATGCATATTTTCAAAGTGCGTTTTCCGGCTCTAGTGTTTATGTTCCAAACGGTAGAGTGTTCGACCCATGCGAAGTCTCTTTCGTGTCTTATTCTGGTGTTTTTTCGATGCTTCTGAATCTTAATTCTAAAAAGTCCTGTGGACCTGATAATCTCCCAAATGTGTTCCTAAGAAGATATGCCGAACATGTCGTTAAATTCCTGCATGAAATCTTCCGTGTTTCATTGTTGTCATCAAAGCTACCATGTGACTGGAAAGCCGCACGCATAAGTCCTGTATTTAAGAAAGGTGATCGCTTGTCGCCTCAAAATTACCGACCCATATCCTTTATCTCACCCTGCTGCAAATTAATAGAACACATAATTGCTACACAAATTGGAAATTTTTTGACACAACATCCAATCCTGACCAATTTTCAACACGGCTTTAGAAAGGGATATTCGACAGTGACGCAACTAGTTACAATAATCCACTCATTTGCACTTAACCTGGATAACAATAGGCAAACTGACATAATATTTTTGGATTTCAGTAAGTCATTCGACAGGGTTCCACACGACAAATTGATCTTGAAACTTAAACCTATTGGCCTTCCCGAAATCCTTGTAAACTGGATTGCTGACTATCTAAATAACCGTGAACAGTTTGTTGCTATTAATGACCAGCGTTCGCAGTCTCTACAGGTCACATCAGGTGTACCCCAAGGAAGCGTCCTAGGGCCATTGCTTTTTCTTCTATACATAAATGATATTGTAAATGTCATCACCCCTTCTGTACAAATTAGATTATTTGCAGACGATTGTGTTTTGTTCCGGGATATTAACTCTTTAGATGATCAAAATGAACTTAACTCAAACCTTCATAATATTCATCTCTGGTTTAATGAGTGGGGAATGATCCTTAATGCAGAAAAGAGTGTCTGCATGCGTTTGACACGTAAGAAATTTCCACTAAATAATACGTACCAGCTTGGGTCTTCAACTCTTAGAGAGGTTACAAGCTACAAATATTTGGGCCTAACTATAACTAGTAATTTGTCTTGGAACATGCATGTAGACAACATATGTTCAGCTGCCTTTCGGAAACTTGGTTTTCTAAGACATAAACTGCGTACCTGTCTTGCCAATGTAAAGCTTCTTAGTTGTTATTCTTTTATACGACCTAAACTGGAATACGCCAGCATTGTATGGGACCCTTACACTAAGCTTAAGATTAACAAACTTGAGCGGGTTCAAAGGAAAGCTGTTCGGTTTATATATTCAAAATACTTACCGTCGGATTCACCTTCCGCCCTGATGTCTGCAAACGACATTCAGACCCTTGAATCCCGCAGACGCGAACAACGGCTGGATTTCCTTCAATTATTACTTAATCAAAAACTCGCAATCGATTCATCGCCTTACTTATCTTTTCTGTCAACAAGGAACACACGACATCATCATCCCAATTTGCTAACCCCATTTTTTGCGAGAACCGATGCCTTTATGTATTCTTTTTTTCCGCGAACAGTGTCGGACTGGAACAAGTTATGCGAACCTCATTCATTGTAACGTATGTGCAACGTATTGTAAAGTATGAAGTATGCAATGTATTGTCGTTGTTTGGCGTAAGTTACTACTTGTGTTGTGGAACATAGTGTAATGTAGTGTTGTAGAACCAGGTGTGTTGTTGCTTTGCATATTGAAGTTTATTGTAGTGTATAGAGCGAAGCATGATGTTGTTACATAACGAAGTGTATTGTAGCGTGTAAAACAAAGTGTGTTTTTCGTATGATGTACGTCATTACGCCTGTGGTATGCGTGACGTGCCCTTCCTGCTTGGACCACTTAGTGTCCGCAATATGTATTAAAATAAAAAAATAAAAATAAATAAATAAATAAAATGTGTCATTAAATTTGCTTATTCATCTTCTTTTTTCTTCTCTCTTTCTTATACTCCTCTGCAGTGCGATGTAGCAAACCAGGTGCAACCTGGCTAACCACCTCGTTTTTCGTTTGCCGCAATTTCTGTCTCTCTCTTTTATCAGGGATGACTGTGGGACCTCACATGAAGACAACGTCACTCTTGACGTCAGCCACAATAGATTGGGCCTGTAAAGCCTTACTGACACCTGCAGGAAGTCTTTCGAACGATGCGGATCAAAAATAAACTAACGAAGGCAAACGAGGAAGTGCTCCACTCGCGAATGCCTGTGTTTGTGAGGAACAGCGGCATACGCGATACGCGGTCCGCACACCTTGGCACATATTCTCTCCTTCTCTCAGTGGAAGCCACGACCACATTCTGTCTTACGGTCACGTAGCAACAAGGCCGAGTCCATCACGATTCGTCACTGTTTGCCGTGCAGAGAGAACGTAACGCAGCACGAACGACTGAACTTCCGTGACCTTCGTATCAGGGCTGTGCATATACGTTGGCGCAACTACTCGTCGGCCTGCAGTCTGCCTTCCTGTGTGTACGGCGCTCTTCAATGACGTCGTCCTAATGATGCCGGTGGATGGAGTCGCTGGACGCCAGAGTGGCCTCTCGAAAGGTCAGGGGTATGAGATGCTGCAGTGTTTAGGAAGAACTCGGTAGAGGTCACGGAACTCGAGGTGGTGTACGCAACGCGGGCAAGGGACAAATCGCGTGATTATGACATGCGGCGAAGCTTACGTCACGTGTGACGCTGTCCTCACGTCAAGTGTAGACGACGTGACGTTCATCTTCACCGTGTGGAAGGCGGGAGCGCAGTACAGAGATCGTGGAGGAAGTCGCAACAAGGCGTTGCGTGTTTCATTAACGTGTGCACGGAATGGATTTCTCCTTCCAGCTTGTACCTCCTGTATGGGATGAAACGCGCTTTATTCACCAGTCTCTGGCGGCCACTTGTGAAGAGGGCGAGTCCGTTACTTGAGCGATTCAGACCAGCATGCGTTCTGAATCTCTGAACAATGTGTGTTTTTATTTTTATTTGCGTGCTCATTATTCTCGTCTCTTTGATGTGAACTTTCAATGTAAGCCGGGAATTATCACGATGTCGGCAACATCATAATGAGTTCGGTACTTCGATAATGATGTTGGTATAGCGTTCTCTAAGCAACTTATCAGAAACTACTTGATTCGACTTTATCTCTGAAATTACAGCAATGTTTATAGTGGTTTATATTTCTGTCACACTCCCGTTCTCGAGTATTGTAGCAGAGGAGCTCCTCATTAGCCAATGCCACTGATTCATGTACGTTTTCTTAGACGATATTGTGCTGTTAAACTAGCCGGACCCAGTCGAAGCTGTTTTTACGCGAGTGGCTACCATGAAATCATATGCGCTAATAGAGACTAGTTAGACTACCAAATAATACACCTTCAAATATTCAAGGGATAGAGTGTTACAGGGGCTATACACCGAAAGACAAGCCCATTCAGCCTATAGAGACTAGTTAGACTACCAAATGGTACACCTTCATATATACAAGTGATTAGTGATTAATAGATTGATATGTGGTGTTTAACGTCCCAAAACCACCATATGATTATGAGAGACGCCGTAGTGGAGGGCTCCGGAAATTTCGACCACCTGGGGTTCTTTAATGTGCACCCAAATCTGAGTACACGGGCCTACATTTTCGCCTCAATCAGAAATGCAGCCGCTGCAGCCGGGATTCGATCCCGCGACCTGCGGGTCAGCAGCCAAGTACGTTAGCCACTAGAAAATATACAGTGATGGAGCGCTTCTGGTGCTATACACAAAAAGGCAAGCCCGTTCAGCCTTCGCTCTATTGAGAAGCGAGATTGAGAGATCCAACCTTTGCATTCACAATGCGTAGATAATTATGGTCGTGCCACGGTGTACACAGGCTCTAATGAAATCTTCTCGTCGTCGGTTTGGCAACTAACCTTCGGACGTTTCCATGTAGAAAGCCATGGAAATCGAGACGAGTTTTCCATAGAGCCACGCGGGCGCACTTCCATATTGCGCTTGCACGAAGAGAGGGCGCCTGTGTCTGCTGTTCTTGCATCGCTGAGGTGCTTTCATCCCGCGGTAATAATGAAGCGCCTCGGGCGACAAACCAGTCATGCCCGTATGCAAGTGCCAATTATAGAGGTTCGTGCACGCCACCGGTGAAGGTCCCTCGCCGCGGTTGAAGGCCTTGCGTCGCCCTGCCGCGCGTTTGATAAAGCAGTCAGGAGTGCATCGCGCTCGATGTTTCGTTTTTCTAATAACCATTTCATAAGGCTGTTTTGAACCGCGATTGAAATTCGCCCTAGTCCCTCAACATAAGAGCCATAATTTAACAAAGTGGTCTTGCAGATCTTGACCCAGGCCAGCGTTCCATGCACCTGCAGCCTAAAGATTGAATATATTTGCCCCCCGGCTTGTTTGCGTTTTCTTCCTTAAAACTTGCCCCGCCGCGGTGGTCTAGTGGCTAAGGTACTCAGCTGCTGACCCGCAGGTCGTGGGTTCGATTCCTGGCTGCGGCGGCTGCATTTCCAATGGAGGCGGAAATGTTGTAGGCCCATGTACTCAGATTTGGGTGCACGTTAAAGAACCCCAGGTGGTCAAAATTTCCGGAGCCCTCCACTACGGCGCCTCTCATAATCATATGGTGGTTTTGGGGCGTTAAAACCCACATATCAATAAATCAATCAATCAATCAATCAATTCCTTAAAACTTCACTTACCTATCAATAATTGTAAGCGCGATGACTGTTCATACATCGTTCGCAACGTGAGAGTAATGGGCCCTCAGCGTTAAATCAAGAAAATTCGCGTGAGAGACATGGTGATTTGTCAGTCTCAGTCGAACTCGATGTGTACGACTGATTCAAGAAGTTGCGACAGATGCGTACAGAACAGACCCATGGCTGGCGTAAGTATTTGGTGTGCGGTTTTCACATTTCAGAGGTGTAGTGATGATATACATCGGCCACACCTGATGCGCTATCGTGATATCAGATCTGTGCACGTTACAAGCACTCAGCCACATTAGTGCGGACTTCGCAGTGCAAAATAATGTATACGCACGCAGGCTCAGCAGCGCCGGAAAAAAATAACCCTATTAAGCAGGAAGCGAGGAGACTTAGTCACGTTGATTTTCGCGCAAGGTAAACAAGACGTGAGCA
Organism: Rhipicephalus microplus; assembly: GCF_043290135.1. Lineage (NCBI taxonomy): Eukaryota > Metazoa > Arthropoda > Arachnida > Ixodida > Ixodidae > Rhipicephalus > Rhipicephalus microplus. Next base: position 74,256,421 of record NC_134703.1, read on the forward strand.
CAAGGTGTTTAGTCAGCAACGCGCCTTGGGCGATCAGCAGAGTGCGGGGCTACAGGTGTCTTTCTTCGGCAGAGAAGCTTCCGCAAGAGGTCGTGTTCTTTAAGTTATGGGTGATACACCGCAAGGATATCAACCGTGGTATTCGTTTCCTGCTTTCTTTCGGACTACACTTCCTAGTTCAGAGCTTTGGTGCTGCCATCCTGCAACTTTATATGATCACCGATAGGTCTTGTGCAAGCGTCTATTATGCACTTCATCCATATCCGTACAGGTAACTCGAGAGTGAGCTCAGCGGTGGACGCCCGAGTTCTACATTTGGCCGTGAACTCAGTAGAGAACAAGCGCTACTGATCCGGTGATAAAGCGCACACCTTAAAGCGATGATTATTAGCCAAGCAGATGGTGATGGTTGATTGCGGCAGAGATGTGGAGGCAATGCATAATAGATGCCTACACTACTTTTAACACTGGGATTTCTATTAGTGAGGCTAATGAACGTGTTCGTTTTATTAAACAAGTTGTTAAAGGCGTTATTGGAAAAAGCAGCTGCAATTTTTATGACCCGTTTTCATGATGAAACATTGTCAGGCTTTACGCATATGTCTACCTTTTCGCCCCACAAAAAAAAAACAAAAAACGAGGTGTGGTCGTGTATCTGACAGATACGCGACCATGTCTCGGCTTATGATGTGTTCATGGAATTGAAGAAGTGTTTTTGTCATGCGCTCACTTGAGACAAACTTGTACGTATAGTCTTGCGGTTTGCGTGGTTTGCAGTCGACAGTCATCGCAGGTATTTCCCCTTCATTGAGGTTTCACGCGTTATTTCTCGTAGGGAGACACTAGTAAGAATTCGCTTAGCAGCGCTAATGCACATTTGCTTCTCGGGCACGTGCTGAGCCTTAAGTGAAATCGAATCTAACCCCTGTATTCACAAACACACCTCGACTCGACTTTCACCCTTCACATGACAGAGTTGCTCACTGCGTCGCTGCTCGGCTGAAAATGACGCTGCGCTACTCAAGAATAGCAGCAAATTACCACTGATATGCAGTGACTTTCCCTGCCTAGAGATGACGCTTCTATCGGCTTTCTCAAGTGAAGGTGAAGCGTTCATTGAAGGGGCGTTCCAGAATACGGGGGTAAGTGCTGACCATGTAAAGTGAAACGCTGGAACGCCTTTTTGCGTTTAACACATCGCACTTTTCTTTTTTTTTCATGTCTTCGTGCAGAAAGCTCTTTCACGGTTTTAAGTCAACGTTTTCTTCGACCAATTATGTCATCGCGTGGGTGTACTTACAAAATGCAATCAACTTATCTAGGCGAATAATCAGATATAAAAGTAAGTTTCGGCTTTTATTAAGCTTGCCGTGAACTTTCGGCGTATGAAAAGAAAACGTAGTAACTGTTATCAGGAGCTCCGGCGAACGAGCCCATGCATAAACTCGGCTTCCTACATATGGTGCAACGCTGTAGAGGCTGTGCAAGAAAAAAAAAAACGTCAGCTGTGCGTGAAAGTATGTGCGTGAAGCGCTATCGTCGTTACTTAATCCTCACTTAATCCATTACCCTTCAATACAGCTAGCATATTGTGCACAATGCGTAGTTTTAAGAGCCCTCCGCTGGTAAAACGAACGCCGATACCACAATGAAATAAAGGCTGTTAAAAAGCGTGTTTTGGTGAATGTGCCTTCTTTAGCCACTAGAAACGCAGAATAAATAACACGACCGTATGTCGGGTTGTTGCCGCTTGTGAGAGGATGAAGAGCGAATTTCGTCAACAGAGTTTGCGAAACAGTCAAGTGGTCTTCCTCGCATATGACTTGAGTATAATAAAACGAGCTCCATTTCTCAGTATAAAAGCCGTGAGCTGTTGAGCAGCATGTGGCACCTTAATAATCTGTGTCATAAGCCACCTAATAGTGCGCCTACACAAATCGAAGTGGTGCGGTGAAAGTGATTAGCAGAAAGGAAATATTAGAAACAATTTACTTACTCTATACGTATACCACAGCCCCACGGGACTTGCTTCTTTCTTGATCACTCGCCAACAATAAGCAATGTGTCGAGCCACTGTTCTACCTTTATTAGCCAAGGAATAGTTTTTTTACTTAGTTACCTATCATTTCTTTATGCGTGGCATTTGTTTACGAGCATTACTCGAACAATTAACATTTCTTGGGCTAAAGCCATGTCGCGGATAGCCGTTCGTTTCCGCTCAATGTCTAAGCATACAACGCCTTTATATGCTATCGGCAGCTGCCCAGACGCTCGACAGTTACATCATCGCGATAAGCCGCGCACACAATGCGACTGTCGATCGCTTGTTCTTTCTTTTGCTTTCACTTTGATGCGCAAATGACTGCCGCTCCGAAGGAAGGTCGCCGCTGCTCTTTCGTCATTTTCCTTCTTTGAACCGGGCAGGTCAGATCTCTGAGGGCCGTTCTGCACGGGGCGGTGCCCCGTGGTGGCAAGACTTCAGGAAAAAAAGCTTTATGCCAGCTGGTTTGAAGGGAGTGGCTGTGCGCCTCGTATTATTAAGAGTGCGTACCAGCGCAAACGACAAAAGGAGACATGATAAAGGACACAGATGCCCTCTCTGGTCGTTTGCGCGGACACGCGCTCCTGATCATGTTGCACCACTCGCTGATACTACTGATGATTTTATAATTGATTTCATTGATATGTGCGGTTTAACGTTCCAAAACTATCACATGATTATGAGAGACGCCGTAGTGCAGGGCTCCGGAAATTTTGACCACCTGGGGTTTATTAACGTGCACCTAAATCTGAGCACGCGGGCCTACAACATTTCCGCCTCGATCGGAAATGCAGCCGCCGCAGCCGGGATTCGATCCCGCGACCTGCGGGTCAGCAGCCTTGTACCTTAGCCACTAGACCACCGTGGCGGGGCAGCTCAATACTACTGTCTTGCATGCTTCTCGTTTACGAAACGAGACATATGTCCCCGTGAAAAAAAGGAGACCAAGTAGTCAACGGTTCCTCAACTGGTAATGTTCCCATAGATCAACTGTAGCACAGGGCATTGCGTGTTTTATCATTCAACCTGTCAAATTGATGTACAGTTGGCACCGAAACTTTAGAGATTGATTGATTGATATGTGGGGCTTAACGTTCCAAAACCACCATATGATTATGAAAGACGCCGTAGTGGAGGGCTCCGGAAATTTCGACCACCTGGGGTTCTTTAACGTGCACCCAAATCTGAGCACACGGGCCTACAACATTTCCGTCTCCATCGGAAATACAGCCGCCGCAGCCGGGATTCGAGCCCGCACCCTACGGGTCAGCAGCCGAGTAGAAAATTTAGAGAGCACTAGCAACAAGAACACTTCAAGTTTATCAGTGATGTGTGGTTGTGTTCGGTCGAACAGCGCAGTACATGTTGTTGTCGCATTACATAACAGGCCGGTAATCTAAATTCACGGCTAGCTCGGGAACCAGCAGGAATATTAGGTTTTTAGCCATGCTTCATTGTCCTCGAGCTCTTTACGTACGCGGCACTGGAGCTATATTATGAGCAGAGCATGGGGTACAAGAGATTTCAGTCTATCTTAATGGTCTGTTTCAACAGAAACGAGGCTACGTTTGTAATGCTAGCAACGATTGGGCAATGAGCGCACTCGGAGGGGTGAATGTTTTGGTCCGTTAATATTGGTTGTGCATTGTCGCGAATACCACCCATGGAACTCGACCAAGAGAAGATGTCGATGTTCTGCACGACTTATGCAAGAGGCGGCGATTGCACATCGTGGTCTCTAGAGTGGGTGGAAAGCGATGCCACGTGATGGCATATCGCGCGCATGTGTTCACCGCCCCTGGTGCATACTCGGCTACGTGCCAACTCGTGCCATGTTTGTTTCTCATAAGCGAATTCTGATTGCTGACATGGTTTCAAATGTGCACTTTCGCTCGTTGCACAACAAAACAAGTAGAAATGTCGGGCGTGTGCGAACGTGTCATTGCGATACGTGACCTGGGACCATGCAAGCAGTGGTGCGCAGTCATTTAAAGGTCGCAAGTACAACCACAACTTTGTTGCGTAACATAGCGGCGCATGGTCACTTGCTTGTCTCACAAATCAAAGCAGGACGGCCGATGACGAGAGGTCTAGGATGCTGACGACTATTTTATTCCATACACTCTGTCATCGAGCGTGACACTGCCGCCAATAGTATATGGCGAACCCACGTTCAGAACATTTTTATTGTATATTTAAATTTGATCCAATATATATGTATGAACAGATGAGAACAATGATGGTGCAGAGTTCGGTAAGGTAGTCGTGGCTATCAAATGCACTGCCTCGTTCGCTCTTTCCGGAGCGCGATGATTTGTTCTCACATGATCCTCAACTATGCATGTTTCACATATGTCGGTGACAGATACGACATTTCTTAGTGCGTGTATGCGCAGCCTTTCCGGGAAAGCTAGATGTTCCGCATGCGCGTGTGGAAACCCTCATCTTCCAAGATTCTCAAGAAACCGCTTCCTCTGGACACATAATACCCGGGCAAAACCAGCCAAGTGGCTTGTTACAGGACTGTGTGCAACATGGGGAAGCAGAATGCCTAGAAATGAAGGCCCACGATGGATTTCCGGTCGATTATTTTATCACTCTGTAAACTGAGATGGGTGACATGCGAATATATGGTGTATGAGGATGAATAATTGATTATGATGAAGATGATGCGAAGAGAAAATTAGTGAAGTTTCTTCGCAGTTCGACGTTGAAGCTGATGTATTTTAACCGATTGAGAGTGAAGGCGAATTATCTTTCCTCAGATATCGGACTGACCGAAGTAAGCTATCGCTTCTCACGGCATCGAAAATATTTTGTCTGCAAAAGCCATCCGCTTCATTGTTGCTAACATGAGAAGGTACCCACTGACACGTTGTCTTCAACAGAGCTGGTGTACTGGAAGTGCAAGGGCTTCTGTATATTGGTGTTTTACATGCGGGTCCGTATTCGGCTTGTGTTTACGCAAGTTCCACTCAAGCAGGCACTCTGGCTAAAGCAATGTAGTATCTGCATTACTGTGCGTTGAGCTTCGTGGCAGCAATCGAATGGCTATTATACACCACCATCACTCTAAAGGGCTGCGCAAAAATGTCCCTTGAACAATACAGAGCACTTAAACGTTCTGGAACGCTCCTCAAATAAGTTGCACGTGGGTAGCTCACATCGCACTAACGTAATGCTAACATTCGCTTCTTGGCACATCGAAAGTTTAATCGATAGTTTAATCGACGTTTGATCAATATTTCTGTAGACGCTCGTTATGAATCAATTTCGCTTGTGTATTAGCCGGAAGTGACTTTGAAAACCAGCAGAAAGTAGCCTTCTTACACACATTCATTCAGACAGCGTGAATTCCGGCGTGCAGGTACACATAACACACGACTGACTTCAACAGCACATGCCTGTCTCTCGCGCCAATGACAACGTGAAACGTTACCTCTAAGTCTACGCTAAATTAATTGAAGGGAGCAGGGCTCCTGTTCGTTGTATGGGATGCAGATCGTTTCCGTTAGCTGCTATTAGGCACTTATGTTGTCTTGGAAGACAACTGTTCAACTTCGCTTGACGTTGAATTACGGGCTAAGCGACTCTGATATCATTGTGCATAGAGCTGTTCAGGGGGGGGGGGGGCGAAGAACTTGACTGGAGTGCCCCGCCTAGGTGGTCTAGTGGCTAAGGTACTCGGCTTCTCACCCGCAGGATCGAATCCCGGCTGCGGCGGCTACATTTTCGATGGAGGCGGAAATGTAGGCCCGTGTGCTCAGATTTGCGTGTACGTTAAAGAACCCCAGGTGGTCGAATTTTGCGGAGCCCTCCATTACGGCGTCTCTCATAATCATATGGTGGTTTTGGGACGTTAAACCCCACATATCAATCAAACTTGACTGGAGTGGCAGGGGCATCCTATACCTCGCCTCTTTCTCTCCTCTGGGCTTTGAATATTCAAGTTAGAGAAATATTTGTATGGACATAGAGTCCACACCACCATAAAAGTAAAACACTGCTGCGGTCTCGGGGGCAGACGGGAGCCAAGTTCAGCTTGCACAAGTATCACAAGGTCAAGTTGCACTTAGCAGTGAAGTTACGACCTGAGCATTTCTTGGAACAGCAGAATCAGAATCAGGTTGCTTATGATAATTTACGAATTGAGTATCTCTTGGGACAGCAGAATCACCCGCCACGGTGGTCTGGTGGCTAAGGCACTCTGCTGCTGACACGCAGGTCGTGGGATCGAATCCCGGTTGTGGTGGTCGCATTTTCAGTGGAGGTGAGAATTCTAGAGGCCCGTGTGCTTAGATTTAAATGCACGTCCAGCCACCCCAGGTGGCCCAAATTTCCGGAGCCCTTCACTACGGCATCTCTCATAATCATACGGTGGTTTTGGGACGTTGAATTTCAACAGTTATCTCAGCAGAATAAGAATCAGTTTGTTCGTGTTAATAATTTGCGATAATTGCATATGTATGCATAAAAGGAGATCCCATTGTTAGAAATAAAAATGGGACCTCCTGTTTCGCCGTCAGCAGAGGTTGCTCTCATTCTTTCGTCGTCGCCAAGGTAACGAGGGCTACTGCAAATCCACGTTCAAGGGGAACAGAACGACGGACTAGTTGGGGCGGATTCGTAATAGCTTGCTTAGCACAAAGAAGGCGGCAGAAGAAAGAGAGGCAGGGTAAGTACTATGCCCCAGAGTTACGTCACGCCCGTCTCCTTTCGTCATCATCCTTTGTGCTACTTTACCGCGATCCAGCTGTGGCGTGCCTGTGTAAGAAGCATTCCTTCGTCGAGCCATCGCTTGTCGTCATTTCTTGGCCGTGAATTTGCTGCGCTCGTCACTCTGACGGTCGCGAACAGCACTCGCATTCACGAAACGACCCGCCCCTTACACGGAAGAACGTGCACTTCCCCTGCCGGGACAGGTCTATCACGAGTCGGGGCAGCCTCGCTTCCTGCCGATGGGCGTCGAAAGCTCGGTCCAAGTTTACTCGGCCCTTCACAGGGACATCGTTGACGTGGTGGCGGCGTCGTGGTCGAAAGCCAGCCGCGGCGCCGGTGGCAGAAGCGCCGAGCCAGCCGGTTACGCTGCAACGCGCGTGCACCGTGACCTTGAGGAACGCCCCCACTCACTCTCTCCCCTGAAGCCGCCACATTATGTGCATACGTTATATGCAGAGTTGCTCCGTCAGCGAGTGCAGAACGCATTCGGCTTAGCTAGCTATAAGAGCGACCTATTCTCTTGTCTGAGACATCGCACGAGCGAACGATCAAGCGCCTGTGCATTGCCTGCACGAGTGTACACACGTCTCGCACGCTGGTCCGCCGCGCCTCTGTCCGAGTGACCGTGTTCTGGACTTGTGATTGCCGTTTAGGAAAACAAGATCGACTAGCATCGTCCACCGGCTTGTATTTGTCCAGGTAAGTGCGCTAGACTTGAACCAAGAACTGCGAATGTTTTACGCTGTTCCACCAATCCTTATTAGACTGCGTGCGCGAATGCAGCTTGTTTGTTTACGAGTGACGCCACGCTTGCGCGGCCATGCAAATACGCTGTACCTATGGGCAGCTTTCCGAACAAAGAAAGAAATGCTTTTTCAAGCATTTAATGTCATGCCGCTGGCTACGTTCTGATATTTCGACATATTTATGAGTGTTCATTAGGGAAAGTTTGCATTATCGATATATCCGGATAAGTTTACCCCTTGAAAGAATTTCAGTGCTGTTTAGAACTTACTCTTTTGCAATATGGCACTAGTTCTCGGTCGTCGTTTTGGTTTTACAACCAAGGAATGGAGTGCCTCTGGTAAAGAAATTATACTGCGAAGCACAATTAGGTATATAAAAGAGAAAACCGGCGAATGATTAGTTTACATGTCGCGAGAAGGTCAGGGCCTACGTGAATCTCTGCGTCATATCCCGAGTAATAGCCTGTCAACGATTTCATGGTATTGCATTACGTTGTCATGATCTCGTCGCCAGCACGTTGGGACAGTAAGTACATGTGATTTGGATGCCTTTGCCTTCACTAAGGAGTACAAATATTGAGAGAATGTAAAAAATTGCAAAGTGTAATGCCGACGCCCCAAAGAACCACATTACGTGCAACGATTCTCTTGCATCATGGCGGGCTCATAAACAACGCGAGATAATCTATTTTAGGAACTAGTGACAGTGACTGCTGCTGCGATTGCGCTTTACGTACCAATGCCTTGCGCCTCACGTGACGCTAACGGGGCCTTGCGTATCACCGATAGATATTCTTTTAGGGGCGTGGTTATCTAGTTAAACGGAAGTGTGTATGTCAAGTTAGTTTGATATAGCAGCAGACCTCAGTACAAAAGTTTAACACAAACACACGCACTCTATTTGAACTTGTATTAATTGTTTCGTGTTGCATGTCTTCGCTGTATGTTTTTCCGTGATTCAGAACCTTACCACCTATATAGTGCTCTAAATGACTTGACTGAAGTGTGAAGCTAAAATGACATGGAGTTATCGTCCAGTGGCTGTAAGCGTGCTACTGGGCGATGACCCCATGACATTGTAACGTCGCACGTGCGCAAGCTGTTGCCCTAATATCCGGCGTTTCAAATATAGTGAAGCTCTAAAAAATCTACATTTATTTGCAACATGGTAACACACACACGTCAGTGGGAATTCATTATGAAAACTGTCGGATACTTTGGGCTAATGTGAAATCGTGCAATAGCGACATATTCGGTCATAAAAAGAAGCAGCCCCGATGAAGCCGTTTAGATGGAAATACGTGTAGATGGGTTCTTCGTAATCGCCGTCTATGCAGGCCAAAACGTAATGCTAGACAGTCCGTTGTAGCAGCCAACAGCAAAGGCACCACAGAATGCTTCGTGTTTACATCTTGCTTCTTTCGTGTATCTCCTCTTCCCGGGTACATCTCGCTACTGGTGTCGTTGACATGAACAATGCGGTGAAATTCAGCTGTGGCACACGAAGATCACGAAGGCTTCTTGCCCATAGGACCTTAGCGGTGCAAGGAAATGTGAACGTCGTTTCATTCATAAATGGAGCTTCTGCCGTAGAACAGTGAAATGTGTGATATTAGTCGAACTGCTTCTGACATCGATTCGAACAGTGTGGAATAACATTTTTTTCTTTTTTTGTTTGTTTGTTTCTAGTTAATATGTCCCGTCGCTGTACATTACAGTGCTGTAAAACACCTAGAGCTTCAAATAATGTAATTAATCCAAATGCCTAGGCTACGCTGAACATTTTATTGACACCCATTTTATTTATTTCCTTTTTACTTCTTCTTCTCTGTCTTCGCAATATTTTTCAAAGTTAGCGCTCTGTACCCAACAGCAAAACATTTGTGCTTTTTCGCTTTTACTCGTTATACACTAGGCGCTTTGCCGACGAATCAACAATCCTAAAAGCTGGCACAAGTTTATCAAGGTCGCTGTAATTCCGTCACTCTCTTCTTTCTTCGCTGCACACTCAACTAAATCCTGTCCTTTTTTTTCAATTAACGCTTTTCTTTTTCCTATCTCTCCAGACAACGCCATGGACCACTTAGACAGTTCTTTTAAGCTTGGATATTCGCGCGCGTCAAGTGTATATTGGAAGCTTCGCGTGGCGTGTCGCCACCGAAATTTCGAAAATTTCCGTCGCCCTTCACCGACATCCGGAGTCGTAGTTGCCCTGTCCCACGGCCTATAATTGACTTGTCATGTTCGAAAGAACAGTCACATTCAAAACCATCGTCGCAACTGCTGTACGCATAGGCAGCCTGTCTTGTGAGGCACATGCATGTGTCTGAGAGCATCGCGCGCATTCTTTATTGGCTTGGCGTGTGTAAATCGCCACCGCCTTTGTCGTCTATTTTAGTACGCCTGTGCGCAGCATTGGATGCTTTTATGCTTCCGCTTTTTTTGTTCAACGGCTGCACAGATCTGGCCTGGGGTTAAACAGGTGTTACTTGGATTCTATGTAACTTAAGATTTGCATGAAGATAAACATGCAGCCTGATCTTTGCAATTAAATTTCAAGTGACAAATGAGTCTCTTCATCAACTTCATCACTGTATATAATTTCAAACAATTAGCGTTCAAGTTGCACAGTTTGGGTTATCTTCGTACGCGTACACAACAGTGGCGCTAATCATTCTGGCATGCTTACGGTGTCTTATAAAGCGAAGACGCAGTAAGATAACCTTACACTGCCGTTATGTATCGATGCACTTTATGTATTTTCATGTGCTGTGTCCATATTATCTCTCTTTTTTTGTCAGTCATTCAGCTACTTTCAAAAATAATAAACATCACCTGCGGTAGTTGTATCACGGGACGCACATCAGTAATTTGCTAGAATTAGGATATCTCACCGCATGGCCACACGTGAACATGGGATTTAGTTTCTAAGAGTGAAGTGGCTGAACAATATGGTGGGTATCATTCAGCCAAGTTTGCACGAAGCTTAGCGCATTTGAATGACAAAGAGAAAGAATGCAGACTCGCGGGTGGATATAGTGTCGAGAAATGGCAAACTCTGCAGGGATGCCACGCAGTATGTTACCGTATCTTTCGCGTGTAGAAATTAAAAAAGAAATGGTTTAACTATTATCCAAAATACTTAAAGGTGTATTCTTTTCTCGGTGGTCACTAAGAGGATAGGTTAAAGAGCGTCTTTCTGCAGTTATCACACCAGTAAAGTTCGTTTCCTTATAGCACAACCGAAATACGTTCATGTATCGCGTCATGCCGCAGAAGTGTCTCGACGTTCACAGTAATACTCTAGTGTTTCCAAGTTACTCGTCTGATGATCCTCTCAGATGATGCTCCCAGTTTACTAACTCTAGTCTCCTTGCGGACGAATGAGAAGGAGCTTCAAGGTGATAATAATGCTCGGTACGTTCTTCCGTCCCGAAAGGGCTTAGAGGGTCCGAGATAAATATACCTTAACACACACACACACACACACACACACACACACACACACACACACACACACACACACACACACTGTTCTGCTTAACTGCTTGAAACGAAAAGCTCAACAAACACCATAATAATTTGAGGCACTTTTTCACAGGACCTTCAGCTCAAATCGGCTCATTCCTCTTATCTAGTGCGCGTTAGTGTTTGTCTACATTAGGATAGGAGTTTTTCTCAGGGCGTTAGCCTTTAAGATTATTCACCCAGGAGGCATTAGAGCAGGAAGAAGCTGGATGAGGTTCAACGGCCTGTCATTTTTATTTCTTCAAACACGCACGCATCCATCAGTCAGGTTTGAGGTGCACGAACGTAACAAGACTCCCTCCGACTGCGGAGTTCCCGCGGTTGTCGTTTTCCTCGAAGTATTAGTTATTCTTCCGCTCTGTTTATTTGGTTTTCCTACGAGGGAGTGGGTTTGGCTTCCCCTACAGATGCGCTTTACGTGTGGAGCGCTTACGCCACTCCTTGTGTATACGAGGAAAGCATGTCGCTTGTGCGGAACTGTAACATGTCATCTTTATGCATAAGCTGTTTCAGTCGGCATCAGCGGGAGCGTCGACAGGTTTCGAACGAAAGCTTCCATTTCCCAGGTGGGAAGCATGCCATGAATAAGAGAACTGTCATAAAACTGTCCTCCGTGAAATTTCTATCTATATCGTTGAAACGCCTCATGCTCGAGCTGTACAGTTTTTTTACATTGGTTACTATGTTTTTTGTTTTCTTTTGGTTTTCTTGATGGTTAATGTGTGCGCGTACGTGAAGAAAAGGAGTGAGCAGAGGGGGGGGGGGGGCACGTTTCTTATTGAAATCCTACTTGTTAGGAAACGTAGGTGCATTTACATACCTTATAACCGTGTCTTTAGGTTGAGCCCTCAAAGGCATGGCAATTACTACCTGGAGTGGGGCTCAAGGTAATTTTTTATCGCTTTCCCATTTTCCTTGTGATACTTAAATGCTTCTCTGTGAAATCTATTGTCTCCTCTATTTGTTGGCAGTCGATGTTCTTTGTCTCAAACTTTTGAAAGACGAAGACCCTTAAATCAGCAAACTGTTTTGTAATGTTGCCAATACGTCATTGCAGTTGAGTATGACCAACGTGTTGTTAGTATCGGAATAATGGACGTGCAAAAGCGGCTGTAGCCCTATAAAATGCATTTGACGAAGCACCTGGCTTTAAAGGCTGCTGCTACACGTTGCCGGGCATCCGCTCCTTTTAGTTCTGCTCTGAAAAGAAGCCTGCCAGCACAGCACAGAAAATCGAGGAGTTTATTCAGTATGTTTACTTCGACAATGTGTTTTCTCTGTCTGTGTGGAAAAGTACACGCCCTTTTCTATTGTATGGTACACTGACGAAGCTAGTGACACCGAAAGCGCTCTGGCGTGCACTGCAACGGTCCACCAAGCACGTGTGACGCAGTTGGCCCCCGGAGAACGGCTACGTGCACTCGCATTGCTTGCGCAATGTGAGCGTAAACAATGTGAGTAGCAGCCGCAACACACTAGTGACGCTGTACATACAAATTCACAGATTTACTTGTACAAGTGAACCGTGAACAGAAGCACCTCGAGTGCCACACCACAGGAAGTGGTGCGTGAAATACACCCCACCTGTAGGATTTATTTACTGATATGTGGGGTTTAACGTCCCAAAACCACCCCATGATTATGAGAGACGCCGAAGTGGGGGGGGCTCCGGAAAATTTGACCACCTGGGGTTCATTAACGTGCATTCAAATCTGAGCACACGGGCCTGCAACATTTCCGCCGGCATCGGAAATGCAGCCGCCCTGTAGGATTTATGAGCGGCAAGCGAGGCCGTTGAGTTAATGACAGAATCACGGAACACTTAAATCACCTGAATACGCCGCAGTGCATTTCTTCGCACAATGAAAGCCACTGTTCCAATATATACGTCCCAGTGCGGCAATATTGGGCACGAACAGTCGATAACTACAGGAAATACTTCGTATCAAGGAAAAAAGTAATTTACGTGTAAATTATGTTCTCTCTTGAAGCTTAAACTCCTCCGAGTTTATTTCATATGTGTTCACGAACCTCCGGCGCCCTGTCTGCATCGAACAACAGTCATTTCACGAATGTGACACCCACGTACTGATATACGCGTCTTATCCGTCAGATGGTAAAACAATTCATTGGCTTCTTTAAGATATGTTTTGGTTTCTTCGCGTTCAGCTATGTCCTTGCACAGTGTAATGTGCACTTACTTGACTACAGCCAGCACCACCCTCTCCTGTTTGCATGTGATAAACTGATTGCATATGTGACTACCTCTTCTTCGAATGACATGCGCGTCGTTTGGTACGCGGTTTTTTATGCGAAGTTTCAAGTTCCGATGAATTTTTTTTCTAACCACCCATAATCGCACCTTAGTGTACAAAGCGTGCGGGGCTGTTCTTTTCGAGACGTCATCACTCGGGCGACACGCATTCAATGGAATAAGCACGGCCCCCGTGATTACACGCGATCGGGTTGGCGTGTATCCTCTGCGGACGCCCCATCGTCGCCAACGAATGCTGCCCGCGGAACATGTGATCATTGCCGGTGAGCGGAAACATCGCTGTGTCGCTGCAGCAGCCGTGCGTCAGAGTCTGGGTAATATGGACGATTTCTGTCGGCGCGTTTCAGTTAGTTCGTTCTTTGCGGTGTCTTAGAGAGATATGTTTCAAAACCAAATGTGTGGCTAAAGTGGTGCTTTCTGAGTCTGCTCGTATATGTAAAGGTGGTTGATTCAGCCGAGTGAACAGTTCGGCTTCGAGATTTTCGTTCACTATAGGCCACGTTGCCGCATGCACTTGTTGCGTCTTCGCTAGCAAGGGCATTGGCTGGACAAGTGCATTGCAAAGTTAATGGGAGTACTTAACTCTGATACCACTAAAATCTCGCTGGCATGCACGTGCAGCTTTTTTTTCGCTTTGTTTTGTATAAAGCATCGTCCATGGGCAAGGTCTCAAATCGCACTGACTTCGACGACCCGTGTTAGAGTTAACGCGTTCATAACAGTCTACCACTTTCATGTAACTATCGAACCTTGTACTGATATCTCGAGTGGCGGAAAATCAGTACTCTTTCCTCTATATAGTTGGTCACCACGTTACTCACATCCATTCCTACGTGTGACAATCGCTCGACACAACGCGCTCATTTTTTTCCCGTCTCTCCCTTCGCGGTGACGCCACAGGCGTCACAGGTAGGTCACCGACGGCACTTCCGATATCGATTGCGACGTCGAAAAAGCTTCCATTGTCTGTTGTATTTGTAACGGGCACAACACTTGGCTATCTCCTTCACCGAGCCCATGCCTTTGTAAACGCGTGCGTCCTATCGGGGAGGCGACGTGCGCGTCTCCTTCTCCGACTTTTGCCGCACGGCTACGGCTCCGAGATAAGAACGTAAGACGGGCAATTTTAAGCTGCCAGAGAGCGTCAGATGCGTTGAGGCGACCGTTCATGTGAGTAGTTCGGCCGGGATTCTGAGCGACGTGTTTTAATGTGACATGAGCGTGCGACAGGAATGTCCCTGGATCGAGCAAAGTTACGCTGACTCAAACATCAGTAATTTTGGGGGTTTAGCGTCCCTAAACCACGATATGATTACGAGAGATACCTTGGTGGAGGATTATGTAAATTTCGACTATCTAGGGTTCTTTAACGTGCGCTTAAACTGAAGCAAATGGGTCTCCAGCATTTTGCCACCGCAGTTGGGATTCAACCCCTCGACCTTCTTGCCAGTGCTCGAGCACCGTAACCAGTAGTCCACCGCGACGGGTGACAGACTTTGTTAACCATTCAAACTAGAACATGAATCCCTTGTGCCGCGTTATTCGCACGCTCTCTTTCAATGTTCACAAAAACTTAATGATTGAACTTTGCATGTTTGTCTTCATTCGAGCTACATTGAAGGAGCGAACGGGGCTCGCGGCTTTAAGTCGTCGCTGGTTTCGATGATTCTGAAACAGCCATGCATTAGTAGCCCATCAAGGCTCCGAACTTAGGATAATCTGCCTATACTCAGACAATGAAAATATTGGTCCCATTCAAAATGTTGCACAAAGGTCGTGCGTGAGTGTTATTTTGAATGCGAAATAACTATGATTGCTACGACTGCTCAATTATGTTTATCTTCATGAAGTAACCTTGAATGTCAAAAGGGGTGATAAGCTTCGCCGCTTATTACATCTCTACACAACTTTATGAGCCGTAATGCAGTGTTACATCATAACCGCGATTGAGAAATCCTCAGCGGCACTCGCAATAGCGCTTATGTACGACCATTCAAGAGAACCACATGCAGTGTATACGATAATATGTGGCAGTTACGATGCGGTATCGATCCCTGACCCAGGTGCCCATTGTCTCGGGAAGTAGTAAACGTATCGGTGCGTGGCTAATATAGCTTCAAAGGTAACTTCTCACCTATACATTTATATATAGGAGAATGAGAAGATGGTTAAAGCAGTGCTTCTAAGTTGAAAATTACGTACATCTATGGTGATATCAGAACTAAATCTTGTGAAAGAAACCATTCGAAAATTGCACAAATCGCATACCTAAAGGAAATCGATTGCCTTGCAAGCATTTTCCCATAAGTAGGAAGTTGATACCTAATGTCAGATCTAAGTCATTAAAGGTGAACCAACGCACTAACAGCAGCCGGTCTTTTTCGATTACAACATGCTTATGAAATAACACGTTAATAGCACTTCTTCGGCAAGTTCTTGCGATTTACTAAGCTTCCCTTTTGGGTGCTAAATCAACGCACACAGAGAGAAACGAACATACAGACACGCAGAGTCAGTGTGGTTACACGTTTCACTCGGCGTCTGTTGCTTTAGCGCGTAGAAATCGTGTTTACTTGGGAAAGTTTGTTCAATATAGGCGAAATAATCAAACAGTTGTCCTCCTATTTCTGGCTCTGTGTGTTTTTCAGGTAAATATATGGGTTTACAAATAAGTACATCGAAAATGGGAACTATGGAGAACGAAAGTGGCAGATATTGGAAGTGGAAAACTATATAGTGTCGTGGTAGTAGTAGCGGAACGCTTTTGTAATCACCTTGTACGTTTCCTTGCAGATCTCATTTGGCCCGGATTATTTGAGTAGTTCTCTGAGGATGACCGCTGTGCGGCTGCAACTCGAGCGGTGCTTGTTCCTTCTGCTGCCAACACTGCTACTGCTGGCATTGCCTGCTGTCCCGGAAGGGGAAGCAGCGCCGATTGTAACATCGAACTGCAGCGAGACGTTCCTGCGCTACAACCAGAACCACACCATGTGCCGAGAGGAGCCAGAGTGCGAGATCCAGGTTGCGGGCATCGACGACAACGTCAAGCAGCTCATCCTTAAACTGCACAATCACTACCGTAGCCTCATCGCCGGAGGAAACGAGACGCACATGCCTCCGGCAGCCAACATGCTCGAAATGGTAAACACTTGCCTACTGCGGTAAAATGAGACACTGTTTCGACAAAATCTGGCTGTTTTGTGCTGGTAAGGTATAAAATTTTTCACGGATCCAAACAATTTAATGGCTATAGCTAAATGTCGTATTATATATAGGCTAGAGCGTAATGCCGTTTGCCACGTACGGCAGTAGGTTCGCCTTGTGCATTCGTTCATAAAGGGGAGGGTGAAAACACCATCACCTTTCTGGGATCGTGTTGAATGGCTGCAGGTAACCTCTAGGGGCTCTGGTGGCCGACAGAGGATGAACAGATTAGTTCGCGCTCGCTTTCTCGGCGCACTCTATAGCTGTCTACTCGTAGCTTCCGGTTGGCCTCCATTATCTTGCCGAGGGTAGCGGCCGACTACGAGCCCACATTTGGCACCCCTTGTGGGCATCCAAGTGGTGTGGCCATGCTATTTTGTAACGTTGAGTTCTATTTCTTGAAGGTAACGAATTTTGGGTCACACAGATTATGCAAATAAGAGATCCATGGTCATAAAGGATACGTCCTTACCGGTAGACTTTTTGGTTATAGAGTGCGTAACCCCCCCCCCCCCGTGGACACGCAACGGTCCTGAAGATGATAGCTCGTGCGTTGTGTACGGATATAGCCTTCGCGCAGCTATGCAGCCACAGCGCAGCGATTGCAAACAGAGGGCAACAAGGATGAAAAGGTGGTGACCGACAACAATTTTCACGAGATGCTTCCGTCAGTTGTCCGTTCTCTCTTCCGTCAGCCGTCTTAACGCTCTTAACGAGTCTGTACACGCTTCTTGCTCAGAGTCGCCTTTCAAGGGCGAATCTCCTTAGCCGTGGGTCGTACGTCCCGTGTCGTCGTAGTAGCCACCTCTCGTTTTGTTCTTAAAATGTCCGCTGGATGGCGGTACTTGTATATGATGAATATATGATGAAAAGATGCGAGATGGTGGTACTTGAAGTGTTCACTAGATGGATGGATCGACGTTTTGCCCAACTCCTTATTATTCACTCCATGGACATGCTGTGATTTTTTTCCTTGGTCCCGTGACATTTCTGCAACTTCCCAGCTGCATCGTTTTTATAGATATGCGATTTCCGCATGTTCTCTGCAAACCGAATCGTTCCTAACTGTGCAATTTTGATAGGACAAAGCTCGCTAGCAAATTCCATCAAACTTCTGCCTCTAGCATTGTCGCTCGCATCTGAACCAGTGATTAGGCGACCAAACGGGCTTTTCAACAACCCGGCGAGCCGCAATTACCGAGTCGAAGAATTGCGAAATGGGCAATAGTCGTAGCGCAAGCTTTTGACCACTTGCGCTATAGCAAAAGCCGCACACCAGCAGGCGTGAGTGTCGTAAAATGCACACATGCCGGTGTACGGGAAGGGTACCAAGCGGGACACGCAGCCTGCAATTCGATTTCCTTGTAAGGCATTTCGCGAGTCGGGACAATGCACGCTGTGAGGTAAGATGACCTTGGCACCCCCTGTCTGTGTGTTCAGGATGCCTCCGCCCCTGCGTACTTTCAGGGCGCCGACTAGGACGTGAGCTTTTCTTTATTCGGTGGAGAAGCTGGCGATTGTGGCATTTTCCTTCGTATGTTGATTACACACGTCACCGTAAAAGCAGTTTGTGCTTATATCCATGTTCGCTGGACAAGTTTTTGATGTTTTATTGATGAACTTTGCGAGGAAGTGGCTACATGTAGGTAACATTTAGGAATCGCTTACTAATAAACGTTGTACCTCCACAATTGTTTATTACGTGTCCATATCGAGAAGATGTACAAAAAAGCGCTCTTCCCACTATCAGATATTTTCAATCAGTTTGCTTTAATCAATGTTTAGCTTTTAGGTTGCCGCTTAGAATGTATAAGGATATGCTCAGCTTTTGACATAATTTTCTCATGGTGTTATTTCATTTTAATGTTACTGCGACGTGCTTTAATCAGCTGATTTGGTCAGGTTAGGCTTGCCCACTAGTCCGACTGCATGTTATATTCAAGGACTGGCTCTCAGTTTTCTAATATGATTGTCACAATGAAATCAAATAGCCTGTGTAGCGCCACGCGAAATTTCTTGATCACCACTTCAGTAAGGGCTACGTTCTGTTGATTACACAAATGAGGGAGAAGGTTGTCGGAGTTCTTTCCGGAAGCGTCGCGTGGTCAGTGATGGCCTCGGAATGAGTGCGCGCTTGGGAAACTGGGCGCCTCAACCTCCGTACCCGCACGTACGCTCGCGTTATCGCCCTGTGGGTCCGGAAAGTTTGCATAACGCTCTTGTCAAAGAGCACACGCAGAGCCACGCGTATGCGTAGGCAAACATAACTTCTTTGTCTAAAGCAACCGGATGGGCTTTAGACAATCATGCGGACAAAGATTTTTAGCATTAGAAAGGAAGCCGAGTAGAAATACCGTATACATTACACCGCTATATATTGGTCAGGTGCATCGTGTACATCCTTGAAAATAAAATGCGTCATCTTATTCTCTATATACGCGTATTCCAAGCGAGAACGGCAACAGCTCAAGCCTAACTGCCACTGCTAGCTAATATTTTTTAGGGATATGGTTGCCGAGCGAGCATATATATACGACCATTGTAATTGTACGAGTTTTACGTACGGGAACCAAGATATGCTCACGAGGGGCACCGTAGTAAAGGGCTCCAGGAATTAGTCATCTGGTCTTCTTCAACGTGTGCCCCGATCTAATAATCGGTGCTCAAGCGTTTCGCCAACATTGCAATGCAGCCGTCCCGTGCGGGATTCGTTACCACGACCTACAGGTCAGCAGTCGAGCTCTGGACTGTAGTGGCGGGTAGGCTTATCTAACGCTTTGCTGTTTCTCCTCTACGTGTTATAGGGGTGGACAACTAAGCTTGAAGGAAGCCATTTCCCGAACTGCCATCGTAGGTGCACTATGGCTGATACTTCAAATTTTCAGTTCTATGTAGTCGTTTGACAACGCCGGACGATGGGCGCATGAAGTCGAATATCTCACTGACGACGACAAAGTTCTGATCTTAGCTTTAATACCGGTGGGGCGTTACATTTAGAATTGTACCAAACTGTACACCAGTCTAGAACTATCTGAAAGAAAGGAAAGGGGGGATGTATGCGCATGCATAATTGCGTATGCTCCTTAGATCTCGAGCGAGGTCTGTTGGCAAGGCCCACAATGTGCACGCTTTTGGCAGCAAGGTGCGTGACTTCATACCAAGAAGCGGGAATCTTTTGATTGGAGTTGACCTCGTGGGCCATGCAAGACGGCCAGGTAGTTCCCGGCACAGAAATAAAAATGATAAAAAGCACGCCCATTTGGAGGTACGAGCCAACTTCGATGCTCGCTTCGGCGCGGTCCCATGGCTTGGCAAATACAAAGTGACGTTGAAAGAGGAGCCTGTCACGTCGCGCGCCTACACGGCGACGAAACGCAGAGGGGCGGTTCTGTCTAATGCGATTCTGTTGAATCCTCGGTCACGCGTTTAATGACCACGTCGGATGGTAAACAGTATTTTTCCAGTTTCCTCGTTGCTTCCTAACGCGCGTTTTGAGTTGTCCAGCCTGTCTGAAATTGTAGATTGCGCGAAATCAACTCGTACGTCTGTTCTGCTTATCTAGAATTACGTATTATGTTAAGTGTGCCGAAGTTTCCTCGATTAGTCAGACATTTCTGCCCTTTTCCGTTCTTAAAGTATGCATTGGGGCAGTGCAGCTCTCTTTTATGTTGTTCCTCCTTATTGTGGTTCTAATGGATACTGAAGTTTGACGCCTGAAAGCCATCGATTTTCACGTATAAACAAAATCAAGTTTTGGAGCCCACCTGGTGCTTTTCTCAACCTAATTAACAGCACTTTCCCCATCTTCCTTATGTGTGGGCCTGCATTGGCTGCAAATATTTCACTTCTTAATACATTTGCCTTGTTCGACGCAGGAGTGGGACGATGACTTGGCGATGGTGGCCCAAGCACACGCTAACCTGTGCCAGTTCGAGCACGACTGCCCGTCATGCCGATCACTGCGTAAGTGTGCGCAATGAGCATACGAACTTACACTCATCGTTGCCTTTTTTTCAGCGAGTAGTAAAATTCATTACGCTAGCCAATACACACAGTGTACTGAAAGATTAATATTGGCACGGTAGATAAGGACAGTGAGGCTGTTTCGAAGCAGTGAGTATTTGCAACAAGCTAGCGTTCATGATGTCTCACCTTTAGCTTAATATTGCCCTCCAAAATGGCGCAATAACAAAAATATGGGCAAACATTTCATTATTCACGTCGTCTCGTGGAGAACTCTTCTCGCCTATTTTTCTTTCTCTCCCAGAGAGTGAAGCAACACGCCATTTGCTTTAACGCACACTTAGTTAAGAGAACGTTCCTGCCCTATAACCTCTTAACCTAATCGTGATCCCTCTACGCTCTTGGCAGGGGTTCTGTAACACGAAATAGGTATCTCCTACATTGCTAAATTGAAACGTGTGCACAGAACGACGTCATATTTCAAGTATTACTGGATGTGTCATTGTTCAGGAACTAATCCTCGTCTAACAGCTGTTAGTTAACATTGGCAGTGGTGGTCATCGTTAATTGACTTGAGTACTCAATTGACTTGAGCAAATCAGTCGCCGAAGCTATTTTACTTCTCTTGAATTGTGATTCCATGCATTGGTCGGAAAAATGCTGCGCATCGCATGCATGCGTAGAAAAGATTTTTCTCATTTGTTAGTGCACCCTTCTAAGAAATTTGAGTGAAAGAACATTATTTGAATAAACGCGATCGTACCAGCTGGTTCTATACGGATGACGGCCGAGATAAAGTTGAGAAAGTGTGACTAGAAAGGGGATTAGCTGCAAAGGTCGCCGCGCTAAACAGGTCCTTTCATACACGGTGAGCACACCTTACGCAAAATTATCGACAAAGGTTCCATGGAAGTCGCCACGCTAAACAGGTCCTTTCATACACGGTGAGCACACCTTACGCGAAATTATCGACAAAGGTTCCATAGAGGTCAATTCGGTATAAATACGTAATAACTTTCAGTAAAGCTCTATTTCAGGCAGCAATAATTTTGTTTCACCCTCCCTGAAAAACTCCGCGCTCTTACACTTGCAGAGAAGTTTACCGACGTCGGCCAAAACCTGTGCCTGGACAGGACCACAAGACACAATCCACAGCCGGACTGGGAAAGCTGCGTGCGGCGCTGGTACGACGAGGTGTCCCTCTTTTCCAACGCCTCGCGCACACCATTCCAGTTCGACCTTCCCACTGGACATTTCACGCAGGTGGGCAGAAGCACACTCTAGCTCATGAGCATAGTTTCGATTTAGTGCCATAGTTTCGATTTAGTGCATGGCGCAGTACCTATTTTCGCATGGTGCCCTCTAAAAACTTCTTCTGTGTGAACTGAGTCGTGAATCAGTGTTTGGAGGGACGCTATACACTTCACCCGTGAAAAGTAATTGTCTGTTAAATATTCATAAGTAAGATTCCGTTAATGTATACAGAGGCTTGGGTGAGCCACATAGACTTGAGCTTCGAGGAAATGCACTAACTTGATGTTGCAGAAGGGGTGAAGTGGTGACGGTGTACATTGCCACAGTATACATGTGTCGTTACAGAGGCACCCGCAACACCACCAGCTACGAGGTGGCGATCATTCGCCAGCAAGTCCGCGGAGCATGAAATGTGCACATGCTCAGGGCAACTATAGCTGCAGTGAAATGACCTACATCGGGAACTTCGCAGTGCACGTTATATCACGGGGTCGTCATAGGTCAGTCTGAAAACACGGTTGAACTGGGCTCTGTTTTCATGAACGGGTTCGCATTTTTGTCCACAGTGGAACGCTGGCGCCATCTATCATTCGCTGAACATAAAGCAAAGTATAGCGCTTACAAACTCCAGCGCATCGAGGCAGTTGCGTGGCACCACATGCGTGTTTGTGACAGTGAAAATAGCTACACATATGCATGAGTAAAAGCTGGGTAGCAAATTGGGGCCCCCAAGTACAGTGGCTGTAATCGGCAATCCAGTAGCGGAAATGCTTTCACCGATTACCAGGATCTGTAGTGTATTTGTACTTCTTGTTAATTCTTGTTATCTATATCGTTTCAGTAGTTTCTTAGCGTTTCGTGTATATATAAAATGCATATGAAGGCGACCGGTATGCTCAAGCATTAAACTTTTTGTTTTTGATAAAAACAGAAAAACAATCGCATACACGATATTGCTTATTGTTAACGCGGTAATTATTGTTATGTTCCTCTATGCTTTTTTGTTTCTATTCATGAATGCTTCGCTTTTATGGTGACAATGACTGCTTCTGAACTGAATTCTGTTACTTTCTCGAGAAAAACATGTTTTTCTGCGAATTATTATTACATATATAACGTGCTACTACTGTCTTTTTCCTTGTTTTTTTAGTTAATTTGCGGCCATTTTTTTTTTCTTTTAAGCGTCAAGTGTGACAATATGCTGCACCCAGTAGTCGTAACAATGATGACGCGCCTGCTCGTTCTAGAGCCTTAACGCTACGATTTTTTACGTCGCAGATGGTGTGGGCGACCACGTGGAAGATTGGCTGCGGCTACACGCGCTATCCTTCCACCGAGCCGCCTTTCACCTACGACCTTCTCTACACCTGCGACTACGGCCCAGGGTCAGTGATTATTGACTTCGGTTTTTGTTTGTTTGTTTTTTTGCAATGTAGTAAACCGAGAAATCAATATTTGAGTGCGCCAACTCGTATGAATGTTTAGAAACAAGGCACCGCGGGACTTGGAACAAACGTTATTTAATTCGATAGTAACAATCCGCCGCGGTGGATCAGCGACTAAGGGGCTGCTGATACGAAGGTCGCGGATTCCATCCCGGCCGCGCCAGTCGCTTTTCGGTGGAGGCCCGTGCACTGTGTGATGTTGCTGCATGCTAAAAAGCGCAAGATAGCCGAAATTTCTGAATTCCTCCGTCTATCATAACCATATCTTAGTTTCGGGACGTAAACCCGCAGATATCATTATTGAATTGGAACAAACTTTACACTATTCTCCTTTTATCAGAGCATCAGGCGCTAAGACCAAGCGATCTAAATGGGTGGTTAGGTGCGCCATGTTTCTGAAGCTTCTCACAGCTCTCGCAATCAATATATGGTAGAGTAATTATGCAGTCAAAGATATACGCAGGCAGAGCTAATGCACATGTACCATTCAGTGAGTGGCGTGGACTGCATCAACATCAGCTTTGTTTTCCGAACTTGGCTTTCTTCTTTTGCACTCTTAGCATGGTCATTGTCATGTTTACGAATAGGCGCTTCAGGTGGTGTCCAAAATAAGAAGCTCCCCGATTGTGGAGAGAAGCTGGTGTCAGCGGCCCTATAATAAGGTCATCTAAGCGTGTATTTTATCGACACCAGTCAGCGCGTTTTCAGAACTGCGGCATTGCCACTTAGCCATTTGCTTGATCCCACTAGAACTAAATAAATGACGCTTAGAACGAACATAAGCGCATTATTCGTCTTCCGCACGCTATAGATCACGGGCGCCTTGTTTGTAAACAAGGGATAGGTCAATCAAGAGGCAGCGGTAATCCTCCGACCGCGTGGTGAATGCGTATACGCGCAGCATCCATTGAGCTCACGTTGGCGGACAGTTGCTATGACGTTATGTGCAATTCGGCTTCGAAGATACGTGCAGCGCAAAAGAACAAAGAAAGGCGAAAGGCACTAAGGAAGTCTCTTCGTTTTCCTTCGATCCCTTATTTCGCATACACGGTCGCATCAACTCGTAGTTGAAGGGAGTGCGAGCGTTAGTCTGCTCTATCTGCATCACACGAAGTTTCGGTAACAACATATTTGTCTTGCAGTCAAGCTATATTATCACTTTGCTGAAAATTGCTACCTTGTCAACCATGTTCCCACAGTCACAAATGAAATTTCATCAACACAATGTTTGTTATTGCGCAACAAGGAACTTGCAGCGCAAATATTTCTAAGCATTCTTAGAAATATGAAACGAGTGTTAATTTTAAGTATATCTCAGGCAAATATTTCTCATGCGAGAGGACAATCTGAGAGGACCTGAACACATGTTTCCTGCCAGAGCAATATATAGATTGTACATAGATGTATTTCTAATGGACGTATAGCATCAGCGGCCCCATTTGAGAAGAACACTAGTTAGCAGCTTGATTGATGTAGCGAACATCGATAAATGTTTTCGTTGTAAACAAGCTGCTCCGATATGCTCAACAGGGTTGGCTCAACAAACATGACTATATGTGTTGAGCCATATAGACTATATGTGTTAAACTATATAGAAAAATGTGCTTGCTGGGAAAAAATATGTTTTCGTAAACATAAAAACGAAATCGGAACCTTGCTCGGCATCGTCATTCATGTTTCGGCGCTGATAAGATCTACAGAAGCTTGGGATCCGTATTTTATTGCGTAACAATAGCTGATATTACTCTGTTTTTATTGTGTATAATTGATAGCCTCACTTCAATATTGAGCAATGGCTTTGTAGTTTGTCTTACACTCAGTTTTCGCCTGTTGTGTTTTCTGCAGGGGAAACATTGTGGGCGGCGAAATGTACGAGGAAGGCGACGCGTGCTCCAACTGCCCCGAGGGAACCTGCTGTGGAAGTTCTTGCGATGAACAGAACGTCGACACACGCTTCAAGGGACTGTGCAGTGAGTTTTTATTGCGCATTCTCTGTATACAGTTCGTAAGCATGCTGACAAGCTCCTGCGAACACAAACACCCGCTATGTTAAATAAAAGATACGCTGTCGGATGTTCATTTCCTGCTCTATAGGTTCCAATCTAAAGAAATGGGACCGCAAGTAAATTTTTTCAAATCAATTAAGTGCGCTGAGCTGCGCTTGTTCACGGTAAACGCTTGTCTTTCAGCAAGACTTTACTCCAAGTTCCTATTCTTGACCATAGAATAGCATCGTTTTCGGCAGCATTGGGCCAGATAAGGAAGCCGTCTACAGAAAACAAAGTTCTTAGATCCTGGCTTGCCCGGGCCTTCGACCTGGTGCGTTTTCTGAGAGATCACGGGACTGAAACAAATATTGTGCGTTAAATAGTGTTTTTATGTGTTATATGGACATCAATATTGTCACAATTATATTTTGATGTTTCTACACTGTTCTCGTGTATAATTCTCCTTCTTTAGTAGCGACGCGAGCACGGAGGGGCACTGCTGTTTCGCACGTTAAAGAACCCCAGGTGGTAAAAATTTCCGGAGCTTTTCACTACGGCGTCTCTCATAATCAAATGGTGGTTTTGGGACGTTAATCCCCACAAATCAATCAATCAATCAATCACTGCTGTTTCTCTTGCAAGTTTTTCCGATCACTCACTCATCTTCGCTTTTTGAATATTCGAAAAACGTCGTGTAAAAAAAACCACTGGCATGAAATAGATATATAGCTTCGGCTCAAGTTAAGAGTTGTATTGGGTATCTGCGACATCAGAGCGCAGTTTACTAAGACAGAGGCCAATTAAAAGTAAAAAAAACATAATCAAAATCAGCTGAATGAGTTCACTGAAAGGACAGATGCTTTTCTTTGTGAGCAACAGGAACGTTGCATTACCGAAAGGAGCAGATCATAACCATTTGTATCTGTCTACGTGGTCTCTGATATTCGCGTCTGCAGCACGACTAGCAACACCTACCACCAGGGCTAACGTTTCTTGCTCCGTGAGTCGGGCACAAGATTGCTGCTCCGTGACGCGCAAGTTCCATTGCCTCAATGTTCACAGTTCTTTTCTCTTTCTCAAGAACAGGGTAGTCAACTGGGCGTCTTCGCTGACGTCCTTTTTTGCGTCATGTGCTACATCAGTTGCTGGCGTCGCCTAATCTAAACAACTCTACCGTAAACAACGTCTGTCCTTCTCTGAGAGAACATTATCTTAATGCAAACGTTGCAGCAACCACCGTTCGCGCATGTTGCTTGTTGGCCAGCCAACATGTGCTGGATTTGCATGTAGTCATTCGCGGCACTGAACACCATCGTGATAAGAAATAGTGTGGACAACGGGCGCATAATGCGAAAAGTCTGCAGCTGCGGCTGCCGATAGACGTGGTTCACCCGCGTTCATAACTTGTAACTTAGCAAGTCTTAGAAGCTGGTTCCGTTGTCGATGCGCATTGAAGGCTACAGTTATAGCAAAAAATTTCAAAAATGTTCCCAAGATGTTTGCAAAATGTTCGCATTTGAGAACCATTGCATGGCTACCATTAACCATTATAGTGTGCATTGCTTTTGGCTGTAAACGCTTCCTTCAGAATCAGTGATGGTGAAGAAAGCTACATTTCTGCAAAGACTGGGCACTTAGTTTTGAATTGAAAAGTTCTGACCTTTTATAGTGCTTGCGCATGGTCCATTAAAGTTATTATTTACTGTATATGCCGTACCTTGTAAAATTTTGAGGCCAACTGCATACGTTTACGTAGTCTCTAAACGAGCATGTGGATACGAAGCTATATACCGAAAATTGATAAAGAAGCACTTTGACACTCCTTTGGGTTCTACGGCAGCCCTGGTATAGTAAAACAATCTTTAAATAGAGGTTAGCATGTGTTCTTAAAGAAAGTCATGTGCTTGCCAAGAAAAGAGACATAAAACAATTGAACTATTTTTTTTTCCTTTCATAGTTTATGGGCATGACAAACTTTTTGTGAGAGATAACGTTAATCTTGCATTTCCGTTTTCTTCCCAGAGCCGACGACTCCTGAAGGTCCCAAGCCCACCGTAAACAAGAAGGGCCTCATCTGGGCGTGTCTTTTCAACAACGAGACGTCCGAATCGTGCGAGACTGTCTCCGATCCCCCAGACGTTTTCAACACCAAGCCGATGTTTGGTGGTGAGTTGTTTTATTTATTTTTCTGTTTTATGTGTGTGTGGGGAGGGGGGGGTGTGGGGTGTGTGTGTGTGTGTGTGGGTGGGTGTGTGTGTGTGTGTGTGTGTGTGTCGGTGGGTGTGGGTGGGGTCTAACGGTCGCTATATTTGTAAATTGTACCCGCGTCAACCACAGTCTCAATATGCTTGCACTTGATCTGGGGTTATGAATATCCTTCAATTCCGCTTAGTATTCATGATAACTAACAATGTGTTGTTAGCTTGTGATCTCACAGCCTAAACGGGCATGGTGATGGCTGATAAGGTGATACATAACGATGAAGAACACGCAACTTGATATTGAATGAACATTTTATAACGTATCTTTTAGCGATGCTCCAAAAATTATGACACAGGACATCGAATAAGCGTGCACATAAAAAACGACCGGCTTTCACATGGGCATTAAAATTTTTTGGCAACCGGATCTAGCCACAATTGCAAGCTCGAAAACTAGTGAATACCGAGGGTTCTTGGAGCAGGCAAGTGTATATGTACCAGATGGTACGTGACATTTATAATGTTAGAACGTCCGTACGAGGGTGTCTGCAGCATTAGGGTCTCTCTTTATACCGCGTTTCTATTCACTATGCCCTGAGCAGCATCTTAGAAGTTCGCTTCTGGCAAAAATACTATGATTAAGAAGACGGGTAAATAGCAAATGTTCTCTACAATCAATCGATTGACATAAAGAGCCTATGAAGTAAAATATTTTTTTCAGCCGGGTCGGTAAATCACCTCTTTAGTATACTAATTACGACCGTTATCGCCAGGAGGTCAGGACCATTTATTGCGACCACACCCATAATATCGCTGTTGATCTATAAGCACAAGTTCATTCTCCTGAAGCATTTTAAAATTGTATTCGTTGCCTTCATCCGCGATAACTTCTCAGCGCGATATTTTATGTGTAAACTCGCGGAGCTTTCCATGCCTTTTTAAGTGTTGCCTTTACTGGAGCTGCGTTTTAACGCGCCAATCGTCTGCCATCGCAGCCGGCTACTTGGAGACCGTGGTAGAGGGCGGTAGTCGGGTCGAGCTCACGTTCAAGCGCATCATCAAGAGCCCGCAGTCTCCGTTCTGCATCAACATCGAGTACGCCAAGGGACCGAGCGTGGCGGGAGACCAGGCGGACGGTTCGCTGCGACTGCTCCTGACGTCGCCAGTGCTAAACCTCTTCCAGATCGACGCCGAACTTGGCGGTGACTACTCGGGTTACCAGATGTACTCCTTCTCCCTGGACTTTCGCGTACCCGTCCAGGTAGGCACAACGTGGTCCCCTCGAGCAGTGCTGGTGGGACATTTTTCGGCTTGCCGGTCGTGCTGGCTTAACTTTTACGGCGTTGCGCCGCTGTAAGCACGAGGATGCGAATTTGTTTCCCGTGTGATAGTGGCTGCACCTTCATGGAGGCGAAATACAGGATCAGCCGCGTGCTTAGGTTTAGGTGCCGGTTAATATCCACACGAAGCCTAATATGTTGCGAAGTCCCCCCCCCCCTTGCAGAGTGCCTCATAAATATGGTTCTGGCAGTTCGAAACCCGAATAAGATTTTAACCATGCCACTGTCGGCAATAAATAAAGCAGGGGCGGAGCAAAAATTTTTATTCCGAGGACAACCACACTGTGGGTGTTCGTGTGTGTGCATACACGCAACCGAAATAGCAAATTGTTGAGTTGTGAACCCTCTCCTCCTTGGCTACGTCCTTGACCTGAAGAAATGATGATGATGATGATGATGATGATGATGATGATGATGATTTTATTTTCACCAACACACAGTTGATGGAAGGGCTGAGAATAAAAGCGACTCTCTGCTTCACTTAGTTCTCACCTCCCTTATATACACAGGGCAGTGGTGGTAGCGGCGACAAATAAAAAATATATATAATACTGGAACGAATCGCAGTAGGCCAAACAATGTAACATACTCCCGAGAAGGAACTGGTTGCAAGAAACCTACGTGCGTTGCGTGAAATACGACAGACTTCATGACGATCTCACTGGCAATCTGTTCGGTACGAAGCGGACGACTATTAATCACCTAGTCAGTGCTTCTTTTTTTCTCCCTTTTAATTCTTACGATTGGGTGTTGTTTTGGTGAGTGAACTCCAGCATTCATGAAAGTTGCTTCAGTTTCAAATATCCCCAAAATGTTTTATACGGCTTTCATATCGCTTCCCGAGAGGTGTGTGTCGCATGCGGGCCAAACATATCAATATTATCGTACTCTATTCTATTTAGCTTGCTCATCTTTACAATGTAATTACATTGGGAAATGCGACAGGCTGGCAGCATAAGCACGGAACTGAAAGAACCAGAGCGAGGGTGAAAATATTGTCACGATGATTATTCGCACTAGCACCTTGTGCGCCATGGGGACATATTCTTAGAAAGGATGCCAGTTCGTATAGAACCAGATTATAGCGCTTTGGGGCTTCCCAGTATTCCTTCCTAGCGTGTCAGTCAGTCAGAATTACTAACAATATGTCAACTTATGTAAAACGTTCAATGCTTTCACGACCCCGGTATCGTTTGTTTGGTCGCAGTATGTCTCTCTCTCTCCTGAGAGAGTGAATACCGAAACTTCCTCCGTTAGAAATGTACCAAGAGGATCCTAAGCTATAGCTTCAAGTTATTTAGGCTATTTGGAACTCTTTTAAACACCAAATATTGGTTTGACAGTTCGTAAAAGCAAATAAGAGAAACATTCCCGCTTACCCATTCGTTGCATCTGTTCTTCCGCAGGTTGGCTTCTCCTACTCTGTTCCAACGAACAGCTCTGCGCAGTACTTCAGCCTGTACAAGCTCATCGTAAATCAAGGGGCTTGTTCGCAAGGCTTCTAGGGAACGTCTTTGTGACGTTTCTCAGCTGCGACGTTGTTTCGCATCGGACAAAGCGTGTTTCACGAAGACTCTCGACTCGCGTATACGTGTTGCGCACGTCACAAGCGACGAGTGTCACTTGCCTAACTCGAGGTGTTCCCGTGAGCGTGCCGTGTATTTGCTGGATCAACACCACAGATGAGATTGTGCCTACCCGACGCAGTATACGTCTCTGGAAGGCTGTTTGGAGGCTTCGGTCTCTCTCCACTTTTGTCGGATGTGGTCTCATTCTTTTCGTGCAGGTGATTGTTTTTTTTAGAGTTATCTGTTTGTGTTAACGTACTGTGATGTCCGTAGCACTTGGTCCATGATTTTTGTGTATTGTTCGGTGCAGTCATCTTTTGCGGTCATATGAGTTTTAATCGCTTTCAGGGGCTTCAAACGTGTAAACTTAACTACCGATCTCTAGGCCAAAGCATGTATTTTTTTATTTTGTCCCTCCCTTTAAGCGTACCATTCAGCTCGTGTTTGGGATAGTGCTTAGCAACTTGACTCAGTAGTCGCTCACAAAAAACTAGTTAGCGCATCAAAAGTGGGGCTGCTAGTGAGGGTCAACTACTACTGATCGAAACATGAATCGGCCACAATTTAAGTTTTGTTGTGTTTCAAGACCAAGAGAAGCATTTTTTTTATATTGAACGCATTTGCGACGCCTTTCTTTTTACAGTACATCATCATTACATCCCATGCCATCATTTTTCGCGAATCCTCGTTGCGTTGATACTTTTATAAAACCATTTACTGGAAAGATTTGTACAATAATGCACTTGTGTTAGCTATTCGCGTCTGCTGTAAAGAGGCGTGCTTTCTAGGTGCAACACGTTTTTGAGCCACAGTTTTTTGGGAAAAAAAAGCATTACGTCGTTAAAACAAAGCATTGTTTTTAGAACACTGCTTTAGAGCGTGTACCGATGTTACAGGCTTTCTTTTTCGAACAGCTCTCACAAGCGCATATGGGTGTTTCTATTGATTTGTAACGTTACTGTGCGCTTCAACCGAAATCTTCAGTCTTATACAAAATGCTACTCATGCTATCCGTTACCCCTACTCTTCATTTGTTATCCAAAATGGTTGGTTTTTCGCTTTTCACACTTCAAAAGCGAGAATCTTATTCATCACATCACATGCGTGCTGAAGCATGTTTCAGACAGACACTGATCACGAGCCTAATTTCTTTTTGTACATAATCAACATTTCCATATCGTAACAAGTCCTCGAGAAAATGTGTTGTATACGCAATGCCTTCATTCTTTAGCAAAGTGTTCATTTTTTGTGCATGTATGTACAGTACATAACATGTTCACCGAAGACGCATTTATTTGCATTGTCAACGCATTCATCCTACCACGCTCGTAAACATTCATAATCTTTTTTAGATGAAAGTTATGTATTGGGACATTCAATCATTGTGCAATAAGTATAATAAATTTTCTGTACGGCTCCTACTTTTTGTGCTTCTTCGATGTTAACATGGCTTTTAACATCCAATGCGTATGACTTTCTTGCTAAATTTGAATGCTCATTGCTGCTGCAGTGTAGCGGGTAGCATTGCTCGGCTGCATACCCGAAGGTCGCGGATTCGATCCCGATCACGGGGGTCACATTCGTAGAGGCCCGTGCACTGGTCGCCACAACTGGGATTCGATACCGCGACCAGCGGGTTCCGCAATCGAGTACCTCAGCCACTCGACCGCCGCGGCGCGGCTAAGTCTGAGGAGACAGTCAGATAGAGAGATGGAGAGATAGAGAGAGAGAGAGAGATAGAGAGAAAGATAGATATATATATATAGATAGAGATAGAGAGATAGAGATAGAGATAGAGAGATAGAGAGAGAGATAGATATATATATATATATATATATATATATATATATATATATATATATATATATATATATAGATAGATAGATAGATAGATAGAGATATAGATAGATAGAGATATAGATAGATAGAGATATAGATAGATAGAGATATAGATAGAGATAGAAATGTTTCGCACTTAAAACAAACAGCCACATACACGACCATTGTAAAACATGATCGAAGCCATTCGAGTGAAGTGAAAGTGCCTGGTTGACAGCCAAAGGAGGCGTAACTTCGCATGTAGGCGTCCCGAAAAGCGTAATGTGTGAGCTCGTCAGACCGGCCGGCCGTTTGGCTTGAAGGTGCTGTGCGGGAGGGTCGTTATTTATTCGCGGCTAATCTCCTCGAGTAGCGCATCCAACGCAACCGATGCTCACGGCCGAATGGCATTTGTCTCGTCTCACAGCCACAGGCAAGGTGCCTACCGTCCTCGCAGGTGGGCGCTAGGTATATCTGAGTATCGCCTGTGTAGGTTTCGTTTGCTGACCGTTTGAATATCGCATTGGATAACTGTCGCTCTCGGCAAGGAAATAATACGTGAGTACGGCGTGTATTCTCTATATAAACGTGCTTGCATAAATTGCAAAAAAAAAGCTGAGGCCTTCTTGATTTTCTCGGAGTAAAGGGAAGTAATTCAAAAAGGGAAATCAGACAACGAACACGATACAGATAGACACAGAACTTTATTGGGTCCTGAAAAACGCTACTCCTTTTGAGCAACGCCAGGGGGTGCTATTCTGGACATTGTTGATTTGCGCCATGTTGTCAAATTCCGCCGTAAATGAATGCTAATTGGCCAAGTGAGCTACTACGAGCTCTCTGATTGGCTTAAAATGCCACCATTACGAAATTTGACAATGTGGTGGAATTAGACAGTGTCCAGAATAGCACCCCCCATCGCTACCACGTAGGAACGGGGAGGCCTAGCCTCACCGCCACATCGTGGGCTCTCTGGACAGCCCGTAGTTTTGGTAGTAACTTTGAACTTCGTATGGCAGAGGTCCATTCCTGTTCTGTATGCCGACTTGGGTCCCGTAACGAGAGGCACCATGTTAGCATACGTTCAATGTTACTAACCTCACTACACCCATGAAGAGGAGACACAACAGAGTCTGATGACACTGCAGAGGAAATATAGATTTGGACAAGACCTGGTCTGGAGAATCGATGCTGTTACCTAAAGAGAAAGAACGAAGGGCGCCACACGGCTATGACGCGTTCCCGAATAATTTTTCCCTTTACCGTACAGTGCAATTATTCGCAGACAGTGTATGATCGACAAGCCACTACTGCCGCGCCCTTCTTGCATACAAAACACTACAGTTACCCCAAACGTAGGATAATCTTACAATGATAAAACGAAAGGCAAATTGGCAGGCGTGACATTAAGAGATAAGAAGACAGATGACTGGACCTTATTATAGATAGGGGCAACCGATATGCTAGTTGACAAGGTAAAATAATATACCTGGGCGAGTGACGTCATAAGAAAGACAAATAGCACCGGTGGTTAGTTGAATCGACGGAATAGATACAAAGGAATGGGAAACGAAGTCAAGGCTATTGAAGGATTAAGCTGTGGGGAGCAATAAAAAGAAATGTATACTCTAAAGGTAATCGCCTCAGCAGCAAAAGAGGGAGGTACATTTGCAGGGAATCAGCAAAACAGGGTAAATTGAAGGTCCTTATAAAAGAGGCCTTCGAGTTACAATGGTGCAGTTGATGAGCGAAGACTAAAGAACGTGGATTTTTTGCAAAAGTGGGGTCCACTTCGTTTTAACCACTGGCTCGTTAACTTCTGAAAGTCCAACCTACTCAGACGCTGATGAGCTACGGGCGAAACTTTGTGTCGCAGATCGAATTGTTGTGAGCGCGTAAGGACTGCCTAGCAAGAGAGTACTCCAAGTCATAGTCTGAGGAGTGCGCTGTTATGCATGAATCATTTTGAATAGCCTCGCGATGTGATGTTTCTCGCACTACTGTGTACCATCGGAATATGCAGGGCCCCGCCACGGTGGTCTAGAGGCTAAGGTACTCGGCTGCTGACCCACAGGTCGCAGGATCAAATCCCGGCTGTGGTGGCTGCATTTCCGATGGAGGCGGAAATGTTGTAGGCCCGTGTACTCAGATTTGGGTGCACGTTAAAGAACCCCAGGTGGTCGAAATTTCCGGAGCCCTCCACTACGGCATCTCTCATAATCAACTTGTGGTTTTGGGACGTTAAACCCCCCAAATCATCATCATCATCGTCGGAATATGCAGAATATAGCGCGACATCTTTTTTTGCCTCCCGTGATAAAATCATCACTTGTTAGAGCTGCTATCAAAATACATAAAGAGAACAAAACGGGAAACGTGTGCAAGATGCGCATTGAAAAAAAGTTTTTTTTTGTCTTAACACTTTTGCATGCGCATTCCCACCTACCTGAAATAATAAAATGTCGTAGGGCTATCACATCTGGTAACGAAATACGTGTTCAGCTTAATTGGCCAAGACGTGCTGTTTTAGTGTCCGCTCCAGCTAATTGGCATAGCCGCGCTCACTCGGTTCAACGTCGCAAGCTCCTGCCCCCGTCATATTGACACTTGGTGCTTGGGCGTAACGTGTCAACGGCTGTCATGAATCGCGGCAACCTTTACTCTTCACTTCTACCGGCGGTTGAGCACACGCTATACGGTAAATCTATCGTGGTAAATTTGTTTTGGGGGATTGCGAGAACCCCAAACGGGGAGCCACGGCTTGCTAACCGGCTGATACTGCGTCTGAAGTTTTTATTTCTCGTTTACCGCCTGATATGTCTGCCGGGCATTTATAAACAAGGTTGCCACGGAGATCGCGCATGTGATGAGGGTAAAGTGCAGAGCCGGAACATTGTTCAAGAACGCTTGCAACATTAATACACACGCTGTAAAATAGTCGCATGGTGTATCCACTAGCGAAAACTTTTATCCGCAATCACGCTTTCTGCTTCAAAGAAGTGTCCTCGATTGGCTGATATGTTGTGTTCAACGTCCCAAAACCGCTATATGACTATATCAGACACCGTAGTGGAGGGCTCCAGAAATTTTGACCACCTGGGTTTTTTTTTTTAACGTGCACCCAAATCTGAGCTCACGGAAAAAAGTGTCCTCATTACGAGATTCAGCACACATTCACTTCATCACCCACACGCTCAGTCAAAGGAAAGCCCCGGACGCAACCACTGATGTGATTTCACGTCCAATGAGGATGAGTATTTTGTTACCACATGCCTGCGCTGATACTCCTCGCGTAGACAGGCACACAATAATAAACTATCCTTTAAGCTTGCGCATTCGATTTCAAAATTATGCATTACGCTAACGAGAACCTCTGCGTAACGAACACCTGCGGGCCAACGCCACCGTGACATCTTAGTGAACGTATGGCTGTTGAACGTGCTGGAAGACATACGGGCAACAATAAACTCTGATGGGCATCACGCATTTATTGCTCCTTCCTACAAAAAAAGAAAAAAATCATTTATCAGACACGCGTGATCTATGCTTTGCGAGCTAGAGGTTGCTGCGGCCGGAATTTGCCGTAAATACGAAAGCATTTGACAGGGCCTGATCGCACGCCGTGGTACCACGTACCAGTGACATTTGTTCGGTGTACTTTCATCTGATCGAGCGCGTCTGCTGTGCGAGGTAGGTCAAACGTATCGCGACAAGTCGGTGGCGTAATTGCCAGGTGTGTTTGCAATTGCACTTCCTGACCCTGCGACTGGTTGGTAAGCGCAGTGTTTGCGCTTCAACTTATCTCATTCTATCTCTCATTCTTCTGTTTCGTACTTCTCATTCTCCGCTTCACCGTTCCGCAGTGCATGGCTACAAGTCACATTTATCTCTTGGTTACCGAGTCTACCTTTCGCCATTCCAATTATCTCGCTCTTTATCTAACTGGTTGAATATTCTTACGCTCTTGGTCAAACAACTGTCCAGTATTTTGAGGATGCGAAAAAAAAGAGTCACTTAAACGAAATCTGGTGCAGCATTTCGACGTAATGGCCCTCCGAAACCTGCCTCGTAAAAAGTTAATGGACATTTTTTTATTATGGTTGCCGATGTAGTTGCTCGACCTCTAACGTCTCCAATTTAATGATGTGACTTCTGATTTATTCACACGCCAAATGTTCAACGGTTCAATGTCAGGCTTCTTGGGCAATCAGAGACGTGTGCGCGCGACGCAGTACACTCATGAGTATCTGCATAAACCCACAGTTTTTATTAAAATGATCTAATAATTACCGAAAAACATTTTTGTATGTTTGCGAATTCGTCCCAGCGTTCGAGATTTCCCTGTGTTTCTGTGTTGTCAGTCATATGCAATACCAGAGACTATAAAGGTTATTGTGCCCTTGAGTTTCATTCCGTGTTCCCTTAATGATGTTACTGCCTAGCCAGACCATGCTTTGTCAGTCTTGTTTGCGCAATGAATGTAATTTTTATTTAAATTATACAAATCAATGACAGACAAACTTATCAGATATCAAAAGAATTTGCTGGGACATACTTCCCTGAATAAATTCAATAATATACCACCCAAATTACGCCAAGCAACCTGATGCTCAAAGCCACGCGTCTAATACACACTCCTCGGCGAAAATTCTTTGTATATTCTCTAGTCAACGTCTATCTAATGAAGGTTCTCAATGGTTTCTTTCTCTACGCTAAGGCTGTGTTGGAAACTCTGCAACTTTATCTCGATGGTACACCGTCCCAAAACCTGGAGACCAATGACGTACGAACTAAATCGACAGGACGCGGCTTTAAGGACCCTACAATGCAGGCCAACTATTAGGATTATCGTAATTGTGCGGGCTCAAGAGAGGAGCGCATTACAAAACACATTATTAAATTTGCGGAATCACTTATCTCGCAATGGCATCAGGTCTTCCCCGCTAAGTAAAGCGTCTTTAAATGTGGACGGAGACGTACTCCCAGCCACCAACTTCGACAAACAATTCCGGTTATAGGCAGCCGTTTGTTAACGAAATCAGAATATAGTGAATGCACAACCAAAATTGAAGTATGCTATGAAAACTTTCACTTGCGGAAAGCGCAAGTGACACTCAAATGTAAAGCGAATTCAGTGACAAGCACTAACAAAGTAGTACAAGAAGCAACAGCGCTGGGTACGTCACTAATAGCGATTCTCTTGCTCGGTTGGCGCGCAACAATCTTGACCCCGTCTCGAGCGAACACGTGCGCCTCGCCTCACATCCACGCTGCTGAATCATCAACTTCATTCTGACGCCTTCATGCGCCCTGGAAAGACTAGTGGCATGTTTGCAACAGCCCGGCTGTTAGGGGCAGATGGACGAGCGGCACCCGCGGCGTGCTCAAATCGACGCGCTCAAAGGCAAGGGCTGCCTGCAGGTCATCGTGTACGGCCAGGCTGGTGGCATAAAATGTGCTCGACCGAGTGCGGCTGCGCGCACACGATCCAAAGAACGCGAGAAGGCAACGCGGCCCGGCGTCAGCTGTTTAGCTAACCGTTCTGTCTCGCGCTTTTTGATGTGCCGACAGACGCGCAGCGGCGACGGAAGCCATCGGGAGAAAAGAGCACACCCGTGAAGGTGAAGATGCAAGTGGGTTTTTCTTTTCTTTCTCGCACGCGTTCTTCCTCGCCGAGTTGCTCGAAGCTGTCTCAGTCGCCGCCGCCGACTGCACAAATAGGAGTGATTAGAAAGGACAAATCGCGGTGCTATATAGAGCCAGATGGATGAAAGAAAGCGTGACCGCTGATTTGATGGCGTCACCATTCGTTTGCGAGACGTCGTTAGTTAGCTGCGATTGTGCCATGGATAATTTATTTTTTGGGTGCTATACGGGCTTTTTTTCACTTTTTCTGTCTGGTATCAATGGAGCGAACGATGGCAGGACTCTCCGACGTGCACTGGATCTTTTACAGTTTGAGGCCGTTTCGAGTCCACTTCCTGCATGCGCTTGAAGCGTGTGCTCTTGTGACGGCAACAGGCTTTATCACACTCATTCACTATTCTGGGCAAGCATTTTTAGCCAAATAGAACGTCACTGTAGTCTTTGGAACCTATTACTACGTGCCATGCTAGCGACTCAGTTCAAGAAGACATTTTACTCTCACGTTCCTTCCACCCCTTCCTTCTTTCCTTCCTCCTCACCTTCACGTTCCTTAAGCACCACCTTGCTAGACATGTGTAGCATAGCCTTATACTATACAAGGCTATGCTACACATTGTTTTTTATTTATTTTATTGATACTGCAAGCCTTAACAGGCTCCTACAGGAGCGGGAAGAAATTATACAGATTGTCATCTTCACATTAGACCACAGAACAAAAAATAGTAAACAAAAAAAATGAACACGGGAAAAAATAAGAAGGAACAGTACAGACTACTCTAAACAATTACAAATTACAACTGTACATCTAGTCGAATGAATGGTTTTGCTTTCGCTGTGTTGGAGCAGCAGTTATTGTGCTCGGCTGATGGCCCGAAGGTCACAGGTTTGATGCCAGTCATGGTGGTCGCAGTACGATGAAGGTTTATATCTACAGGTCTGTGTGCGGTGCAAGGTCAGTGCGCGTTAAAGAACAACAGAGGGTCGAAACTTCCGGTACCCTCCACTACGTCTATCATATTTATGACGTGGTTTTAAAACGTAAAATCCTAGATATTACTATTACGTGGTTTAGCCGACGTGTAGCGGAATGAAATTAGACGATGATGTCAGTGTAGAAATGTACGGGCCACTGAAGAGCTCCGCACTTAACGCTTTTAGTGATAATGGGACGAATGCGTCCCATTTTGCCGCTTTGCAGTGCATCAGCTCAATGATTGTCTGCTAAATTGTATTAGCAATATATATATATATATATATATATATATATATATATATATATATATATATATATATATATATATAAAGCACACTTGCGATGCAAGGTATTGGCGATACGCTCAATGTTTATAAAGGTGGTGCCACAACATTGTGTGCAAGATAGCTAAAGTTGGAGGCCTATGGTATTTCCTTCATTTTGCGGATCTTGAGAGAAGTAACTTTAGCATACAACTATGGATTTTCTTTCGAAACTGGAGCAGTATATCGGTCAAAAAGCACGTTTAAAGTGCACTTGACAAAAAATAAAGCGATTTCTCACTTAGTGTAACTACAAAACATGCACGCACAGTTGTTTTCTTCAAGTTAGCAGGGCATTGTTGCGTTACAAACAGCAATTTGTGATTGAAAACACCCTCAAGTTCTTTTTGATCCTGTTGTAGCATTAAGAGAGCAGTGGCAATTGCACCAACAGCTGCGGCTAAAAGGCTGTTGCTGAAATTGAGGTCCAAAGGGAAAGAATGATGAAATTGATAGTTCAGACAGCCAAGAAGCGAAAGCGAAGACAAATGCACAAGATGAGAAAAGTTAAATGCACAAGATAAGAAAAGTAATTCTATTCAGGCCTGGTTGCAATAGAACCAGGGATATCTGACCACCACTTAGTATGCGTTACTTTACCCCTTCTCAAGTTAAGCTCCCAAGATAGGTCGACGACATGGCGCTTCAAAGATTACTCAGGAGCTAATGACAAATGTGTACTTGACCATCTAGAAATGTGTCTTGCTAATTTTGATGGTGATGACGTTTGCAATCTATGGGACCGGTTCAAGGACATGTGCCATTACTGCCTTGATAGCTTTATACCAAGCAAGCGCAAAAAAATTCACAAGTGTACACCCTGGATAACACAAAAAATTATTCACTTGAAACACAAACTTAAAAGATTAAAGAACAAGAAGGCACAGTCTGACGTTATCAGTGAGATTAAAAATTCTTTGCAAAACACAGTGCGCTGCTCAAAAGACCACTACTTTCAAACCCTCCTACCAAAGTTCATAAAAAATGATCCTGATAAGTTTTGGCATTACATTACTGACAAAACGCAGCCTGTAAGGGAAATGAAAATCGATGGTGACCTCGTTTCTGACCCTGGAATTATTGCAAAATATTTTAATCATTATTTTCACAGTGTGTTTTCTCCTGCGCAAACGTATCCACTGTTAATATCAGATCCTGGCATTTATGACGCTGACTTTGTATCTTACTCTGGTGTACTATCTATGCTGTTAAATTTGAAAACCAAGTCTTCATGTGGTGCAGACCAGATTCCAAACGCCTTTTTACGCAGATATGCCGAAATACTTGCTAAGTTTCTTGTAGTAATATTTCGTACTTCTTTGTCCACTGGGAAGCTGCCGAGTGACTGGAGGGTGGCTATGATTATTCCCGTTTTAAAAAAAGGTGACCGGTCCAGCTTTCAAAATTACCGTCCGATATCTTTAACGTCTCAATGCTGCGAGATCATTGAACATATTACTTCCAAACAGATTTTTGAATTCCTAGACGAAAATGCCGTACTAACGAATTTTCAACATGGTTTTAGAAAAGGTTATTCCACGGCAACCCAATTGGTGACAATAATTCATTCGTTAGCAGCGTGTCTTGGCAATAACGGCCAAATTGATGCTATATTTTTAGATTTCAAAAAAGCTTTCAACAAGGTACCACACGACAAATTAATAGCAAAACTTAAAAACATTCACATTCCGGATATTATTGTTTCCTGGATTGCAGCCTACCTATCCAACCACCAACAGCTTGTAAAAATTAACGAAGAAGAATCTCGGTGTCTTCCTGTCACCTCTGGGGTTCCACAAGGTAGTGTTTTGGGACCATTGCTTTTTTTGTTGTATATTAACGATTTAGTAACTGTTGTTGACCCTACTGTTCAAATTCGATTGTTCGCTGACGACTGTGTTTTGTTTCGGGAAGTCACATGTACTAATGATCAGAACAAACTCGAGAAAAACATTGAAAACGTGCGGGAGTGGTGTGTAGAATGGGGAATGGAATTAAATTGGAAAAAAGTGTATATCTCTGTAACGAGAAAGAAAAATCCTAGTGAACACGTGTATAAATTAGGATCGTCTTCTCTCACACAGGTTGACAGTTATAAGTACCTCGGCGTTACGCTAACAAACAACTTATCATGGAACATGCACATAGATAATATTTGCTCGTCTGCCTTTCGGAAATTATGCTTCCTAAGATATAAGCTCAGAAATTCCCCTCCAAACGTAAAGCTTCTTAGTTATTTCACTTTCGTTAGGCCGAAGCTGGAGTATGCGAGTATCGTGTGGGACCCCCATACTAAACAAAACGTTAAAAAACTTGAAAGGATTCAGCGGAAGGCCATTCGGTTTGTTTATTCTAGGTTTTTGCGAACGGACTCCCCCACAGACCTAATGCTAGCTAATAATGTTCCTTCCCTTCAGGATCGTAGAAAGAAGTCCTGCCTTGATTTTCTGTCTCTTTTAGATAATCGCAAACTTTCCCTTGATCCAACCCCTTTTCTTTCTTCATTAAACACAAGACCGACAAGACATCGCCAACCAAATGCACTAACTCCGTACTTCGCGAGAACGGACACGTTCAAATTTTCATTTTTTCCACGCACCATTTCAGACTGGAACCAGACAATCGAATGTAGTACTTGCGTGTATTAGTACTTGCGTGTAGAATGTTTTGCGTGTATTGTATTTCTCTTTGCATTACACCATGCCCTCTTGCTTGGACCAAAGTGTGGTCCGCAGTATGTGTTAAATAAATAAATAAATAAAATGAATTGTTAAGCCAAGTCCTATGGCTCCGTCCTATGCCAAGTCCTATAGTTCACGAATCTAAAGCAGCAGATGTAAACGCACTTACAGGTTTCAATGCATTCAGTGACATCGCGTCAATATTACTTACTAAGGTTCATTAGCACAATTTGATATATGGGCAGAAATTCAGGCGCAACTGAGGTGTTTGTCCTTATATACACCAACCAGACACAGAAAGAAGCTAATGTGGTTGATGTATGCGAAAACCTCAGACAGAGCCACTGGGCTGAATCCAACAGGCAGAGGCGCAGATTGTGTACCACATCTGGAAATAAGGTACCCCACAAATTTTTTTTTTCTTTGCAGTTTTCGAAGTGTCCCTCTGTAGCGCTTGTATCGGTCGTTTTCGTGCTATAAAGTTGCCAAATGAGTTACAGCTTGGTTCCCTCGTGAGACAATGGGACAGGTGCCCCACTTTTTTTTTTTTTCAAAGACACCTCATGGGTCAATGGAACACATACGTTCCACTTTTTCAACGTAAACTAATAATCATATTTTGGTGAAACGTGCTTCATGCTATTTCTAAGTCCGATATATAGGTATTATACAAGCATAATGTCTATTATGTGAAAAATAATGAAAAACCCACAAAGATAAGGGCTTAGCACCATTGTTAGAGAAATAGGTACAATATTGTTGCGGATATCAAGCAGGAAGAAAAGATAGAGAAGCCGACTGGTGCTTGAGTGTGATGGTCAGCCATGCTGATTCTTTTTACCATCCTTCTCTGTAAATAGATTTTGTGTGTACCTGGTGTAGCTGCTGGGCCTTCTTCTT
Organism: Rhipicephalus microplus; assembly: GCF_043290135.1. NCBI lineage: Eukaryota > Metazoa > Arthropoda > Arachnida > Ixodida > Ixodidae > Rhipicephalus > Rhipicephalus microplus. The sequence goes on from NC_134703.1 coordinate 74,299,034, forward strand.
ATTTATCTCCTCCTCTCAGGGTTCATACCCAATGCATGGGATTGGCTGCTGGGTCTTCTCCAGGTCTTGATCTTCTTTCACTTCATCTCCATATGAATATTGATAACGTCACGTCTGTCAACAAGTCGTTCAGCTTGTCCAACATTCTAAAAAGACATGAAGTAGGCCATAACGAAAAAATTGCCGATCTTTGCGAAAGGTACCTGCGTGCCATAACAGCGTCGCGATATTAATACATTAACTTAACAATGAATACAAAAGGTAGTTTTAAACCAGAAAGAACTTTTCACAAGTAACCACTAAAAAAATAATTTTCTGAGCACGCAGTCAGCAATTCTTGCAGTAGAACTTTGTATGACCATGAATATCGTCTATTCTTTCAGAGCGTCAACAAACACGCATGTTCCACACAAAGAGGCGAACTATACCAGTGGTCGTCGGTCCACTGAAAGTTAGGAACGCTCCAATTAGGATTTTGCAAATAGCTATGAAGATCGAAATGGAAAGTCCAAGAGCAGGCGGCAAGCCAGACAACACGTCACGTGTGGCGAAACGAAGAATGTCATGTTACTCAAAGTACCATTCCACCGAAATGAAACACTATAAGGAAGCATACTGACTTCGAAGGGGAATTTATGGGCATGAATTTCAGATTTATTTGCAAGGTTGAGATCGGTGGAGTAAAAGCTGTACGAGCTGAACGTCCTTTCAAGTATATTATATTTTTAGTTTCCGTTCCTGACCTCAGCGTTCCTAATGTGTTGACTTTTAAAAAATAATTGAAATGCTCGTGTATACAACTCTTTAAGCGCAAGCTAATAAAGAAAAAAGAAACCCGCGGAATTCAAGTTGTCCCAAAACCCCGTCACCATTGCATCACTTAGAGAAGCTAAACACCATGAATCAAGCACAGCCGTCAAGAAAAAAAAAAAAGATCAGACAGCCAAGTGTGTATGTGTGCTTGATTCTTGGTCAGGTCAATTTGAGAAGCGGCACCAGTCAGCCATTCATTCACTCACTTAAGGCGGCGAGGCATGCTCGGCCAGAGAGTGCCGGTCCCATTCCAGGAAGCGGCATCGCTTTCTCCCTCACCGCTTGTTCTTTCCGGCGCACGCCGCAGAACAGGTGGTCCTGACACCTCGGGGCCTCTCCCCCGCCACGAGCTCAGTCAAGCAAGCTCGCTGGCATAAAAAGAAAAGAAGAAGAACAGCGCGCAGCTGAGGCGTTGTCGACGCACGCCAATCATTTCGGGGGGCACGTGTTTCCGCTCGACTCCGTCGCGGTGCGACCACGAGTGCGTGCCGCATCGCGCTGGACTGATCTGGGTGAGGGTGGTCAGCCTTTGCGGTAGTCCCTCCCCCTCCCCTCACTTTTGTTGTGATTGGTACACGGCGCGAGATTCATTGTGTTTCCGCCAGCGAATTCGTCGCCCATACAGTGGACAACTTGGCGCGGCCAATGGTGTCCTGAATCTACTGACCATCGCTTTTTTTTATTATTTTTTGGGTGAAACCGACCCATGATCTACAGTTCTGCCCGCAGTAGCTTAGACAAGCCGCCGCCACCCTTTTGCCCGAGACATCCAGTGACACTTTTGTTGCGGGATGGCTATCTGAGCTCCTTTCTTGAAGACCGTGAGCAAAAGGGTCTCTCGCTTGGTAGAATTGGTCTTGGAAATTGAGGAAGAAGTGAGCTTTGTGTATCCTGGAGCCCCGCGTGGAGCGGATCTAGAGGTAAGTGGATCTACTCGATATGCCTGAATGGGAGCTTCGGAGAAGCAAAATGGGCTGTTCTTAGTAGGGAGTTTCACACGTTATTTGAAGAGCGAAGCCCTTTATGCTAGAGGTGAAGCGTCGCGTGTCCGCAAGAAAGCCTCCAAGCCGTTGCTTATCAGTTGCGCCCACAGCAGAGAAAACCTGCGCACCGCCACGCTGAGTTTTTCCGCCGCCAGAGTTGAGTACGAATGACAAATGTTGCACGTTTACGCTTCTGCGACGTTAGTTTTGGTGCCCATCTTCTATCACTGCAACCCGTGTTGAGGTGGTAGGAGATGTAAGGAGACTGAGAATCATGTCATGTGTACCAGTATTTCTGCTTCCGCAAACGATGCCAAAGTCTCTAGGGTGCCCTAATGAAAGCCCCATCTCACAGAAGAAGGGAACACTGTTAATTGAGGAATGCGGCAAGAGGGACACGCCACAAGTTATAAACTCGATGAATAGTGAGTCTCCCTGCACTAACACATAGCTAATGATAATATGGCTGATGACAGGCTGCGCTCGTGATTTGAGATGTACGAGTCTTGTAAGGTGACATTGCAGGCCGGTGCAATGACACGCACCATGCTCTATAAATCACAAGCACATAGCATTCGCCCTTCCGAGTTCCGAAATGTCTTTGCAGCATTACCACCAACAAGGTTTTCTACAGCGAGAAGACAGCAGCAGAAGACGTGCCCCTTCTGCGACTGTCATCGCTACAATGCACAGAGAAAATCACTCGCAGTCGCTCGAGCTTGCAGAGACCACAGACCAATGACGCCAGAAATCCTTTCGCAATGTCGTCCTGAGTGGTCATCACTGCCGAAGGTGACGAAGGCAGTGCTCAACTTCTTGAGGACGTCAGACCTACACCAGTGGCTTATGAACTAATGGCGTTGTCATGACTGTGAGGTGTGTGACTTTCTGTGTACGTGTTGTCCCCTTCACTCTTTCTCCATCTTCAAAAGTGTCCCATCTTTTTTCCCGGTGCAGGGTACCATACCGGTCCTTCTAGACTGGTCAACATCCCTGCCTTTCCTTTCTCTCCTTTTCCTTCCTCCTATGATTGAGTCGAAATCTAAAATGTTTAAATTTGTTAGTGCGATCAATGTAGCACACTACAAGCATTGCTTGGACACGTCTGTTGAAAGCGTACAGTTTAAGCACACAGTGTTTTCCCTTTCTTGACTAAGGAAGGAGCGACGTGATGCCGACGAAGATGCCGAAATTTCGTGAGAAATTTGTTCAGAAGAGAAATGCCGAGACAAATGAACGCAGTACCAAAAAGTGGAACTTTACAAATGCCATGAATGGTGCGTGGGAAGGACGCACAAAGGAAACGTACACAATAAGCAAGAAGCTCTATTTTCAAGACAGGAAATATGTACATATTGTGCGACAAGTCTCAGCCTCGGTTAATTGGCACATACGTAGTTTCGGAGCAGACTTCACCTGTCAACTTTCACGTGACGCCAATTGTCATGCCAACGAACCGCCGTTACTCCAGCACTGAAGTTGTTCACGTCTGCCGCATGAAGCTCTTTCTTCACGCGACGTACATATCAAATCAGGATGAGGCATACAATAAATGCCTACAATATCACATTCTTTGTCAGCGTTATCCTGCGTGGTTGATAGGACGTTGCTGCATTTTACAAAGACTTCATACGTGAAGCTCTTACAACTTAAGAATAAGCGGTTCACAGTTTGCTGCTACTCTCTTTCTGTCTGAACCTTGGTGGTGTCGAAAGCCAATAGTTTACGCAATCTCCCCGTTTGTGGTGCAAGCAAGAACTATACTGACCACATTATGTAACATAGCATAAAAAACTCATCATGAAAAAGAAGCTGGGATTGGATTCTGCTGTAACCAAAGCCATGACTTTCCTTCCCGTTACCACTCATCATGGTTAACTAAACGCCCTTTTACTTTGTGTTTCTTTAGGGCGTCACGCTACAGCGTAAAGCATATGCGTAGGCAACCATTGATCCCCGACGCGCTTTCTGATGCGCGTGCTATTCGTGTCTTGGCCACTGAGAAGCGTGAACGCATTTGCTTGCATACATCCAAGCGAATCAAGTTTACGAAACTTCTCTCGTTTCTTGGCGACTTCGTGCAGCCGTTTACATGCGTTCAGCAATTCTGCATGCCGCGGTCACGTTTTTCACCGCTGCGTATGCAAATAGAGTGGTGGAACTTTACAAGCGAAAGAAATGAGGCGCGTGGAGTGACTTACGGTATCGTATGCGGGACTGCGTTGGGATCAACTTGTTATAGCCTGAACCCTTGTCAATATCTCGGCTACTCACGCCCTATGAACATATGTCGTTATTGAGGAAAATGAAAATAACCACTTTCTCAGTCACGTTTATCTCGACATGACGTTGTTGCTTGTCACATAGCCAAGTTACCTGAAGGTGAAAAGCAAGAAAACTGAATACTGATGATCACGAGAAAAAATGGATTAGCTCACTTGGACCTACAGAGGGCTGATGGCTGGAATGGTATAATTAATTTAGTTACAGTGCACCTGGCTACGATAGACATTGACTACTTGCTCGGTGAGGTAATTTCTTGGTAAGCCAATTCCACTCGAACAAGAACGTAACTTCCTTGATTACAAAATAGTTAACACAAATATATCAACTATATCCTGCTACATACTCCTAATTATAGCCCAGTTTGCCATCACAATGATAGACTTTGACTAAATTTCTGGCGCAAAATCTTTGTCATTAAAGCTTCATTATTTGTCAGTTTAAATTCTTATGTTTCGTAAGTTTGTTTTTTCTTCCATTCATCCGTCCAAAGTGTTCAGACAAGCTGTCAAGGACAGATGTCCGGCTTGCATGGGCTTCCATTAATTTTTTTGTCGATTACATTTGTGCATTTTCATTTTCCAAAGTATTGTTCTATGATGTGAAGCTGGTTTTTGTCCGGAGCGCATCACTAAATAAAATATATTCTAAACGCGACGACATTTATGGGTGGATCACGACGCGCTGTTGCCCTGTTAGAGAGTTCCTCCATCATCCTCGTGTGTGTAACACTGCAGCTGAAAAGTAAGAAGGCGCGATCCATTGCAGTGACAGCAAAAAGTGTTGCTTTTTCAAAAAGTGAAAGATTATATTACGGTTGCTGTGCTCGGCACATGCAACAAAACTACGATGCGTACATGTTAGTGACGTTACGGAAAGATCACTTGAGCGTCGTTCGCAACGCACAGCGTCTTTTATTTTCAACATTCGCTACCAGACCATTTTGAAAGTAAGCATTTCTAAATAAAATTCATGATCTGAGGCATTATGAAAAATGAAATGGCTGCCTGTTCGGTTGCTGGTACGCCTCTTGGTTAAATCTTCACCTCTTGCATATCCATAAAGCTGTACCTATGATTTTTTAATGATGTGAAACCTAAGGAAATGTTAGCGCGCAATTAAGGAACCAGCTACTTATTAGCTCTCGATCGAGTGTTGAATACACATATTAAAGGGAAAATAAAGAGCAGTACATGGGAAATAGAACAATCGAGCACACATATGCAAAAACACACAAATACGCACCACGCATATCAAACAATACCAACAAAAACATAAGGAAATGAGAAATGTCTCTAAAAATGTATCTAGTTAACATTCAATCCAACCGGAACAAAATAGCAGCGGACACGTCTGGTCCTTCTGGGGATGTATTCGCGCAAGTGTACATAACAGTCGATACGTCATGCACGTCTGCGCACTCATATATGATGGGTGTCATATAATACTGCGCATAATAAGTACGACATGTGTTACGCAAATGAAAGTTCATTGTTTCTGAGCACTTGTCAGCGGTTCCTCTGTTTTCCGAAAAAGCTTTAACGCTTTCGAAGTGTACGTTTGTAACGCTCCGCTAGGCCACGGGCCCAAAAGTTTCTAGATACTGAACGGTCTGCGGTCTAATGTCAACAGTTTAGATTTGAGATGGCGTCTCGGCGTGTCATGATGTGGGCACTCTATGAGAAGGTAATATACGTCTTTATTTACACACCCACATTCACATTCAAGTGTTTCAGTTCAGCCAAAGTGTGTGTAAAAATACTTTTTTTTTTGCATGTGATAGCCTTGACCAGGGAATAAGTGTTTCCATCATTCTATCTAATGCTAGCGTAATTTTGCATTCAATGAATGGTTCAATATAATATAAATCACATCTCTTTGTACTTTTTCAAACCAAAAATTTTTGCTCATTGGAAAAGTTGTAGCCTTTATAACACTACGTAATTCATTTTTCAAGATTGGTAAAGAAACAATAACAACTTTACTATATGCTTGTCGTGCCCCTTCACCGGCAGCTGTGTTACCAGGAATGTTGCATTGGCCAAGTATCCACTTGAATTTGATCTCATGTTGCTGCTTGGCTTGCTTTAGTGAGCTTTTCAAATGTTGCGTATGTCATACTATCACTAATTGCTGTCGTGTTTGTACTAGAGAGGGATGTTAATGTGGCGTGTGAATTGATGAAATGTATCCCTTTTCTCGCGTATGTGGCCGAGTCTAGAAACCTAATGAAATACAGAATAGCGAAGAGCTCAGCTGTTGTGCATAACGTCGTGCGACAAAATTTAAACTATTATCAACTATTGAGCTGTGGTATAGTAAATACTGATGTTTAAACTGATGGAATACTTGAGCCATCTGTGTAAACGTGTATCCTGGATACCACATGAGTATCTGATAAAGCGATATTTGTTGAGCAGATAGGATTAACATGTCTCGCTTTCTGATGATATCATCTACTGGCCTATGAATAAATATTCGTCTGTTGTAGATCCAGAAAGTTGTGCCAATGGCACCACGTGTCAAAGGAGGTGGCTCTTCCATCAGGACGCCGCTTGCTGTTCACTTCTCATTACACTGCCTGCTACTCTGGGGACAATGTTGGGCATACCACTGCAACGACAAGTACCGCAAATTTTCACCACGACATACGATATGTCTACCGCACCGCCAGGTGAGAGTAAAAGTTTTAGGAGTAAATTTATTTATTTATTTATTTATTTGGAATACTGTTAACCCCGAGTAAGGTCCATAGCAGGGTGTATTGACACAAGTACATATCAAAAAACAATGCAAAAAATAATACCATGTATATATATATATATATATGTGTGTGTGTGTGTGTGTGTGTGTGTGTGTGTGTGTGTGTGTGTGTGTGTGCGTGCGTGCGTGCGTGCGTGCGTGTGTGTGTGTGTGTGTGTGTGTGTGTGTGTGTGTGTGTGTGTGTGTGTGTGTGTGTGTGTGTGTGTGTGTGTGTGTGTGTGTGTGTGTGTGTGTGTGTGTGTGTGTGTGTGTGTGTGTGTGTGTGTGTGTGTGTGTGTGTGTGTGTGTGGCAGTTCATTACCGAAAAGAAATTAGTGATCATAAAGTTATCTTGGCAATTTCCCAATCATCACTTCAGACGGAAAAACCGAAGAGAAAGCAAGTAAAGCTTTATGAAAAAGGCAACTATGAAAGATTCACCACTGAACTGGACGAATTCTATACTTCTTTCGAGCAAGGTTATTGCAACCGCTCAGTAGAACGAAATTGGAGGCTGTTTTCGGATAAAAGGCAAGAATTAACTGATAAGTATGTTCCAACAGTATCCATTCAAAACAAGCAGTCAGCGCCATGGTTCTCTAACTTAATTAAAGAGAAAATAAGTAGAAAGAAAAGATTGTTTGGGAAAGCAAAGGCAAGAAATGATCAACCCACGTGGCAAGCATACCAGAATGCAGTAAAGAAGCTTTCAGAAACCATTCGCGCTGTAAACGAAACTTCTTCGAGATAACACTAACAAATATGTTAAAAAATAACCACAAGCAATTTTGGAAAGCTGTCAACCCATCTCCCCCAATCAGGATAACACTCTATGACGACAAGAATAGTTAACTAACCGATAGTGACACTGCTGTCACACTGAACAAGGCATTTTCTTCAGTGTTCACAACAGAAGCCGATGTGAACCCCTCCTTCTCCTCATATCCAGTAATTTCCGAACCGATGCCCCCGATTTCAATCACGCCCGGCGGAATTCTTCACATAGTTGAAAATATGAAACTATCGTCCGCCACCGCACCGGACGAAATAAACTCCAAAATTCTGAAAAATGTTAAATTTCCTGTCAGTGCCATTTTTTCCTTGGTTTTCGCTCAATCCTTGTCATCTATCAGTGTTCCCACTAAACGGAAACTAAGGAAAATTGTTCCCACCTACAAAAGTGGTAACAGATCACCACCTTTTAACAATCGCTTCACCTCAATTACTTCCGTTCAATCAAAAATTATGGAACATATAATTTTCATGAATATCATAAACCACCTTGAGCGCAATAACTTCATTTCCATCGCACAGCACGGGTTTCGTAAAGGGCTATCGTGCGAAACATAACTTGCCGTTTTCACCCATGATTTACAGCAATAATCTCGACAGCAATATCCAAACAGACGTAATTTCTCTCGATTTCGAAAAAGCGTTCGACAAGGTACCCCATCGCCGTCTAGCGTACAAACTATCACTGCTCAATATAGATTCATTTGCATTCAACTGGATAGAAAACTTCCTCAGAACAAGAAAGCAATTTGTCGTAGTAAATGCCGCGCAATCTAACACAACCCCTGTTCTTTCCGGCGTGCCACAAGGTAGGTTACTTGGCCCACTGCTGTTTCTTATTTATATCAATGACATCCGACATTACTAACATTACTTATATCCGACATTACTAACAACATACGTCTTTTTGCAGTTTATTGTGTGCTGTATGCCAAAATTACTTGTAACCAAGACGAACTTACGTTGCAATATGATTTAAAAACTATTGAAAAGTGGGGTAAAAGTTGGCAAATGTCATTAAAGGTTTCCAAGTGCAAATTAATGTCTTTTTTACGACACGCGAGTCCGCTAACTTTTAATTACACTCTATCAGGGTCGTCTTTACAATTCGCAAAGTCTTATAAGTACTTAGGTGTTCATATCGCGAATGTTCTCTCCTGGACCGTCCTCATAAAGAAATTAACCGCTTGCGCTACTACATCTCTTGGGTATTTGCAGCGTACTATGAAACTTGCTCCTCCTCACTTAAAACTACTGGCCTATAAAACCCTAATCCACCCAAAATTAGAGTATGCAGCCGCCATATGGGATCCGCATCAGAAGTACCTGACGGATAGCATTGAAACAATTCAAAACCACGCCGTTAGATTCACTTTCTCGGACTACTCATCGTTTATTAGTGTCACAGACCTGATATCACGCCTAGCACTTCCTCCCCTCAGCCAACGCCGGAAGTTTTCGAGACTGACATTATTTCACCGGTTTTATCATTCTTTATCACCCAACACTTATGCCGAAACCGCATGTATCGAGCCGCAGCAATAATTAACTACAAGTAACATACCCTCGTCCCCGTAAGAACACATTTGCGCAGTCATTTTTTATACGCACTACAAAGGAATGGAACCATATTCCAGATTACGTGGTCCAATTAAGAAACCTTGAACAGTTCAAGTCGTCGCTTACAGCGCCTGGGATTGTGTGATGTATTGGTGCTGTTTCTTTCTTTGATGCACTTCGCGTTTATGATTGCTATTTCCAGCTCATGTGTCCACTGAATTTTACATTTTTGTACAAGTTCTTGACCCAACGTTTGTGTATTTATTTTGTAATCATGGAGCTCGTAACACCTTTGTATGCTCGTACCAAGTGTATCTTTTGTACCACCCTTCATGTAATGCCTCCACTGCGGAGGCCCTTGAGGTATTAAAATAAATAAATAAATAAATACCGAGTGAGGAGAAAATGAATACTTGAAAATATTGTTTTTCGTTTGAAAAAGAAGTAACGTGAACGAATTTCTGCGTCTTGTGGCATAGCCTGAAGAAAGTGCGACGCATTCATGAGTGTTGCTTTTTAATTCGCCTTTGACAAATTTAAGCACAATATGAGGGCGTGCAATTTCGTTTCCATCTGACAGCGTCCATAAATTCCGTCCCATCGGTTCAGTAACAGACGTAATACCATATTGCTTTATGATAAACCTGACTGCTGTACTTTGCACTCTTTCCAGTTTATTGATGATATTAGCAGTAAATGGGTCCCATATTACGTTTCTATATTCAAGCAGGTCATACAATATCGTTTAAAATGTCACTCTCTTTCCAACAGGACTGCTCGATAGCTTCAGCCGGTGTGACGAAGCAAGAAATCCAGGAAATAATGACTGCACACAATAAATACCGGCAGTACGTCGCCACGGGCAAGGTTCCCGGATTTCCGCCTGCTGCCAATATGATGGAGCTAGTAAGCTTTGTTGCGCATCTTATTCTGCACAATTAATTACTGTGTCAGGCAGCCTTCGAGAGCACAAGGCCTATTGCGCACATACACTTACAATAAGATGAGCTAATTCCTGTCTCAAGAGATGGGCTGCCAATACATCTTAATATATTACCGAAGACCAAATAGTACGGGACCAATAAACATAAAACTATGTTCACTCATCTCATAAGCTGGTGTTCCACACTATAGCAAAAATAATTACGCAGCACTATGCACGTGTAACTTGGGTGCATTAAATTGATAAACGTCACAACCACCAGGGATCACCTGTAATGGAGCGAAATACTAACAAACTTCCAATTCAGCTTTAGCGCGTTAAAGCATCAGCCCACTATATCGTTCTGCTAAACTAATTACTAACGGCGTTAACGTTACGCACGAAGTCGACTTGAATAAATTGAAAACTAACTTATTTCGCTCATCTTAAGTTACATGCCACGGAACATCGCATTGCTCGTACATGATGTAGCCATTTAACGAAACCGACTGAATCACTTGCTGTTCTATATCGAAATGAATAAGTTTTTTCCGCCATGTTACGTATTCGTTCCATAATGTTTCATCATGGCTTTTAAATTGTCAATTCAATGGCTGACGCAGGTCTGGGACAGTGAGCTTGCTGCAGTGGCTCAGGCGCACGCGAAGCAGTGCCGATTCCACCACGACTGCTACTCCTGCCGAAGGGTTTGTAAGTTCGGGGTTTCTTATGTGGCGCCAACGCGTTTCATTAGGTTTCACATTAAAAGCAAGTGTTCAACGTGGTCCCCATTCACCACTGTGGATCAGATAGCTATAGCAACTGGCGCGTTACAACTTTTACTCACGCAGCTTATGTGCCTGAATCAATCTGACATAACACGTCTCCTTACGTTCATCAGCCAACTGAAAGTTTTCCCAAGGGTTGTCGGAAACTCAAGCTCATAATGCGCGCTCTATAAAGCCACCAAGTTTTCTATGGTGGGTCTAGCGACCGTTTATTGCACTTTGGGTACCGCAAGCGGGGAAACTGGATAAATCTTGTCTCTCCCCCCCTTTTTTTTAACTTTCACCTATGCCTGTTTCCACATTTGACCTACATCACATAATGCAGACTAATTATCAAAACTGAACTCATAACTGATGTTGCTTAGCAGTACGACGTGATGGCCAATGTGACACAGCGGCAGCTCTTGTTCAGAACGTAAGTTTAATTTTGCTTTGTACGTATTTGAACGAGTGGTACACCATCAATTTACCCTACGCGTACTCTGTCAAAACAGCCAGACGACACCCAGCTTTTTTTCGACGTAGCTCTGGAGAGCTTCTCTTGGATTGATCGCTGTCTCCCATGCGGTGTCAGTGTCTCTTGTTTTTTTTTTCTTTCTGTCCGTCTCTTGGTAGGTAAACCACAAGTACAATATTGTGTTGATTTATTTATTTGTTTATTTATTTATTTGTTTATTATTTATTTGTTTATTTATTCTTAATTACGTTAATTCGCAGAGTGAATTCATAATTATGCACTGGTTCTTGATAGTTAATCGGGTGTTCCTGATCACAATGCTCTAAAGTGCGCTAGGCTTGTGTGACTGCAAGTGAGTACAACAATCCCCGTGCCAAAAATAAACGTGTCTAATTAGCAGCAAAACTTATATGAAGAGCAGTGTGTAGAAAACTAAGCACATTTAGTACCTTTATACCAGACAGGTAGACGCTAGAAGCAATTGGATAGATTCAATGTCTGAAAATTGGCTGAGAATACAAGTAATGGGTGCATTGAATAGTGTAAATTTAACGCACGAGACAAGTACGCTATCAATTGAAGGCTTTTTTTCTGTCGGTCACTCTTAAAGAACGTTCGTAGAGCAATACTGGAACTCCCGATGCAGGGGCTCTCGGTTGACTGTCTGCTGAAAGTATTTTAGCACTCCGTATGCAGCTGCAGCAATGAATGAATATCAACGACACGAGCGTACTTAAATAGTCGTAATGTTGGTGCAGAATAAAAACGTTATCTTCGTTTTCCCCTCAGCCAGGTTTTCAGCGGGACAAAACATGTTTCTCCATTACTCATCCTCGCTGCGACTGAAACCGACCAACTGGGCGAACGTCGTCAAAGGCTGGTTCGACGAGTACAAGTTGTTCAATCCCAACGAAGTTGACTCATTTCGAACTGTACAAGACAGCGGCCATTTTACTCAGGTACAGGCACTGATCATACGAAACGTGTGAGAAAATTCTTCGACCAAAATGTTTGTCAGATTACTTATTATCTATTGAGAAAAATAATTTGACACCTAACATCAATGCATATATATTCACAAGGAAATGCAACATATATATAGTATGTGTGTGTGTGTGTGTGTGTGTGTGTGTGTGTGTGTGTGTGTGTGTGTGTGTGTGTGTGTGTGTGTGTGTGTTTACTCAGGTACATTTTACTCAGGTACAGGCACTGATCATACGAAACGTGTGAGAAAATTCTTCGACCAAAATGTCGAAGAATTTGTGTGTGTGTGTGTGTGTGTGTGTGTGTGTGTGTGTGTGTGTGTGTGTGTGTGTGCGTGCGTGCGTGCGTGCGTGCGTGCGTGTGTGTGTGTGTGTGCGTGCGTGTGTGTGTGTGTGTGTGTGTGTGTGTGTGTGTGTGTGTGTGTGTGTGTGTGTGTGTGTGTGTGTGTGTGTGTGTGTGTGTGTGTGTGTGTGTGTGTGTGTGTGTGTGTGTGGTATCTAAATTTGGCGATCAGTTTAGGCGGCCTTGGCCAGTGAAGCCCATGGGTTCGAGGCTCCACTGTACGACCTCATGATGGCCCCCTGTCCCAGAACCTTACGAATAAACTTCTTCTTCTTCTTCTTCTTCTTCTTCTTCTTCTTCTTCTTCTTCTTCTTCTTCTTCTTCTTCTTCTTCTTCTTCTTCTTCTTCTTCTTCTTCTTCTTCTTCTTCTTCTTCTTCTTCTTCTTCTTCTTCTTCTTCTTCTTCTTTATTGAAATAGAAAATAAACGAAGGAGTTTTTGTCACCGTTACTTGGCGACGGCTACCCCTTTCCACCTAAATGGTACAAATAAAAGTATGAAAAAAAACAATGACATATATACATATATACAGTCCTTCATGGGTGAGAGCAAAATTTCTCTTATAAGGGCAGAACAAACACGTAGACGACACGCTCACTTTTAAGTTTTGTCCGCTGAGTAGTCGTCACAAATCCTCGTTTCTTCGAAGAAGTGTTGCAGCACCTTCATTGCTTTGCCATTTGTTTTGGATGGCCATGGACCTAGTATTTTATTCAACCCGAATGGTCGCTCAGGATCTTACCTATGCAGTTCTTGTTCTAGTCGCCTTCGGTGTGTCGTGTTTCGGACAGTCGAGCAAGATATGACAGATATCCTCGTCGTCGTGGCCGCATGAACATGCTGACGATGTTGCACGATGAATACGACGTAGTGCTTTGTGTAAGCAGTTCCGAGTCGTAGGCGATGAATGAGTGTGTCCATACATCTTGGGAGGTCACGGTCTAAATGGAATTCAAGATTAGGATCAACAGAATATAAGATCGATTCCTTTGTTCTGTATGTGAACCAGGTAGACAGGCATAATTCACGTTTTGTTGTTCTTAAAATTCTATTTACATCATATTGAGATACCGGAATGAGGCACGTTTGCGTAGAATTATGAGCGGTTTTTGCCAACACATCCGCCATTTCATTTCCCTAAATTCCGCAGTGACTAGAAACCCACTGAAATGCCACTCGATGATTCGACTTCGTAGCTTCTGAGAGCTCTTTTAGTATAGCGTATACTATACGCACATCAATATGTCTTGAAGTGGCACTTTCCACACATGAGAGTGCTACCAGAGAGTCTGTAATTACCACCCATTTTCTTGGTGTCTTTGACAGTTTAATAAAGCTTATGGCTGGCAAAATTGCTACGAGCTCCGACGTTGTTGAAGAAGAGAGGTGGCCCAACCGACATGCAAATTCTTCGTGCAATTCCGGAATTATGAGTGCTGATGTCACTGTCTCTTTGGTGACGGAGCCGTCAGTGTACACGTGAGTGTATGCTTGGTACCTGTCAAACAGATGATGTGATGCCAACTGCTGAGTGGCAACGTTGGCACTTCATGTTTGCTGCGAAGTCCTTCTATTGACGTTTCAATAGTCGGTAGCTCAAGCAGCCATGGAGGGTAGTTTTGGTCCAGTGGCCAATGTGTCGACACAGGAAGCCGGGAAATGTACTGTTGGTACACATGGTGTATTTGCGCTCCAGCACGGTTCACGATGTTGGATATGAGCGGATGGGAAGGGTGTTGCGTGGCTAGACGAAAGAGGTGCCGACATGTCACCACATTTCCAATTACTATAAAGTTGGGTTCTCTTGCCTCTGCCAGTGTCAAAGAACTTGATGTTGCCTGTGGAACCCCCAGACATATGCGTAAGCTTCGTGCTTGTAACAGCTGAAGTCGGTGTAGCGACGTCTGAGAGATGTTGTGGAGAACTGGCGCAGAGTAGGCAATTTTCTGTCGGATTAGTGCACAATGGACGTGGAGGAGAGACGCTGATGTACCGCCCCATTTTGATTCTCTGGCCATCCACAAAAAGCTTCAAGTTTTTCACCCTTTTTCTCGTAAATGACAGAACTACAGATTTGGCGTGAGAAATCTGCATGCCTCGCTCTTTGAGGTAATCACTTATTGCGTCTAGTCCTTGTTGAAGCCGATGTTCGATCACTTCCAGTGATTTGTTAGACGTCCATATGCATATGTCGTCTGCACTACTACTACTACTACTACTACTACTACTACTACTACTACTACTACTACTACTACTACTACTACTACTACTACTACTACTACTACTACTACTACCGCTACTACCGCTACTACCGCTTCTTCTTCTTCTTCTTCTTCTTCTTCTTCTTCTTCTTCTTCTTCTTCTTCTTCTTCGTCTTCTTCATCATCTTCTTCTTCTTCTTCTTCTTCTTCTTCTTCTTCTTCTTCTTCTTCTTCTTCTTCTTCTTCTCCTCCTTCTTCTTCTTCTTCTTCTTCTTCTTCTTCTTCTTCTTCTTCTTCTTCTTCTTCTTCTTCTTCTTCTTCTTCTTCTTCTTCTTCTTCTTCTTCTTCTTACATTAAGCTATGCTCATTTTTTCTGCCCTTCAAATCACACGCAAGCTTCACGCTGCCATATTTTGTATAAGCGATTAAAAATTCGGGTATCTGGCTGGTATCTGTGGTGCAACACCTTGCGTTCAGGTGGTACTCACCTGTCGACAAGAAATGTAGCGGAGCTTCTCCATTAGTACCAGGCTTAAGTTTTAATAGCCAATTGTTATCGGTAGAAGTATTTTGAAACAAATTAAGCTTAAGGGTGCAAAGGCAGTCTTAAAGAAGACAAGGCCACTAGAGTGAACGTTGACTACAGATGCTATTCATGTTCCAGGGATTTTGCATCACTTCGAAATTCCGTCTTGCCTTAATTTCAACCATATTATGTTTAATTGTTCTCAATTGAAACATTCGTCAATGGTTTATCAATTTTGATGACGGTCATAACATTGCAAGCCTCTGTCTTTAGCCTGCAATCAAAAATTAGTTAACTTAGCTGACCAATTCGCAATGCTAGAGATGCCGTACTGCGAGTTCAAGGAAAAGATTGACAGGATATAGCCCCAGCAAAGCATTAGTTTCAGGCTTATGGTTAAAGAAGCATTGGTTTTGCTGGGTGTATTTATAATTAGGTATTTTAATTCAGTACTTTAAGGAAGAATACGGAGGCAAGCTTAGCTTCTTTGATGATACGAAGATTATTGTGAGAATGGGTAATATGTAGGCACGTTTGGTACCGTAGGCTTCCGCTTTATTGGTGAAAACAAACGATTGCGGTATAGGTCCTTTCATTAGCCTGTTCAGGCGGGCTACACAAGTGTGACTTAGCATCTGGTTCTTGCTTTCTGAGCATGTGTTTTTGGTGCTACACCTGTTTTTTTTTCTTTGTTCAGTGCTTGACCAATGTAGAGTGCGATATTCCATTCGTCTCCGTACCTTACCTTGGGAACGTGGCTTTTTTTTTTCGCACAGCCGTACACTTTCAGTATGTATAACACACTATAGACTAATAAAGGTTGTCTTCTTATTAGGTACGCTTCTTTGTAAATTTGGCATGTAAGGTTTCTGCGAATGATTTGAGTTATTTGCTACACGTTCGTGTGTTCTATTTTTCCCGTGTGTATACCCTGAAAAACTGTGCTTGCAATGGCGGTTGTCTTCGTGTGAGACCAATATACGCACTTTTAATCATTTTTCTTAAGCACAGTTGATCTGGGCGAAAACCACTCATGTTGGTTGCGGCAAAGCAAGATTCAAGATTAAGGACGAGGATTGGTATCGTACGCTGTACACGTGCAACTATGGACCCATGTAAGTGCGTGTCCTGTATATCTTTGTCAAACTCGCAACAAGAGCCACAACTGCAACCACAACTCTCACCTGCCGTAATTATTGAGTGCAATATGAATTAAATAATGTTGATAATCGTGTAATAAATAACGTATTGAAATAATTAAGATAATGTTTAGCATTTTATCATCAACACTTGCATGCCATTTTCGCCTGCTGTTCTTCCATGCGAGTTCGACCGACATACACTATAGCGGATCATCACATGTTTCGCCTACGTGTCGATGAATGACAACATGATTCTCAAGCGGTGACGTGCAACTACTCTCCCTTTTTGTTTATGCTCAGCTGTGCCAGCCTGCTGAAGGAACTGCTCTTTGAAAAAAATCCGGAAGATCTCACGCTTTCTGGCGTTCAATGCCATGTGAAGCAGTAGTCGAGTAGTGGCCTATAACAACTTTTTAGTAGTTACGGGCATATCCTGTCTAGGTCTGTAACAAGAAATTTTTTTCCAAAAAACAAAGCCTAAGCCCACCCCCCACCCCCCAAAAACATAAGCAACACAGAAACAGACAAAAAGTTAGATAGTGAGAGAGATCGACTGCAGAAAGAAAGACGAGGAGCTAGGAAGGAACTCTTGTTCATGTTCTAGTTTTTGTTGAACTCCTTAGATTGACATTTACTTCTATTTCCTTAATATAGCAAGTCGTATTCCTTGCCGCTTATTGTATCGGTCTTCCTTTGTTCTTCATTCACTCTAAAGTTCTACTGTTCAGGTTTAGCCCAATGCTTGATCACCGAGAACACACCACGATGATATTATTGGGCTGGGATGCACTCCAAGGCATCTTCGCC
The DNA here is from genome assembly GCF_043290135.1 of Rhipicephalus microplus. Classification (NCBI taxonomy): domain Eukaryota; kingdom Metazoa; phylum Arthropoda; class Arachnida; order Ixodida; family Ixodidae; genus Rhipicephalus; species Rhipicephalus microplus. The sequence goes on from NC_134703.1 coordinate 74,316,375, forward strand.
TTACGCCAACGCATCTTTGCGACCACTGTTATTTAAAAGCAAAGTGTGGCGACAAAAAGTTATTAGTTAAGCTTATTTATTCTAGGTCGTTTCACGTATAGCATCCCAGTAACATTTATAAATATCACATATGTACAATGATATAGCCGTGCACGTCGGGTAAATGTCGACTGTAGTTATATAGGCGCACCATTCGCTGAAGTTCACTTAAGTAGCAGTATCCCAGGGATACCATCCACGCGAACACCAGTGCTTCATATCAGTTTACCGCTTCAGGTGCTATCAGTATTCCTGTTTCTGTTGACATGATTACGTAATTGTAAATGACTGCTTCTATAAAATATATGCGGCTGTTAAATGTATCTCTGTGCGGGCATTTGTACGTATTTTTCAGCACCACTTCGTAACGTTTCGCTTAATAAAAAATACAACACAGTCAACTTCTATCCGCATGCTTACTTGGCATGACATCGATTCCCGAGGTAAGCGGGATCTGCCTATTATTTTTGTTGGTTTTTTTTTTGTTTTTTAATTGTGAAATTGGTTATTCAGAGTCCACGTTTTCCGCAACAGGGGCAATGTTATTCAGTCTAGGGTCTACCAAAAAGGTCGACCGTGCAGCCACTGCCCGAACAGAACATCTTGCAGCCCGTCTTTGCCTGGTTTGTGCCGCTTGGCTGCAGTGCCATTGGCACGTAAGTATCAATACAAACTGTGGGTCGTATTTTGCTGGAGAACTACGTCACTTCAATTCTACTTACCTACGACAGCCGAAGTTTCGAGCAGGCTGGTTTATGACGAAGCAGCAACGAAGAGATGACGATGCTTTCCAAACAGGCCTGCACTACGTGCAGGCCTGTTCAAGCTTGTTCAGTAGAGGGCGTGCAATATAGAGAGTACGTAAAATTGAGGAACAACAAAGGAAAAGCCTAAATACGCAACAAACCATAAGAAAAAAAAAGCCATAAATGAATTGTGCAGTTGAATATTTCCGTGGGCATCTGTCAATCCAGGGTACATGCTCAAGACAAATTAGAATATTAAAATAAAAAAGTTACGTACTTTGTAAACACGATTATGTAAGTGCGTTTATACGTGAACTAGCGCTACTATACATTAAAGCCAGTGTAATTACACTAATTTAAACATAGTTCACCTTCACCTTCTTTTTTTTCTCACGCTTTATCTCGCAACTGTTCACTAGCCTTATTCACTCGCGAAAACGCTTGAAAATTTTGCTCAAGTACAAGCCTTATCAAACGTGCATCAAGAAGCGCATTCCAGGTCTAGTGTAATAATAACTTTGACATAATTAAATGAACTGATAATTTACTTGTGAATCCCTTTTATTTCAGGGCTATCCCCTGCCGACGTCGTTCGAATATATCATTTTCCTCAGAAGAGTGAGTATTGAACAAGGGCGCTGGAATGGTAATATTAGATAACAAATCGAATGAAATAGCAAATGATTTCTTTCGAACGAGGTTTTCAAATAAAAATGAACTGCTGATTTTGGCAAATTAAATCAAATGGTGCATTCCTGTATCTCTATTTTCTGTGAGCCATTTGCGTGTGTTTCGCTTTTATAGCAAACAGTGACATTCCTTTTTGAATGATTATTTCTGTTTGTTTTAACTTTTCAGACAAGGGTTTGATGAACCATGTCCGTGTGTATCCTTTCCCGCAGCAGGCGCCAAAACGTGAGTGGCCGCCTAATTTTGTAATAATTCTCCCATCAAATAAGTCTCGCAGAGGCATCCTTGCCGTTCAGGACAATGTGCATTACTTCCCACTAGAAGCCGCATCTCTACCCACGCCCCTTCTTTGCTCTCTCTCAAAACACACACACACACACACACACACACACACACACACACACACACACACACACACACACACATATATATATATATATATATATATATATATATATATATATATATATATATATATATATATATATATATATATATATATATATATATATATATATATATATATATATATATATATAATATTTTATAGAATATATATATTCTTGGAAATATTATCACTACAAGGCATTAGTGGTTTTTGTATAGATGACGCTGTTATAACTAGAAATTCACAGCATGTTCAGGGAGTGAATGATGATGAGTGAGGCGAAGCGTCCGTCTGATGCGTGCTCCAGACAGACAGACAGACGCTCCGCCTCACTCACCATCAGTCACTGCGTATATATATATATATATATATATATATATATATATATATATATATATATATATATATATATATATATATATATATATATATATATATATATATATATATATATATATATATATATATATATATATATATATATATATATATATATATAGCAGCCAGTCGTACGAATAAAACAATCACAGCATACCCACGCAGTGACTGATGGTGAGTGAGGCGGAGCGTCTGTCTGTCTGTCTGTCTGTCTGGAGCACGCATCAGACGGACGCTTCGCCTCACTCATCATCATTCACTCCCTGAACATGCTGTGAATTTCTAGTTATAACAGCGTCATCTATACAAAAACCACTAATGCCTTGTAGTGATAATATTTCCAAGAATATATATATTCTAGAAAATATTATATATATATATATATTTGCGTGTGTGTGTGTGTGTGTGTGCGTGTGTGTGTGTGTGTGTGTGTGTGTGTGTGTGTGTGTGTGTGTGTGTGTGTGTGTGTGTGTGTGTGTGTGTGTGTGTGTGTGTGTGTGTGTGTGTGTGTGTGTGTGTGTGTGTGTGTGTGTGTGTGTGTGTGTGTGTGTGTGTGAATAATTTTGTATCCGGGGGTATCCGGAGTTTAACGTGTCAAAACCTCAGTATAACTATGAGCGATCCTATAGTGGAGGGCTGTGTAAAATTTTGCTATCTGGTGGTCTTTAACGCGGACTGATGTCACGCAGTATACAGGCCTCTGGCCTTTCACCACCATTGAAATGCGACGGCCACGGCAAGGGTCGAACCCGCGACCCTCAGGTCAGCAACCAAGCACAGTAATCACTTCACCACCGCGGCCAACTTATGTAAACAAATAAAAAAAAATCTCGAAGAGGCGTTGTCAAGGGAGTTAACGTTTCGACAGGTGTTCACGTCTTCTCCGAGACACCAGCTGCCTAGAAGACCACAAGACCACTTGTCGAAATGTTCGCTACAGTGGCAACCCCTGTTCAAGCATACTGATCTCGTCAATATGCTTGAACATATCCTGTACTTTTGTTTTCTGCCTGTATGTTTAGAAAATGAGACGATTTGGAGTAGTCGGCCCTCTCCTACGGGAGGGTGTTGAGCTGTCAGTCTGTAATTATGAAGACCTCCAAAATTGTCTTGAGAACAAAAAGTGATCAATATTTAGAGATGCACATGTACACAACTACGGGAGAGCGCTAAGCCGTCTCGGTTCGAGTCAATCGAGGTGAGTACACTCGAACCCACTTGAACAATACTCAAGTACCAAGAAACTTTCATTCTTATAACCGATAATTTCTATAATCGGGTTGAACAAAAAAAAGCAAGACAGGATGGCGGGCTACTCTGAGAAAACGGAAATATTGGTAATAATCAATAGGATATGTCAACAGACATCAGCCCTCGAATAAAATAAAAAAGATGCCACTTTTTCGGACATGCTTGAAAATTCGGACGCTTTCACTGGACCGCTACGTGGCTTATAGAACCAATGCCTAACAACATAGGATGTTCTGGTTGCTGAAGGTTTTCCAAGTCTAGACTTCTTACTTAAATTGTGTGTCCGAAAGTGGAGCCACCACCAATCTGGAGCCACCACCAATCCAACAACGTACTGCATTTTGAAAAGGCGCTTTGCCGCAGCACTGTAACGTTTTTGGTAAAGCATACCGCAAATACGAAGGGGTGCCAGGGCGAATTGGGGTTGTAAGCGAGGTTTCACTATCTTGAATTTCTCGTTTTCTTCTTTTCCGAGATTTTTTGTCCATCAACTTTTGGCATTGACACCAAACAGCCACAATTTATTGTTATAACCGATAATGCGGCATGTAAGCATTACTGCAAGTGTGTTATTTCGCCATAGAAAAAAAATTGGGGCATATCCACGGAGTGAATGATGATGAGTACGGTGAAGCGTTCGTCAGTCCACCGCACTTCCATCCATCCGTTCGTTCTTGCTGCCGTCCATCCATAAGTCAGGCCATCCACCCGTTCATCCGCCCGTACGTGCGTGCGTCTGTTCGTCCATGCGTTCATCCATCCGTCCGACCGTACGTCAAACAGACAGACAGAGCGACGACGGACTGACGCGGGCAGCGGATGATTCACGGTTTGTCGATAAAACTCTCCGAACCTTCGCCCCACTCACCATCATTCACTCCGTGGATATGCTGTGAGGTGGTTACTACATACATACATACATACATACATACATACATACATACATACATACATACATACATACATACATACATACATACATACATACATACATACATACATACATACATACATACATACATACATACATACATACATACATACATACATACATACATACATACATACATACATACATACATACATACATACATACATACATACATACATACATACATACATACATACATACATACATACATACATACATACATACATACATACATACATACATACATACATACATACATACATACATACATACATACATACATGTGACGACCAACCCACAACTTTAAAGAGCTTCGCCCCTAAAAATACAGATGTCTCAGGGCACCAGGTTCTCAAGCAAAGGGCACGGTTAACTGCTCCCCTACGGTCCTTATAGCACGCACAGGGTACATACACTTAAGGAAAATATAACATAAAAATATGGGCTGTTTTCACGCCAGCTGTACGTTGTTTATCGTGAACTTATTTACAGCGCAACACCAGAAAAAACACAGGACAGGGAAGGAGCAAAAGAGAAAAAAGAAAAAAAAAGAAAAGACGGCGTACCTTGTTTGGTGAAGTCATTTACCTTGTGTGTTTGGAAACAAGTGGTCAACGATTACCGGAACCATGTACCCCATAATCACTGAGTAGTGTGTAACTACTCCTCGTACTATCTAAATGGTTCAAGTTCTCAGAAAACATGCAAGCGATTCAGAGTATACGGTAGTTTACTATAGGAGAATTGACGGCGGCTGTCTTTGCTGCCGTTCGGTATGTGTTTAAGAAAAAGAAACCTCGAGCCATTTGGGCTTAGAACGATTGCCACATGGAAAATTTAGTATGCTGGCCTGTCTACTCTTCGATAATCCAATGACCTACTGCTGTTGAAGAGTGATTGGAAAGTGTTTCAATAGGCCCATCTCACGTATACTCCAGAAAAGTGGCTCAGCTTCTTCACAAAGTCATCTTTCGCATTGTCATTCACTTGCTTCAGAAATTTTGAAAAAGCCCCATATTATTTATGGAAAATGTGACGGTATTTTAGTTTACTGTTTTAAACGTAAACATAATATCCATAATTCGTTATCTTGGGAGAATCGGACCCGCATCACGTGTTTTTACATGACCCTTGATCAAGTGAATGCATAGAAGGTTACATGTAGGTATTATAACCGAGACGGACAGAGTGGGCCTCTCAACTCCTTCTTCATCGATGCCTTAGTATCAGAGCAGAACATCCCGTAATTATAATAGGTAATGTGTTGCATGAATTTTGACAGACTGTATATCTTCCGCAGAACTAGCCAACCTCGAGTTGATAATTAAATATAATCAACAATTTCCTGACAGTAAACTTGCGTATTGTGTAATATTTTGACTAACAGAAGTTGCAATGTAATAGCATGCGTATATATATATACATATATATATATATATATATATATATATATATATATATATATATATATATATATATATATATATATATATATATATATATATATGGCACAACGGGAGCGTTGTCAACAAGGATAAATATATTTATTTCCGAACAGTTTCGGGAGGGGACCTCCCTTCATCAGGGGATGAGTTATCCCCTGATGAAGGGAGGTCCCCTCCCGAAACTGTTGGGAAATAAATATATTTATCCTTGTTGACAACGCTCCCGTTGAGCCATATCCCATACCTTCACGAAGACTAACTGGCCCATTGAATTATTACTCCCACTATATATATATATATATATATATATATATATATATATGTGTGTGTGTGTGTGTGTGTGTGTGTGTGTGTGTGTGTGTGTGTGTGTGTGTGTGTGTGTGCAAATGACATTAGCAACGTCGAATAATTGTTTAGCTATCACTCAGCGCCTTGGTTGTGGATGAGCCCCAGCTGTTAAAATTTGATGGATATAACAGCAAGAAGTTTTCTTTACAATCACCTGATTGACTATAACCTTGTTCCGTCTACGTTTTTTTTTTTCAGGGACCATTCATACGTTCCCTGTCGCCTCACCGCCAAACGTACCCACGATTTCTGGCCAAAAAATGCAGATCGTTGAACCAATGCACAATATTCAGCAAGCTCAGTTACCATTTAATCCCGAAGGTGAATAATTTTAGAGGTATTTCGTTATTTGAATGTTTGATTCCTATGACAATGGCTTCATATGAATGATCAAGATATGACAAGTGCACATGCTTCATAGAGCTAGATTTCGCAGCTATTGAACAATAGTTTTCGGGTCTTTTAGTGAAATGACGCTTGACCCGTTCATCGCAGTAGATCATAAGGTGGACGAAAATGGCAAAGCAGAGTAATAATTGTAATAGACTGTATGCTAGTATGCTACAAAAAAATGAGATAATGCGTGATGCGAATATTCTTTTTTTTTTGGTAAAATTGTGGATGTTTTGTAAGAGAATACCATACGTTGATTTTATTATTAATGTAAGCATGTGCTTGAAAAAGCATGCTATATAGAGGAAGTTGCATCGTGTAATAGGCTTCAGAAGTTTAACGACCAAGACCAACTAGAAAAGGCTGAATATTGCAGCTGCTTCGCCAGGCAGCCTTAAATACTGATTTTCGGCATGTTTTAAAATACGCCAGCAAACGAGTGCAGTTCAACTCATTGCACTCACGAATTGCTGGAAAATTTAAGGCTCTCTTTATCCCATTCATCCCGAATTCAAAAACCAACTTTATTCTTATTTTGCGTTCTTTTCGTGTGTTTTGTGCGTTTGGTAAAGTATAGCCGGTATTCAAAAATAATTTTTTGTTATCTTTCACCTCGTTACTATTTTCGTGTCGCTATAGCATGTACAGGGTACATACACTTAAGGTAAATATAAGATAAGAATATGGGTTGTTTTCACGCTAGCTTTACGTTACTTGGCGAATGTTTTGTTCCAGTGCTGAGCGGCATGCCTGTAAATGGTCAACCGGAACTAATGTTTGGATCGGGAATGGACATATTCGGTGACCGTAAGTAATTACGCACATCTTTGAAATAAGAGCGCATGCAGATTGGCTTACTTGCAACAAGTATATTATTCTAATTTGACTCATTCGCTGTGCACATCTCTGCAAACATCCATCGGACGAATAGTTGAAGAACCAGAAAATCATCATTATTATCATCATCACCATCAGCCAGACTACGTCCACTGCAGGACCAAGGCCTCTCCCATGTTCCGCCAGTCAACTCGGTCTTGTGCTTGCTGCTGCCATTTTACACCCGCAAACTCCTTAATCTCATCTACCCACCTCACTTTCTCTCTCCCGCTAACCCGTTTGCCTTCTCTGGGAATCCAGTTAGTTACCCTCAATGACCAGTGGTTACCCTGCTTACGCGCCTCATGCCCGGCCCATGTCAATTTCCTCTTCTTGATTTCAACTATGATATCCTTCACCCTGGTTTGTTTCGTGATCCACTCTGCTCTCTTCTTGTCTCTTAAGGTTACACCTATCATTTTCCTTTTCATCGCTCGCTGCGTCGTCCTCAGGTTAAGCTGGAACCTCTTTGTAAGTCTCCAGGTTTCTGCTCTGTAGCTAAGTACCAGCAAGATGCAGCAGTTATATACCTTCCTTTTGAGGGATAGTGCCAATCTACCTGTCATTTTTTGAGAGTGCTTACCAAGTGTGCTCCACCCCAATCTCATCATTCTAGTTCCTTCAAGCTCGTGGTTCGGCTCCGCGGTTATTACCTGTCCTAAGTAGACATAGTCCTTTACAATTTCAAGTGCACTATCACCTATCCCGAAGCGCTGTTCTCTTCCGAGGTTGTTGTATACATTACTTTCGTTTTCTACAGATTATTTTGAGACCTATCTTTCTGCTGTCTTTGTCTAACTCCGAAATCATGAGTTGCAATTCGTCCCCTGAATTAATCAGCAATACAATGTCATCGGCGTAACGGACGTTACTAAGGTATTCTTCATTAACTGTTATCCCTAACTCTTCCCATTCTAGAACTCTGAAAACCTCCTGTAAGCATGCAGTAAATAGCATTGAGGAGATTCTATCCTTGCCTTACACCCTTCTTAATTGGTATACTGTTAGTTTCTTTATGAAGCAGTATGGTATCGGTTGATCCCCTGTAGATTTCTTCCCCGATGTTTATATATGCTTCGTCGATGCCCTGATTCCGCAGTGTCTGCATGACGGCTCATATTTCTACTGAATCAAACGCCTTCTCGTAATCTATGAAGGCTATGTATAGTGGTTGGTTATATTCTGAGCATTTTTCTAACACCTGATTGATAGTAGGAGCATGGTCGATTGTTGAGTAGCCTGTTCGAAATCCTGCTTGTTCCTTTGGTTGAATGAATTCTAATGTTTTCTCTACTCTGTTAGCAATTACCTTTGTAAATAGCTTGTATACTACAGAGAGCAAGCTGGTCGGCCTGTAATTATTCAAGTCCTTGTCATCTCATTTCTTACGTATTAGGATGATGTTTGCAATCTTCAAAGATTCGGTTACTCTTCCCGTTAGGAGACACCTCGTAAGCAGGGTGGCTAGTTTTTCTAACACGATCTATCCTGCCTCTTTCAGCAGATCTGATGTGACCTGATCCTCACTAGCAGCTTTACGTCTTTCCATGCTCCCCAAGGCTTTTTTTACTTATTTTATTATTACTGTTGGGTTGCCATCTAGGTTACTGCTAGTTCTTGAATTAAGATCGTGGTTGTCCCGGCTACTGTAAAGATCTCTGTAAAAATCCTCCGCTATTCTAAGTATTCTATTCATATTGGTAGTCAGTTTTCCTTCCTTGTCCCTTGGTGCACATATCAGCTTTTTGCCCATCCGAAGTTTCCTCTTCACTGCTTTGATGCTTCCTCCGTTCTTCAGAGCGAACTGAAAACCACAGCTCAAATTGTTACCTTGGTCTCAAAAACAATTTTCACCACGAATGTTCACTAGAATCTGTGCGCACTATACTTGATACATTTTATTGTAAAACACATTATCAGTTTTTTCCTTTCCTCACTTTATTACGCGAGAGAAAGAGAACATTATATACCTTCATACCATAAATAGGTCTTTCTGGATTGCATGTTTAATTGGTCTAAGGTTTCCTTGCCGATTTGTCCTGCTGCACATGTGTAGTGGTAATTTGTGCCTTATGTATCAGGATAGAGAAGGGTGGCTTTGACTTACATCAGCAACAAGCTGCATTGCTGTTCTTCTTGTGATAACATTTGTTTATCATTTCAGACATACTGCCGATCCCAATGGAAATTTAGCAGGAAGCGCGCACACAAATTAAGCATATACAAGAAAGAACATTTCAGAGATAACAATATGAAAGATATATAAGGAGGTTAAACGTAAAATCACTTAAGAACACTTATGGCAAGTATAAACAATGCATTCACACACAGTTACAAAGAACACGCTATGAAAAAGGGAAAAAAAAGAACAATAATGATAGAAGTTGTGTGTACTAAGAAAACATATATTATATGTCAATATGTTGTTACAGAATGAAAATAGTGTCATAACACAGATCAAAATGGCAATGCTTCAACTTTTGTCGCAATGTCTTTTGCAGCACTACAAAGGTTTTCTAGGAAAGCAGGCCCGCCCCCTCGAGAGCCCATCAGCCCCGCCAACTCTGAAAACGCGCCCTGCAAATGTGATGAGGCAGCCATGGAACAAAGTAAGTCTTCGCAGCACTTTTACTTGTGCAATACTTGTACTCGCGGTTCTTCACAGCCACTATACTTGTAAATGGAAACTGAGAAGCAAGATCTGCAAGGCACCTAAGAGCAACTGTTTGGGTTGCGAAAAAAATATCCAGTAGTCAGAGTAGCCTAAACATACACGTTACACTGCATGGATGGTCAAATGCAGGGGACTATAGATGCTCACTCATAGCGGCATTCCTTTTTTTTTTTTCACGAGCACATTGAGCTACTTTTCGAGATAATGCACGAATCGAGACGATTTTTTTTATTTGGAAAGATTCTGATTTCTTCAAAGCTACAAACACCGCTGGGAAGAACATCTATAAATGCACTGAAAAATATTTCGTGCGTGTTTTCAAGACCATGGGAAGAAGCAACATAGAATGTTAGTTTGACCGTGGCCCTTTAATATTGAAGGACCATGGTTTGACTTATGCATTGCAATGTTCGATGCACTTAACTTGTAGACGAAACATGAAAATACAGTGAACTGAATTCGACCAAACAATTTCCTTTCAGTTGAATATGTTATATCGATACTTTTTATAAAGCTATTATATTACCCCCACCCCCTCTAGGCTCATTTGCATTGCTCTATATTAGTTCACAGCTCATTAGCGGTTGCTTTTCGACATGATATTTCTACACTTTTTTTTTCATTTCTGCTGTGTATACTAGAATCTGTCGTTGTCACTATAGGCTGCGGTCATTGTATATGTCTCCAGGTACCAAGTGGTCAAGCAGAATTTCGCATCATGAACTCCTAAGATATATATACGTGATAAGTACGCCTTTTTACCTTAAAGCAGGGTCTTGTTCTTCCGACAGCCCCGGTTCTGAGTTTGTGTTGACCTCGTTCGTGGTCTGATTCTTTGTTCTGTCTATATCAACCGTTGAGGTTCTTTTTTAGTCGGCTATGACAACTAATTTTTTTTAGTCGAAGTATTGCATCTCTCTTCTGAGATCACAAACGACGTTGCTGTAAAAACTTTGCTATAAAAGACTTAAAACAATATTTTTTTTCTACAAATAAAATCCGGCGTGCTTTTTTTGCACAGCTATTGATGTAATCTACACTTCCCCACTCCCCCTCCCCAAAAAAAATATAAAATATCGCACTTGTTACCGCCTTAGGGATTGATCGAGCACTTATATATTTTTTAATAATTTTGTATAAATTTTTTTCAGTGAAGAAACATCTTATGAGCATTATACCCAAAGCACATGGTGGAGTGGTGCCAGAAATCCAGGTCAAGTGTCAATGCAAGAAAGTCGTCTCTCCGGGATCGACTTATCAGGTATGAGTACGTCGTTAACAAATAAATTAGATAGTATCATGTTACTTGCCACCGACACACGTACTCGTGAACAAAAGAATGGGGCGGATTTCAAAAAAAAAACTGCCGTAGCGCAGCTTCGATGAAGTAAAAAGACGCATATGTTCTACGGCTTATTTATCGTGCCATTAGATTGTTGTACGATCGTAGAGCCACACAAGTTGCACACTGTAGCCAATGCAATAGCCAACAATCAGCCAATACTAGTGAATAACAACTTGCACCGCTGTTATTAGAAAAAAATGCGGTATGTTTCACACGAACTATCCGCATTTTAAAACTAAGGTTTTATAGTCGGTTATGAAGTAAATATAAAGACATGCTTCGCCAGTGAAACACCGGCGCGCTTGCCAATCACCCATGTAAAGTCGTGCCATCCATGGCCTCCTTTGGAACCGTAAGTACGTTTTTGTTGGCGCTCACCTAAATACCACGCACATTGAGAATTAAAAGTTCGTCATTCTCTCCCAGAATACGCTTTAGCCTACGCAGTGATATCAGAATACCTGATCAAATTTGGCGGGGTGATCAAATTTTTCACTTATAACCAGCAAAACGAACTTGTGTCTGTATGAGAATGCCAACTATCTGAAACGCGCACAATGCGTTTGACGTCAAAGAAAGGAGAAAATTTGATTGGGTGGAGTATTTGTGCCAGTACTCTCCAGAAGGACAGGGGCAGTAATAGATGTGGGTGGAGCTTTTATTTTTTTATGGTTTCAATAGACTGTAGTGTGTATTTCTGCTTTAGTATTGTTTTTATGTAGCGTGTACATCCTTCGTATCACTGCCTATTTTTCAACGAAAGTGTTTTATGCCGGGAGCAGCATTGCTCCACTGAATTATTTCCGACACGGGAGTCACGCTGTAAAAATATACACTAACAGATGGCAAAGAAAAAAAAAGAAACTAGATTTCCGTCCCCGGGAGTCGAACCTACGACTTCTCACTCCGCAACGCGTGGCGCCAATCGACTCGACAACAGAGCGTGCGTTCTAGTTTTTAACAGTGAGCTATTTATATACACCATTTGCTGTTGGCGATACCCGGAACTTGTTGGCTTCTGCGTGTTCTCGTTATCGTTTGCGAGATCAGGCGAAGGGCTTGGAGGACGCGCCTCACGCCTTGCGATGCACGCGCGCCTCTGCAGAGCGTGGTTGCTTGTGCTCGCGCTTGTCTGATCATAGGGCGGCTCGAACATACAATGCTTTCACGGCAAGTTTGCGTTCAAGTCACAGAGAGCACGAACGTCACTTCGCTCGCTGCGGAGCCCGCGTTTGCGAAAGGAGCGCGCTGCTAAACCACCAAAAAGTAAGAGTTGTACAGTTGTTGGCCCTCCTCCTGTGTATACTTGTGCGTTCGTTTACTATGTCTTTCATTGTGCTTGCGCAGAGCGCGTTAAGTGTCTAGCTGTGACAACTGTTTGTTCGCGTTCGTCACATGAATGTTCTTTCATGCGTCTTTAATGCTTCAGGAGCGCGCTGCAAGTTTCGAGATGCTTGCCGTTTCTCTCGTGACGTTACAATTTATTCATTCCTTCACGCCTGTGGGGAAACAATGTACAATAAACTCTCAACGTCCTCTTTGAAAACACGTTTCACTTTCGTGTTACACCGATCTCGATGTCCAAATTATCAGCCATGATTTTTTCTTCCTATTATAGCTCATAAAAAGTGTTTTGATGCTAAATAAAGGACTGCTTTTAAACTCAAACCGCTACCCAAAAAATGATTCGCGTTAAAATATGTAGCAATACAAAAGATAGTATGTTGTGTAACCCGGTGTCTCAAAGTGGTAGCTATCGCGTGGAAATACTAATTCTAGGAACGGCCGCAGTTTACTCGCCAGTTATTTTATTGAAGTTTTAATCAATCAAGTAGTTAAGTTATGAAGAATTAGAAATCGTTGAACACTTTTTCTGAACACACTACAGCATTTTTTTATGTATGAGTACGTGAACGGCATACTGCTGTTTTGTAGCAGAGTACAAATGGTACTTTAAATCCCCTTTCGTGTTATAAACGTGTGTTATAAACACTGTGGAAATATTCCAATCACAGCTAAAGACGAAAAAAAAATTTTTGTCTAGCAGAAATACAGTAGGCAGGGAGATAGTTGCCTAAATTGTCATCTACATTTTTAAACAATACCTGAGTTGGCCACGTGCAATCATTTGGGACGTTTGGCATGACATTACCCATTAGTGAATGTCTTCGTTGTACATTTTCTCTATACTAAAATATATAAAATTGTGCCATGTTTTATTTCTCGTTTTCTAAGGGCAATCAAGACCATTTGCTTTTCCAAATGCTGCGAGAATGTACTTGTTCTATGAAAATAGGTGTCTTAGTGTCCGGGCTGCGTTTTTGTTGAATACATACAAAAGAAGTATGTGACAACTACACACCAAAAGGTAAAAACTCGCACGATATCTTATGCATCTGTATAAAACGACTTTCAAGACGACAACGTCTTTTTTTTCTTCTCAGCCAATGTATTTATTAACCCCACCCCCTACTGAAAGCATTCTGCACTTAACGTAGTTATGCACTGCCCCCGGAATCGGAGGCCTTGCAGTCCTTTTTTTTTTGCACTGCATCTGGATTTGCATTGTCTCCAAGATAGGCCCAACTTTCACCAAGATCATCACGTGATGTGAGATAGTAATGACATCACAAATTTTTGTGTCTATGGCGTCATGGCGACGTCATTACTTGCTGATTTTTTCACCACGCGTGTTGGTGCCCATGCTGGTAAATTTTCATTTCGATGAGGCATACGAGTATAAGGCTTTCGCCTAGATGACTCAAGGAACTGCTTTGTCGCAATGCACGAAAAAGCAGTTCAGAAGGCCAGAACTTACCATGTATATACGAAACCGATTACAGGTTTTGCAGCGCCGTGATTCCAGAAAGTGACCGGACGCACGACGACGATCGTGAGAACGTACGCATTCTACTGAATCAGCATTGGGTATCATTCACGCAGAACGGTTCCTCCTACATTTTTGCACGGTCATTGAGCGCTTAATAAACAGATTGTCATCACTGTTCTACAGTGTTAATGATTGTATGCTCAAACAAATATATAAAAGAAATGGCACAAAGTGTACTCGTAGTAGAATAGAGTAGACCTCTGAATGTGTAGCGTGCACCTACTCTGGGTGATTGGCCGAGAACCGGATAGTTTTTATAGCCTGATTCTTTAACAAAAGCTTAATATTGGTCTATTTAAAAGAAAGAAGATGAAACATGAGGAAATTAATAATGGAATGATAAAATGTTATGGATTACAAGCAATGAAGTGGAAAATATGAATTGAAAAATAAGTTTTAAAATGTAAGAAATACGAGCAATAATTGATTTTAACGCTTGAGTTTCTTTGAACCTTTGAAGATCTTCTGCAATGTGTCAGCAATCTTCCCATTACTGCGACCCAGAAACAAAGCCTCGAAAGAAAGTACGTTTCGCACATTTAAATAAATGGAAGCGGAAAACGGCTTCTAAAGCATTCTTGTGCAAGTCATAGTATCCACTTCAGAAAATGAGATAACTCGGTTGACTAATTTACTCCGCAAAAAAAAAGAACAACGAGGGGAGGATGCCAGAGCAGCCTTGTGTGAATATAAATTTAGCTGTGGAGTCTGACAACGCAGTCTAGTGATTGCGATTTCCATTGCTCGAGTTTGAGAAGCGTTACTATTTCACTGATCAATGAAGTGCTTGAATTCTAATGTGGATGTTATTGAATGTGCCGAAAATTCACTTAATATTATCTTCTTAATGAAATGTTCGCCCAAGGGGACCAGAGTGATGGAAACACTGCTCACGCCACCGCGGAGAAACAAGTCAATAGGTGCATCATCAATGTGCAGAGAGGTCGTCCATAGGGGACGATCCTAACCAGGGGAATTCCGAGACACCAGTGCAGCCTCAAGTTGAGTACCACAAGAAACCGAAACTGCTCCTGCATGAAATGAAAAAAAAAACACAGCAGATACTACTCGAAAAACAAAAAGACTATCCCAGTACTTAGCCACCCAACCAGCACCACACACAGGCGGGGCATCGAACTACAAAGGACGGGCGCCGAGTATTTGATTGCGTCTTTTACATTCAATCTATGACACGTACCGACTCTGGAGGATTAGCCAAGAAGGCGAAGTTGAAAATTTCGTCTCCTTTTTTTTTTCATCTTCGTCCACGTCTCTTATCGCGCTGCAATTGGTCTAAAATTAGTAGAAAATGTTAAGTACAGGTAGACCTCCAAAAACAAAAACGAAAAATTATTCCACATTTCAATCGAGGACGGGTTTGACCGAGGACCAGTCCTTATTCTGGTTGGTTGGTATCTCAACACCTTGGCGCAACACACCTATAGGGGGATAGGCCATGAATGGGACGGTGCCTTGCTTTTTAAATTAATTTACTTCTTTAAAGGGAGGGTCGTTCATCCAAGTCGAAGCAATGACTTTTTTTTTTTTTGCGTGCGCGTGCACTTCGTATTACTACAGACTGGGATATACGCAAATACACAATGACCTCTTGAATAAATTGCAAGTTCAAAACACCTTGCGAGTCCTCTTTCGTGCCTTTGTATACAATGATTGTACGCAATCATCACCGAGGTATACCAATCAAAGACAAAGAAGAAGAAGATGAGCCATATGCGCCAGCGGTTGGTGTTCGGCACTTTGGGTACTGGCATTCAAGCCCGCTTGCGCAAGTGGTGAGTGCACTGTCATTGTTCTGCTCAAGAATAACGTTGAATTACGTTTCGCTTTCGTTCTTAAATAGCGGTAAGGATTTCGCTCCTTATATAGTAGACCGTGCAGTGTTGCTAGGCAAGCATGCTCTAGCTTGCACCATTTTCTTCTTAATGACTATATAACCAATACATATTCTTAATGACTATATAACAAATACATATCTAATGAAACTATACCAGATGAAGCATAGGGTGTACTCATCTTGTTTTATTTTTTATCTTTTTAAGTGTGTTTACTTTTACCTAAATTGCAAGGAACCGATAATGGAAGAAAATTCACCCTTTTCCGCTACTGGTATCCGAACCCACGACCTCGGCTATACGGTATGACAGCACCAAGTCTTGGTTGAAGGCTGCTCGTACGAACAAGAAAGCCCATAATAATTAAAAAATCAGAAATGTGCAATTTCGGGCTGTTATATCTGGTAAGCCATGTTTAGTGGCGCCAAAAACTTAACGCAAGGAGTGTGGCAGCTTGGGCTAGTTGGTATGGCATGACGATAACGCGAGAACAAAACGACGACACAGAGAAAAGAAGGACACGAAGTTGGAAGTTAGCGCTCGTGTCTTTCGTGTCCTTCTTGTTTGTGTGTCGTCGTTTTGTTCTCGCGCTATAACTATCGTTAACACAAGGCACTTGAGAGAGTGTACAGAGTTCTACAACCTGTCAGGTACAAACTTCCTTTATTTGTTATTTTTTTTCATGTTACGTCTCAGCAAATACAAATGAAATATATAGGGACTCCCAACACTTGGGGAGACCTAACCAAAATTTCTTTCATTAGTTCTTGCGTTTATTAGGAAGTAGGAGTAGCAACGCCCTTTTGTTACTTTTGAAATAGTAAACAGATCCAAGAACTCGCCTTCTTGCCATATTTTTTCTCCCTTTTTTTTCTCTTGTTGCCGCTGTTCTTGTCATGTTCCTCTTTTGGATTCGGGAACGCAGGCGTGGCTTTCTACTGCTTGCCTGGATGTCGTCGCGGCCGCAGGCCGCCTTGTCCGGTGAGCTGGACGACGCTATCTCGAGGAAGGCCCAATCGACGCCTTTCTACTCGCTGAAAGCGTCGCAGGGCGCGCTCACGAACGACTCCCTGTCGAACTTCACCTGCATCGCGGTCACCAGCGCAGACGTCAGTTTCTCCTGGTCCCTCGACGGAAAACCACTCGATGAGGCGTTCACGGGCGAACCTCTCCGCGTCCCCATTTATTTCACGGTGAGCACCACACACAGCTCTCCCTGCCCACTAAGCGATGCTCATGCTAACCCTACTGTAGCGTATCTCCATTCGCATGCCCATATATCGTGTGCATGGGAGGGGTGTCAGCCCTATACATTGACATAATATGGAGAGAGAGTCGCTGCAACTAAACGGTACAAAACTGTGCCTTTCCGACCAGCGTAGGACTGCAGAAACGCGTCGGATGATGGGGGCATGGCGTATCGATAATAGCAGTCCCGCTTGCGTAAGCCAACCATCGATTAACTTGCGGAAGCTCCATCTAGATTACATGTGCTTCTCGGCTATCCTACGAAGTGCTGACCACTCGTCGTAAACTCGTTCACGGCGCAAGTTTTGTCAACAGGGCCTCATGAAGTGTGAGGCCCACAGGACGGCTTTGTGCTTTCCCACGGTAGAGTGCCCATGGTACTATAAACCGTTACCCACTTTTTCTTAACACACAAGATGAAATAAAATGCATTGACCGTTGTATTTCACGTAGACCAGTGCGAGTCCACCAGGTTGATAGGTTCGCCTATTGCATGGACATGCGCAGATACATTTTTGTACCTTCTTTCTTTTCCGCCGTTGTGCGCTTCTTCAGTTGTACATGTAAGCGTTTGCGGTGTCCTGACTATTTTCCTGCGTTTGTGTTTGCACGACTTGTCTCTTTTAAAATGAATACGTACCAACTAGTTTAGATTAGATTTGTGGGGTTTAACGTCACAAAATTACCATATGATTATGAGAGACGCCATAGTAGAGGGCTCCGGAAATTTCGACCACCTGTGGTTCTTTAACGTGCACCCAAATCTGAGTACACGGGCCTACAACATACCAACTAGTTCAGTGCTCTGGCATGCTAATATTATGATTGGCTTAGCGGTTGTGTCAGTATTCCCGCCAAAATTTACCTAGACGCTGAAGTTTCCGCTCTAAAACTATCGATACACAAACGTGAATCTCTACGATAATGTCATCTACCTGAAACAAACATTCTTGAAACATATCAACTAAGTGGTGGTGTGTTAGCGGACCAGTGGCGATTAAAGCAGCAAAGAATAAAGATTTTTTTTCTGTTGCAAAAAGTGGCGAACACAGCATCCTTCGCCCTTCCCCAGGTTCCACGTTAGTCGAGCTAAAATAGTACTAACTGGTATTAAAATAGTTTGTCAAATATAGCACCCCTTGTTGTTCTAGGCGTCTTCTGGTGCAGAGTTTTGTTGTCAAGCTGATGGCTGCTGTTGTGAATTAATATATATATTTCGTGTAATAATTTAATTTTTTCGATTATACATGCAAAGTTTTTTTTGTATTGTGAATGTTTATTTAGCACTACCACTGTTACGCCCAGCGCGAGCAGGACCTCGTCAGGAGGTAAATTACCTCCTTTTGTCCTGACCGCGGGCAATGCAGTTGTCACGATAGCCAACAATACAATTGTGTGCAATTGTATTGTTGGCTTCTAAAGTAGTGCTTCCTCCTTCTTTCTTTCTTTCTCTCTCTCTCTCTCTCTCTCTCTCTCTCTCTCTATATATATATATATATATATATATATATATATATATATATATATATATATATATATATATATATACACACACATATGGAGGCATATACCCAGCACCTCCACCACTTGTAAGATGGCGTCGAGTACACTCAGGACTCTCCTTTATTGACTCGAGTATGTGCCCCACAACCTAAACTTGACTGGTGATGATGAGTATGTACAGATGAAAAGATGGGACGCATAAATAATGCTCACAATATATATATATTCTCACTCACAATCAGGGCATCGACCTACACGTGAGCATCGCCGGCCTGAACGGGTCCCTACTTTCGCCTGGTCAGCGCACCAGCGTCACATGCCGCATCCAACTCCTGCGCCACATTCCCGCCGCCTTCCGTCTGTCCGCCACCGTTCGGGCCGGCGTCGAGCGACTGCACAGCGACTTCGGCGACCAGTGCCCGTCTCCTGACCCGTCTTCGGCGCGCGTCGCCGCCAGGGAGTGCGTGGGCGAAGGCGTCCTGTGCAACAAGCGACCTCTCGGGGAAGGTCTGTGCCTGTGCGACCCGTACGAGGCGGTGCGCTACGACGAGCTGCAAGCCTGCCTGCTCCGCAAGAAGCTGGGCGATGCGTGCCTCGTCGACGAGCAGTGCGACGAGCGCAACCAGCGCTGCTACCACAACCACTGCACCTGCCAGGTGTTCTGACTGATTCCTGACTGATCTATTATCCTCTAAAAAAAAGTCGCTAAGTTATCTGTTGTGAAAACAATCGGATAGTGAAGCTGTGAGCGCACGAGTTCGTGTGATACGCTAGCGAGATCACTTGCACCACCAACATAAAGCTTAGTAGATAGAGCTCAGATCTCAGATAGAGCTCTGATCAGAGCAGATAGATCTTGTTCAATTTTGCCTTGAATAAAAGCAAACCAAACCAAACCAAACCAAATAATGCTTAGAAGATTCCAACCATGGCGACGTTTGGGACGTCGCGTTACTGATACTGTTATTCGCCTCTTCATTTATACCACCCTTGGTATGGCTCACTCTGTCCTTACAGTCATATTTTCTCGTGAATGAAAGACATATAAGCACGAGATGAAGGGTATACACTGTCATACGTTTCATTATCGCATATTGAAAGAACTGAAAAAGCAGGGGACGAGTTTTTCATTGCAGGATTCATTCGAGCTACGCGAACGCACGTGCAGCCAGAATGCCTCCCTGAACGGCATCTGCGACGCGTTCCGGCTGTGCCCGGAGGGAAGTGCCTGCACGGACAACCTCTGCAAGTGCGCCGAGGGCTTCTACAGCTGGGGAGGCAGTTGCCAGAAACGGCTGCTCTCCGAAAGCCAGGTGCGTGATTTATCGTTCCGTAAGACAGAAAACGACAGTATTTTACTTTTTTTTTCGAACTGTAAAGCTATAAGGACTGTTTTGGTCTTTTCCTTGTGTGGAGCTTGTCTTGTCCTGCAACAATAACCAGCACCTGTCCATAGCTCACCCTGTACTTCCAAGTAAAATAAATGGCGCGCTTGTATAACATGGCTGGTCTGACGGTGAATAAATTGACTTCCGTAATGTTCTCAATCAATTATTGTGAGTAGGCACCGTATCACTGCTTTGTAACAGCAGGTTGTGCAGCTAATTGTTGTCACAAGTGCTGTAGGTAGGAAGCCGACCATAAAACAGAGGCTTCGCAAATGCGTGGGTGGAAAGCCTATAGACCCAAACCCTGGTCATCTGGGATGGGGTAGCTAAGCCTTCCCTTTGTCCAACCTTCAGTTTGCGTTCTGCTCGGACAGTAATGCAAGCAGACGCAGTCATCCGCGCTTATCGGCGTAACAACGTTGCGTACTATTTCCTTACCTCCCGCGCTTATCGGCGTAACAACGTTGCGTACTATTTCCTTACCTCATGTTCAGAAACGCTCCTTGACTTTAACTTGACTTGCCATCGTCTTCAAGGCAGCGGGCCCGAAAGGCGCTTGTGCTGCATTGAAGGCGCTGGCAAGTCAAATTCAAGGAGCGTCTCTAAATAAGGAGGTTACATATAGTAAAGCTAGCCCAGGCACTTGCAGTGTGTAAACCGTGAACATCCGTTCAATCCTTATGATCAATACGAGAAGCCACATTCCCAGAGGAATGGAATGGAATGAAAAAACTTTATTTCAGTCCTGCAGAACGCACTTAGCGCGTAGCGGGCGTCTCCCACGTAGGGACCGACAGGAAGTACCTGGCGGCCGCTTCGTGGTCCTGCCGGATGGCCCATTGCTGGTCGGCGAGAAGTGAGCTCCTGAGGGACCTCTCCCACTTGCCTGACGTAGAGTCGGCAGGAGTTGTTCTACACTCTCAGAGCATGTGTGCAAGTGTCGCTGTGTGTCCACATGATGGACATGTGTCGCTGGGGTATGCATCGGGATAATAAATGTGAAGCGTGGCAAGGTTTGGGTACGTGTGTGTCTCTAATAGTCGTAGGGTTAATGCCTTCGGTCGGTTAAGTTACGGATGTGGTGGTTGAAAAATGCGGCGTTCCAGGTAAAAGTGCTTTGTAATTTCATTGTACGTAATTGGTGCATCCCGATTGGTATCTAATCCAGCAAGATAAGGTTGCCCTGTGGCAGTGCGGTCGGTAAGTGCGCGCGCTGCATTATGGGCGATCTCGTTGAGGTTGGATAGGGCACCGGGCACCTGGCCGAGATGGGCGGGGAACCAAATGACAGTATGGTGCTTCAGGGCACTAGGGTCCGCATTGCGCAAGATACGTAACGCCTGGTCGGAGATGACTCCGCGTTCGCAGGCTTTGATGGCTGGCCTGGAGTCGCTGTAGATGAATTCCCGTTTGCTGTCGAGCATAGCTATAGATATATAGCTACTTGCTCCGCTACTTCGGGGTTTCGGGTGAGGATTGTGGCAGAGTTAAGAGTTTGCTGCGCGGATGATACCTCGACCACGGCGAAGTCTCGGTTGTTGCGATAGGCAGCGGCGTCCACAAACGAGACGTTGTCCGCTTCCATATCTATGCGCTTAAGAATGGCGGTCGCCTGTGCAAGGCGCCTGCCTCTGTTGTATTCGGGGTGTACATTTCGTGGTATGGGAGTGATCGTGATAAGGTCGCGGATTTCACGGGGAATTAGAGTCAACTCTGGGGGGTCTCTGGCCCTCGAGGAGAAGAAGCCGAGCTCGTTCAGAATATGGCGGCCCGCCTTGGTGGTAGTGAGTCGGGTCAATTGCACGCGTTCCTGAGCTTCGGCGATCTCTTCTAGCGTGTTATGTACGCCAAGCTCGAGGAGTTTGTACGTTGGAGTGGTGATAGAAAGGCCAAAGGCTCCTTTGACCACCTTGCGAATAAGCGCATTGAGTTGATCGCGCTCAGCACGTAGCCATTTGTGTATAGCGGCAACGTAGGTTAAATGGCACAAAACAAACACGTGTACGAGACGCAGCAGGTTGTCTTCTTTGAGTTCATGGTGCCTGTTGGCTACTCTATGTACGAGTCGTATGACATTCCCAGTCTTAGTCCTGAGCTTGTGTACTGTTTGGGTGTTGGTTCCGCGGGACTCGATGATCATGCCGAGGACCTTGATGGTGTCTACCCTTGGTACAGTACGACCATCTGTGGTGTGGAGGGTGATATTGCGTTCCGCCGGAGGTTTCCACCCTTTGGGCTTGGCACCCCGGCGTTTGGGCAAATATATCAACAGCTCCGACTTCGCGGGGGAGCACCTGAGACCGGTGTGGTCGAGGTAAGACTCGGCGGTGTCGATAGCCTCTTGCAGGGCGGACTCAATGAAGCCATCCGACCCTGTGGAGCACCATATGGTTACATCATCCACATAGATAGTGTGATTTAGCCCGTCTATTTTCGAAAGTCGTTCGGAAAGCCCCATCATCACGAGGTTGAAAAGTGTGGGCGAGAGGACGGATCCCTGAGGAGTGCCCCGCTGCCCGAGCTCCACTTCTTCCGACACTAGGTCTCCTACGCGGAGGACGGCTCTACGTCGAGTGAGAAAAGAGCAGATAAAGTTCCCAGAGGAATCCATTTTTTCATTATCGAATCACTGTTGCACGCTATCTTTCAGTACCATTCAAATCGGTGATTAAACCGCGTTTTATTTTCTTATTAACCGTTCTTTTAATCTAATTAGGCTCTATATAACGGCGTGTCCCGTGAATATATCGTGATTTCGGCACATTATGTTGTACGCATTGTGACTGGTATTGGCTTACACGTGTTCTCTCGGTGCGCAGGGCAAAGCGGCTATTGTTGGCATTCTGGCGGTGTCCACTTTGGCGGTGGTGCTGTCCCTGGCTGCCCTGGCGCTCTACTTCTACCGCCACTCGTGCCGGCCCTCGCTCATGGTCGAACGCACCGGATCATCGTGGGACTTCTTCCCCACCGCCACGACTCTCAAAAAAGACTCCCTCTGATACAACGAAAGCTACGTTCGTGACAACATACGGATATTGGGTTCCGTCACCTACTATTTTTGAGGCATTACCCCGCGATATTAAACGTGTGATGCATTGCTATTGCGCGTACTCATAGTGCCAATGCGCTCAACATTTCAATGGGTCAAAAGTACTTAGATCACTTACAAGCCTTCTTTCTGCTTTATAGTATATACAGTCGAACCTGCACATACATCACACCCATATATAACAAATTGCTTTTTATAAAACAGTTTTTAAATCTTATTTAACATATTTTTGATAAAATGTGCGTTCCTACGTGTGTGTGCGTGCGTGCGTGTGTTTTTTTTTTCAACAAAACAAAAATACAGCTGCTGTAACTATTCGCAGGGGTATCTGTGGGGATAAATAACATCATTGCGAATACCGGAACACTAGTGGCCTCTGGTCCTCCTCACGCCACCCCTCGAGGAGGACGACAGACCCTGTCTCCTCGCCACATCACGGGCTTGCTGGATAGCCCGTAGTTGATCTTCAAGGCTTGAGCTCTCTCACATTTTTCACCCAAATATATCACCAAGAGGAAATACGTGTAAAGGCTGCGCTCAAGTTTCGCATTAAGGAGCATCGGTCATTTTTAATATTTCGTATGTATACATAGCTGATCCCGCTTATAACAACACTCAAGTGCCACGAAAATTTCATTATTATAACCTCTGATTGCTATAAACAAGCAGCGCGACAAAAGCTAAGTAGGGAATGGCAGGATGTTGCGAGAAAACTGTGGTATCAGATGGGATAGGCGAACAGACGTCAGCAATAAGGATGACATGGTGGCCAATATTTTGGACAAATTTGTAAATTCGGGCACTTTCACGGAATCACCACAAGCCCTATGGAGCGAATGTATGACAACGCCTTAAGTTCCCTACGCTGAAGCTTAACCAAATGTTAACTGTTTACTTAAAAAGCATGTTCGAAAGTGCATTAACAGAAGCCACCCCCGCACCCACACCGTAGCAGAATTTAGAAACTAGGTTTGCCGCTACGTCAATATGCTAAGCGGCGAAGCATAAAACTAATCTGAAAGAGCGCTGAAAAATGTTGGGGGTTTTGCCGCAACATCATTGCGCTATGCAGTGGAGTGTAACACCAAATAGTGCTGTGTTACATTGGGAGTGTGGCAGTTCGGGCTAATTGGTATGACATCACAATAGTTATAGCGCGAGAACAGAACGACGACAAAGAGACAAGAAGGACACAAGCGCTAACATAAATCTAACATAACCTAGCACTCGTGTCCTTGTCTTTTTGTCGTCGTTCTGTTCTCGCGCTAAAGCTATCGTGGTACTTGGGGTTGTAGACGGGGGTTCGGCAGCTTTTACCTAGACAAGTGTGTTCCTCCAGGAAGGCGCGGAGGTTGGGAACATACACGTTGAGTATTGACTATGTTTGCTCTTGGAGGGGCAAACCCCCACCCCCCTTACTCGTATACGAAAGCACCGCCCCTGTGCGGAAGTGCGTTAGAGTTCTGCATGACGCTTCCCACGCTAGACGGCAATAATGCCTTGGCGGCTTTTTCGTTTTAGGAGGTCTACCGAACCGAAACTGACACTGGTTGGTAATGAACAGTCTATAATTAATTATATGTATTACATCGTTGTAAGCGATCTGCTGTATTGTGAGTTTTAGGCACCCGTCAACATATGAAAGCAAGAAAAATAAAAAAAAAACGTTTTGTGTCGGTGCCTTCAATAAAGATTATCTCAATGGATGAATGAGGTGAGGGAAGGGACGGGGGGGGGGGCTTTTTTCTGGTCCGAGAAGCACCTCTAGTGGTCCGAAATAGAAGCTGGTAGCTTTCGGCCTCCAAAATAGCTCACCGCGTGCCGGAATATCGGAGGCCTGCACTTGCGCCTTTCTTTGAGTACATTACAACCACTATGGAAACATTTGCAAGTTTGGGACTTGTTCCACATGCGGATTAGTCCACTCTTGTCATCGCATTTTGGCCAGCAGAAATCATGGCGTGTGCCTCATCGACGCTGATGCGCATGCGCTGACTACACCTTCCCGGAAAAATGTTCTATTAAAGGGGCGGGACACAGCCCTTCCTCCCCATAATCATCCACCATTGTTTAAAGTGCAGGGTTAGGGTCATATGCAGGCTCTTGGTTGAGGACCCCTTGATTCCAAGAACGGTTTATTGCCCAACTTAATCCTAGGAAAGCAGCG
Organism: Rhipicephalus microplus; assembly: GCF_043290135.1. Classification (NCBI taxonomy): domain Eukaryota; kingdom Metazoa; phylum Arthropoda; class Arachnida; order Ixodida; family Ixodidae; genus Rhipicephalus; species Rhipicephalus microplus. The sequence goes on from NC_134703.1 coordinate 74,341,977, forward strand.
AACCGAAGGCATGTCATTGTGATAACCATGTCATCACTTCATCTTCACTTTTGCGTGATTTGCGAAGCTTGCTTTTCTTCGGAGAAAGGGACAGGAAGTGATCAGCCACGGAAAAACTGTGCACGTTCTTCCTTATTGCAACCCGCCACTTTCATTACGAGAACACCCCTATCTCGTCCCCGTATATTTCCATTTGCTCTACTGGCCAGATCTTCGCAAACCTCATCTGGTCAACTACTGATCAATTAATTTGACCACTGTTGGCATAGACGTGTCCTGAGGAAGGTACAAAGAGAGGCTAATGTGATAATAGGCATTGCTTTGTCATGATCTCTTGTGCTCTGAAAGCATTGTATTCACGCACCGTCCAGTTTAGCGGATGTTGTATATTAACCATGTTTTTGTTTTTTTTTTGTTTTTCTGCAAAATAATCTAGTTGCGAGTGCAGCGATGTCTCTTTCGATCCTTTTGTGCTTGTCTCCGTGTGCTGCTTCATAAGTAAACTTGAACTATTGCCAATTCGCCCAACTTTCTTTGTTACTGAACTTCATATATAGGACCCCGGCCTTGTAAAGCCCATCAGCATTTTCTGGTTTCCTTACGAAGAACCCAAGCGCGGCTTCACTCTGAAAATACATTTATTTAGACATTCGCTATTCTTTCTCGGAAGCTAGAAAACAAACTGAAGCGCACGACGGCTGCACCACAGTCCGCTATTTAGCTAGCATATTTATTTATTCATTAGAGCGACAAAACGGGTATCTGGATTACTTCCAGCAGTTGTTGTTTTTCTCTGGACATGTCGCATGCCCAATGGAGGGGATGGACCGAGTACAAGGTGACTTTTCCCAGTACTTTACGGATTGCTTCATTCATAGTAGCACTATAGTTAGTCAATTATGATTTGAACTGCTGATTACAAGTTTGAAAATATGTACTGTACATACAATTTAGCAGGAGAATTGTTTAGTCGCAGTTATGTATTCCTGAACGGCAAATAAAACATCCCTGCGACTGTACCCCACTGTAGAGGCTCCAAAAGGAAGAAGAACCGGTTCTGATAATTTGGTACAGATATTACATACGGAAAATGCCTAGCTAAATTACACAATCAAGCCCGTTAAAGAACCACAGGCAATCGAAATTTCGGGAGCCCTCCTCTACGCCGTCTCTCATAATTAAATGGTGATTTTGGGACGTTAAACTTCACATATCAATCAATAAAATTGCATAATCAAATCTTGGCCGATCCCCCTGAGTGGCTATGAGTGATGTTTGTGGATTCATCATCATCGTCAATTGCAGGCCCACCTTTAAAGGAGGTACGTGGTGCTAGTATGTTTTCCCTGAATAAATTCGATCAGCGACAAGATTATAAAATGTGGCAATTCCTTTCCTCCCGATTAGAGTAAATGCAAATAGGAAAAGTCAATAAACCTGATCTATGGAAGTAAAGATTGAGGGCGACGTGGCAACGAAATTATGTGGTGGAAACTTCCATCATCCATAATTGAGACAGGTCGCTGTGCCAAGGAAATAAAAAGTGGTTGCATTCTGGAGAAGCAGCCAGTGCAGGGTCTGATAAACTTTGCCTGGCTTTAAGCGCACCAATGCGCACGAGAAACAGGAGCACACTTACACATTTCTTTTGTATTTCAAACTCCCGCGGCTTGTAAGCGCGGCAAATTACGCGATTTCAACTGTATTATATTGCTGTTGCTTCCACAGATCATCTGAATTTGCTGCTTTCTCTCTCTCCTCTCTCTCTTCAGAGCAGCCCATTTTCCACCAGTGCCAAAGCAAGAGCCCGGACCCGGGGTGTTGTTGTTGTTGTTAGTGGTTCTTGAGAAAGAGGAAAAAGGCACCTAATTTCTGTCTGCCTTCAGGCGACACGGCACAGTGCCTTATAGGGGTGGGGGGAAGGAGGGATAAAAAGAATAGAAGGAAAATAGAAGGAGAAGAAGACAGCCAACGAGAGGAAAAAAGAAGAAAATAGGAAAGTGGGGATCCGGTCGAAGCAGTCCAAGGGCGGGGCACCACAATGCGAGAGCTGCACGGCTTCAGGAGACCGCGGAGGGCGAACCGTCGGCGGGAGCTACGCTGAAGTCGGAGATCGCGAGGGCACAACCGTCCAGCTTGAAATCCTGCGAGCGAATCCGGGGTGCAATGAACACATGAATGCATTGCGCGTACCTGGATGACTGGATGAGCCGCCGGAGTGGCGTCATCACAGTTATGACTTATTGTGTTTATTGTTAATCATTAAAAATAATAAATTGCTGCATTTGCTAAGTATTTAGTTCCTTGTTTTTTTATTGTTCAGCCATTACACTTTTTATAAGCAACCTTGCTTTTCACCACTGCACTAGTTGTAGTTTCCTTGCGCTAGGGTGCGCTAGTGACGCTGTTGCGCTGGGGGACGATAGAAACCGTAGAGGACGCTGAGGAAAAGCGCGTCTTGAGTAGGGGGGAGTTGGCACTGGAGTGCTTTTGCGCTGCTGTTCCGAGCCAGTGAGCGGCCGGAAATTTGGCTAATTGTTTCAACGGACAGCCGCCCCCGTCTACTGGAAAACATCATTTCAACCTCCAAGGAGATGCCCACGCATAAGGTTTCCATCGTCGGCTCCGGAAATTGGTAACAATTCAGCTGGTTTACTATTTATAGTATTCATGGTCGTGAAACTAGGGGTGATCTATGAATCGCCCTTGGAAGTTCTAACATTGCTCTCCCCCTTCGTACTGCATATGCGTTACTGTGCCGGCGCCAGCCCTCTTTAATGATGTGGCGCAACGCAGTGTTTTGTGTCTGCGTCAGCTGCCCGGGCGGCGTGTTTTTGCCGCGGGTAATTTGACCTTGCGCTGAGATGCTCTTTGGCTCACCCTCATGCGCGGTGCGAGAGACTTTCACAGCGCACCCTTAGCAGCGAGGGCACAGGCTCCGTGTTTTGACGGGAATCGGTAGTGTTACGTTACTTCGTCGTCTTTTCGTGCGCCACTTCGCTGGCAACGCCATACAAATCAGTTCAGAACCACGATCGCCCCCTACTTTAGCGGCGCCTCGTTAGCGCTGCCCCTTTACAAGGACATTTCGGGACACGTGAGATTCGCGCGATTGTGTATTTCTTTTCCTGTTTCCCGCTTACGGTCTCGCTGCGTCGTGCGTAGGCTCGCCTTTCTTGAGAGCCTGCTTGTCTTTGGAACGTTAGTTTCGTGTTTATCGCGGGGGCACCGGCCTAAGACCATGACTCGTCTAATCTGCACATATGCACGCGCAGAAAGAGCTAAAACTAGACTCGTTATCAAGATCGGCGAGTCGTGACTTTCTAAAGGCCCCGACGTACGTATGGGAGCATTGATCTCTGCCCTTCGTTACGGCCTTCTAACGGAAACCGGCTCGTTTCCAACTCGCGCAAGCTTTTGCTGACTTCCGATTTTTTTTTTTTGCCTTCTTTCACATCACACGTGTTGCATTTCTTTGATGGCCCTTTCTGCGTAGGAGACGTTTTACTGTAGATAGATTCGTTTTCGGTTAGTCATTGTTAATTGTGCCTTGTCTCATGATCTTTCACTGCAGTCCAAAGCAGTGTAATTGCATCGTATGTGAAATTTCTTTCGTCTTTCACGCTACAGTTCTGTTTTTTTTTTAAGTGTGTTGCTTTCTTACTAGCAAACATAGTCAAGAAATTTGTGATAGTTCATCTTAACTTACAGGTGGCGTGCACTTGCTCTAACCATGCGAGTTCGCTGTCCAGAAAAATAACCCACAGCTCTGTGTACCACAATACACCGGTTCGTTTGTTACGACCATTAACAGTATACTGACACAAGTTCCTGTATCTCTTCGCAGGGGTTCTGCAATAGCTCGCATAATTGGGCTCAACGTGCTGAAGTTCGACTCCTTCGACAACAATGTTAGAATGTACGTTTACGAGGAGATTGTCGATGGAAAGAAACTCACTGAGATAATCAATACCCAGCACGAAAACATCAAGTACCTTCCAGGCTACAAGATCCCCGAGAATGTTGTGAGTCTAGCCTTTTCATTAGTGTGCAGTGAATGCTTTGCTAACATTACTTAACATTATGTAATGCTATATAAAATGTGATGGTTATGTATTGTAGGTGGGACATTTAGGTAGAGTTGATATCAATAATTGTTTAAGTTCTATGTCACCAAAGCAATGATATGATTATGGGGGATGCTATAGTGGGCGACAGAAATTTCGAACCATCTGGTGTTATTTAATCTGTACCTACATCTAGATGCCCTGGCCTCAAACATTTCGCCTTCATTTAAATGAGGCCATGGTGCCCGGGATTTAGTTCTGTGACCTTTGGGTAAGCAGTCGATCAACATTTTGTAGACCTTTAAAGTCAACAGATTTTTAGAGTACTGCACTGCAATTACGTAAGAATGATACCTCGCTGTGCAACCAAATATTCCCCACTATAGAGACATTGCAAAACAGTGAGCACCCACTAGCATGCGCCTTCAAAGCACTTCCAACCTCTCGAAGCCTCTCGTTCCCTGACTGCTTTTTCTATCGCTAAGAACTTTTGCCTCTCCTCGTTGTTACGAAACTTTGGCAGTGCCACAAAAGGTTTTCAGTACTCACTGCAGTAATATCATGCTTGCTTTCAAAACCTCCGTATACATACAGTTGAGAAAGGGGAAATGAAGGAAAGGATTAGTGCTGAATGGAAAAGGTAGTCTGCCTGCTAGGCTGTCGTTGACTTTTTAGATGTGTAAAACAAGCTTGCCTATGCATGTGCAGTAACTACTTTGCAAATGGTCAATTTGCAGTCTACATAGTCACTCCCGGTACAGCGACGTGCAGTGAAGTGCTTGGGGTCTGAACCTAATGTCAAGACAAAACTACATTTGACATCTATACGTGATATTTCATCATTTGGAGAATAACATCACTTCATTGGGATGAGAGTCAAAGTGCTATCGAAAAAAAAAAAAAACTAAGTTGCAAAGGGCAGGCTAGTTGCTATCGTGATGCCACAAGCACAAGATTGTTCACCAATGTTCTGGGCAACTGTAACTGCTGACACGTCTACATGCTTATAGAAAGGAGTGGTCTTTTGAAATAAAGTCAGTTGCAAGTTGATGCTCTGTCCTCTCCATTTCCTTTTTTTCATCTATGTGGGTTGCATCCCTCACTCTCCTTTGGTAGTTCAAATGGCAAACTAGTGTTCCATTCTGTAGATTGAATGTAATTTGTCCTAATTGTAAACTACAGCCTTGATGAGTATGCATTTTAAAGTATATTGCAATGGCTGCAAGCACAAATGCTATTGTAAATGTTGACTGAAAATATACATTTCTGCGAGTTTAGTGGGACAGGATTGTTTTGCCCTCACGTGAATAAAACTAACTATGAATTAGAGCGAGCAGAGACAGTTTATTAATACTTTTATGGTACGCAAAAAAATTGCAATTTCGTTCAATGTCTATTTTTGTAGAACATACAATTTTGATGGCTGAAGCTTTAAAAGAGTGTGAAATTTTTTTTTATAATGGCTATCAACAACTCAGCTGCATTACTCAATCTTTCACGGTAACCATTGGTAACAAAAGTTGGCAGCTGAAGTATAATGCATTGTCAAATAAGCATATCCTTGTGCATGTAAGTTTTTGCTGGTTGATAAAGTAAATTGAGCCTTGCAGAAGTTAGTTCACTATTCTGGTTGTTTTCATTTTTCGAATGTAAATTTATGAGCAATTGCTAATATGGCATACATACAAGCAATGCATGGTTTCAAAAACAGGCTGCTATAGTGTGCTCGTACAGGCAATTTTACGAAGTTTGCCACCTTTCTTGAGAGCACACATGTCAAAGTACAGCAAAACTTTTGGATAATTATCAGATATTGTGTTGCCTTGCCAGTAATGTAATGTATTGACTGTTATTGTAATGTATTGACTGTCGTTCTGCAGGTTGCCGTTCCTGACATAGTAGCAGCTTGTGATGGCTCAGACATTCTGATCTTTGTCCTGCCGCACAAGTTCATTGTTCCTACATGCAAGCCTCTGATTGGAAAGATCAAGGCCGGCGCAATTGGACTGTCATTGATCAAAGTGAGCCACCTTCTCTGTTTTACTTCCTTCATGCCTCTTGTGCGAGTAAGTGAAATTACAGTATGAAAGCTGCACAGTGAATGGGGTGCTTTAAAATCTAACCAAGCGTAATAACATAATTTTAAAAGGACTCAAGAGAAATACTGTTTGGGCTGGTCTAGTAAATTATTTTTCTACTTTGCTAGAAAAAGACACTGTTACTGTGAGAAAGGGCTAGAAAAGCCTGAACGCATAAAAAATCTGAATAAGAATGGCAAAGCTACGTTGGAATTCCAACACAGGCTCCCCATAATGTAGATTTTGATGGCATCTCCTCAGTCTATTATTTTGCCAGTCAAGATTGACTCCATTGTGCTTCGATATAGTCAAAAACCGAACATGGCAAGTTTCAACTTCACTTATTTACAACTATTGAAACATAGAAATATACTTTGCAACTCACGACGTCACACTGGAGTATCGGCACTGATGTTTTCGTGTAAAACGACCCATGGCCACTATGTCCTTCCTTTTATTTTCTCACAGTCCGCAAAATCGCTGAAAGAGTGGCTCTCAACAAATACTTCATCACTCTAAACTCATCAGTCATGCAGCTAGCATTGTTTTTTTGGCAAGGTCGTTCCAGCACTTGTGCTATTTGTTTCACTTTTCTAAAACATTTAATATAGCTTTTGTTTATTCATCCTTTTCCGCACTCCCTTTTTTGTCCCAGGGTTTTGACATCGCACCTGGTGGAGGCATTGAACTGATATCTAATGTCATCAAGAAGCTGCTCAATATCGAAGTGTGTGTTCTCATGGGAGCTAATCTGGCCAAGGAAGTTGTCGACGAGAAGTTCTGCGAGACTACGATCGGTGAGCGTCAGTGTGCGCAGTTGGTATAGCTCATTGACAGCCATGCGTGTAGACCCTGTGCATGTCCAACTGGAAACTAGCTCCCACAGCGTGTGAGTAGGGCAGGGTAGAGGCGCTTGGCATGTCAGCTTCTTTTGTAATACTTAGTTATGGTAGTGCCAGGAAATAGCACTGCCAAGGAAAAGGCAGTGTACAAACAAAGGCCATACATGAATAAACATACTATTTCTCATTTTTTGCACACTCGTTGAGCCATTTATGCACTGATCCTTAACTTTCGTTTTTCATTTCCTTAAAACAAGGAGCAGCTACTATTAGCTTCAATATCGTACTTTACAGCGTAAACTGTTCAGCTTTGAATCTTTTGTAAATAGCCATGCAACGCTTGGCACACATGTGATTTAGAAGGCCTAAGAATGGCATAATTACTTTTAGTGAAGTAGATGAATTGAGGCTTTACGCCGTACATCTATGTCAGTGGATGCGTAATGCATGGAAGAGGAAGTTAGGCTAGCCTGAATGTAGGTGTGCCTGTTGACACACACACAACAAACCTGTAGTCTTCGTCATTAGATTATGCGAGTAGATGTCCCACTTATTGAGGCGGCTGCTATCGTTGTTTGCTTCACGCATACCTTCTCTCAGTAACAGAACTTTAGAGTCATAGGAGAGAACTTGAGCCCAATGTAATTAGTCATCACCACTTTTTCCGTTTCGCAACAGTTTGTGAATGGGGATTTTCACGTTTTCCAGGATGCAAGGACCCCCACAACGGTATTCTTCTGAAGAATCTTATTCAGACTGAGTACTTTAGGGTCACGGTGGTGGATGACATTCCAACTATTGAAATCTGTGGTGCCCTCAAGGTGCGTGTGCTCATTCTTCTTGTATGGTTTGAAAGGCTAGTCTGGCTGTAGATCTTGTCCTCATTTTTATGAGCTGATCTACGGGAAATTGAGCGATCCAAAGATGTCCTAACTTACCTGATCAACTTGTTCTGCCGATGTCCTAGTGTACACAGGTCCACGGATGGATGGTGAAACTTTATTCATAGCACTAAAAGACACAACTAGCATGCAGTAGGCTTCTCATATGTGGTGCGATAAATTAGCATTGTTGAAACTGTATGACTGACGTCATATCGTGGTATTCATTCAGTAGCAATGAAGGCGTTTTTTTCTCAGCATCTTATATTTGAGACACATCTCGAAAGGCACGTAAAGGGGTACATATCTAACGTGAATTACAAAAAAAGAAAGAAAAAACTTGCGAAAATTTTGCACATTGTGTATTATGCTCAATCAAATTGTTGCACAAAATTAAATTTTAAGAAGTTGGTGCAGGCTGAAAGGGTCTGTTATGTATCAATGCAGCGGGGCAGTGCACTAGGAAAAGTTTTCTCAAAAAGTCCTGAACAAGATTACTAACAGCCCACTGACAAAGCACCTCTATACAGAGGCTGGCCAGTAAAGTAATAATTATATAAACCTGCATTCAAAACAAGCAGTTTGAGAGATTAGAAAGCGATTAGTGGGCACTGTTTACAACTTCCACAAGATAATGTAGGTCAAGTGGATTGCATGTTGTTATTATGCTGTTAGACTTTACTGTATACAGTAGAGACTCCCTTTGAATGGAACCTGAAGGGACCTTGTAAATATGTCCCATTTATCAGGGGTTCAATTTACTGAGAGATAAACAGGGGTGCAGAACACAAGTACAAAACCAATCATACGAGAGGTGGTTGTTCCATTGAAGCAGCAGTTCTGTTCAACAGATTTCGGTTTACTGAAAGTCAACTGTAAATGTAAAGAAAAGCAGATATTGTCTTCACTGGGGTTTCAAGACGCAATTTGAAAAGCGCAACTTTGACCTTCATTGTTTTGACAATCAAGTGTACCCGCAAATTGATCTTATTATTGTTTTTGAAGGAAGGAGGCCAGTGCAAACATTTAGAACTTGTTTTCCCCTACAGTGTCTCTTTAAAGCCGTCTTTGACGTACTTGCTGTGCAGAACATAGTTGCCGTTGGGGCCGGCTTTGTCGATGGCCTGGGATACGGCGACAACACCAAGGCGGCAGTGATTCGGCTAGGCCTGAAAGAGATGATTGCCTTTGCCGACTTCTTCTATCCGGGCGCCAAGCTGAGCACCTTCTTCGAGAGCTGTGGCATCGCGGACCTCGTCACCACCTGCTACGGCGGCCGCAACCGCAGGGTGGCCGAGGCTTTCGTCACGGCCAACAAGGTGGGTTCGCTGTTTACCCAGTCTCAACTAGATCTGCCATTGTGCTAGGTGCAGGGAATGTGTGAAGGAGCATTCTTGCATGATACGGATGTCTATGTGCTATAAAATTTTATTTTTTACTGCCGGCTGAAGGCACTCTTATTGAACAAAAAGCATCCTCTAATTTCATAGTTACCACATTATCCGGTGTATAAAGTGCACCTTTGTATAAGGTGCACCCTTATGTTGCACGACTTTCATTAGTAAAAATTATATATAACACACCTCTGTATAAGACTCATCTATGTCGAACACTGTCAACAGATAAAACACGACGCGTGCAGACTAAATTCGTTACGAAACAAGTAGTAATGCACATGGCATCTTTTCAATAGCAAAACAGATAGGTGATTTAAAGCATATCACTAATCGCAAAGGCCTCACTAATCCCAAATGTTTATTATTGTCATCAGCTAGAGTACGAACAAAGTGTACAGCACATGCTGGGCAAAAAATAGCCGAAAAATTTGCTCGTTTCTGAAACATTGGAGAGTGTCATGAACGTGAGACGTTCGCCCTCTGGGACTTAGTCGCAACACCTGAATTTTACATCATAGGTCCTTGAGAATGATTGGAAACAGAGGATTAAGTGAAAGACCAGATAAATACAGCTCCAGAGTACAGTGAAACCTCGGTGATTTGTTCATGGCTCATATGAATTTTGGGGTGATACAATTTTTTTTTTGTCCTTGTCAAGGCCTGTTAGTATGCAGTGTAATCAAGTACGGTTGCTACAAAGAGATTTTCACCCCGTGACGTTCAATATGAACGTACGCTGCCATGCAGGTATGAAGAGGTGCTGTGGCAAAATACCCGCCAAGCCCATTCCATTAGGGTGCAAGAAGAAAGGCATTACATGCATTCTGGGCCACCAATATGTCGGAATCATGGTGTTTTACCTTAAGTGGTGCGTCGTAGCCTCTGTGATTGCTTGCACAAATCTTGAAAAACCCTTATGCGCCTCCATGCGCCTTCATGCTTAGATTACAGGTGGCGTTGGCGTCATGCTTTTTAACATGCAAATGTTTCATATGGAGGTCCACCACAGCTCCACTAAGGTAGGCATTTTCATCAAGGATATGAATTTGCAAAATAATCACTGACAAATGGCAAAGAACAAAATCTACAAGAAAAAGTTCTGTCACCGAAAGTTGAACCTATGACCTCTCAGTCTGAAGCCCGTGGCGCGACACGACTCAATCACGTACCCTAACATCTACGCAGTAGTAACGCCAAGCTATTTCTATGTTTCATTCACTGTTAGTGGTACGCAGAGCTCTGAGACTTCAGCGTGTTCTGTTAAGACTAGCAAGATGGCGCAGTGGGTGCAGGGTTGCACTTTAAATGTCATCGCTCCACAGGTTGAAATGTGGGCACGCTAATTTCCTGATCGGGTTGGCTTGTACCTTCTTGTGCTGGTGAAGTTCTACAGAGCATGAAGGTCACTTTGCTCACCGCAGCGGCCATGTTTGCGAAAGAAGCGTACTGCTCTGACACAAAGGAGCTGTAGCAGTTGTTAGTTCACGCTTGCCCAAGTACTTAGATGTAGCTACCAGTTAAAGAATCCTAGGTTGTCTAAATTTTCAGAGCTCATGACCAGGATTTAGGAACATCTGCACATAGCGTCATCTTTCATCGGCCACAGCGGTGGCTTGCCGTAACTGAATAGGAAATAGGCGAGAAAAATGATATCTGACGAAATAAGCTACTTTTCAAAAACGACTCCCAGTTCTACACTGCAGAGACTTGTTTGAACAGTCTGTCAAAATATACAGTGCCGCACTACAAACAGTGCGGCTTACAAGAGTGTTTCATAATTAACATTGAAGTCCCATATGTTTCTAAGGGCGGAGTTCGATTGTCCTAGGAAACCCCACGCATCGAACTGTTACTTTAACAAAATGTATCAATGGCTCTCTGCTACATATGATCTGGAGTCATTTTTGATAACTACATTTTTTGCAAGAGATGCGGTTTTTCTCATCTATATCCCATTCAGTTATAGCAGGCTGCTGTTCCTTCTGCCGAGAGATGGCGCCATATTCAGATGTCCCCAATTCCTGGGAATGCTCCTGTAAACTATGGCATCTCTCATAATCATATGGTGGTGTCACACCGGTCCCGTTTATTAGGGAGGCGATCGCCAGGCTAATTCCAAGAGCCGAAGTATCGGCCCCCCGAACCGCACCACGAAAGCGTGGACAATTTTAGAAGTGGTCCTTATTGGCGCGCCAGCAGACGCCGGTTGTGGCCCAAAGAACAAGTCAGAGCCGAGAGTTGATAAACAACCAAAATTATATTCTCAATAATGGCAGATCGAAAACAATACACAAAAATGCACACTCCACAATAGTTGCATACAATATGTCACCAATCAAACCAATCAATCAACGTACTACACAATACAACCAGCCACACTTGAAACAACGGACACGGACAACAATACGCACTACAATGCAGTCGCATGCATTGAACAACCAAGACACTTAAAGACTAAAGAGATAGAAATCCTATTCAGTCCAAAGTTCTTGGAACCAAAGTCGAGATGATACTCTTCCGAGAATCACTCACTCAAAGTCCAGCGTTGTTGTCGTTCCGTAGCCCTCGAAGTTTCTCTTCCAGGAAACCTCCCGTCTTCAATTGGCCACTCTTCAAACTTCAACTTCTTCGCCGGAACACGTCGACTTCACACACGCAGCTGTTGCCACGCGTCCTCGCTCGATAGCGGTAAACACACACTCTTGCCTGTAGCTCGAGTCGTCACCCCTCAGGTGGAATTCCTCTCTATCTCCTGCTTCGTCACTACGGACGAAACCTTCGCCGACTACACGGCGGAATCCCTACGCGCTCTGGCGTTAACTTCCGTCTCCTCCTGCTTTCTCGTCTCGGCCGCTCGATTAAATACCTTCCGCGCCACCTTCCAGAAATTTCTCGTCATTTCGTCGGCGCGATACGCAGCGAAGGCTGGGGAGAGGCGAGACGGTTTGTCTGCCCTCCGCGTCGGATGACTCGGCTCGGCGTGGCCACGCCTCCTTCGTTCTAGAAATATCGCGGGCTTGCTGGGCCGCCGATGTGGGGTGAGGAGGTTCGTCTGCGACGCCTCGCTTCCGCGGGGAGAGCGCGCGCCCCGGGGATCCTTGGACGTTTGCTTTCTTTTTTTTTCTTTTGACCTCGCGGCGTTTCTCCCGCCCGTTGTCGCAAGAATTTGGCGGCGCGCTCTTTTTTTTTAGCGCTCGTTCTGTGACACTGCCCCCCACTTTAAGAATATTATCTCATAATATTCAAAACCCCACAGACGAGCGCGAACAGTCACCACACACTCCCACAGACTGTAACACCATCAGTCGCTCATGACACTTCACATTCACAATATATCACTCAATACGATTGGACATTGTAATTCAATTACACAACACGGGAAAACACAACCACAAGCGCATGAGTACAACACTCCACCACACATTCCCAACAATACAAACGTACAAAGTTCTGTCTATACAACAATTATACAACACTATACATCACATCATCGCACAGAACACTGACTCGCTCGACATACACTTGAGACACAGGATAACAAGAACATTAACACAACATATGACACTCAGCCCTGCCAAACACATTCTGATTTGACTTCAGCACTTATCCTGAGTGCTTTGAGCAGCGCTTGCGCCCCTTTTTGCGGTGCTCGCTCGATCTCTTCTTGTGCTTCCACGTTCTTTTTCGGCGAGCCCTTTCCAACGACGATATCTGAGGCGTCGTCTCAGCCATCGTTGTCTCTTCCGACACCGTTAGTGCGTCATTACATTCGACGGGTCCTGTCTGTTTATTTACCCGCTTGATCATACCTCTACATTTTGCCCGGCTGGCCAACTCCGTCTCCTTTACACTGTCGGTCGGTTGAGGTCGTGCCGACGTAAGTCCGGTTGCTCGGCCCGTGAACTTATTCGACACGATCGTCTTCTCCTTTGCTGTCTTTTGCGCCGTGGCTTCACCTTGGGCTCTAGTGAGATCCGTCACGGGATGCTCCTCTCTTGTATCTCGCGGCCGCTGTGTTGGCGAGGGCTCTATCTTCGGGTCTTCTCCCAAACATTCCGGATCATTCGGTCCTCGCGCCCCGTCGATGTTTCCGATAACAAGGTCGTAAAGGGGGGTCGTCATGCATAAAGCAGTAACCTTCCCGCTGAAGTACGGGGTTTCAACCTCACTCTCTGCTTCGGGAAGCATCCGAACCGTACGGTCAATTAGGCAAACCGGTTTCGTTCTGCCTGTCAACTCACTTTCCCGTACCAAATTTCTCCGCACGATAACCGTGGAGCTACCGGTGTCTCTTAGAACCGTAATCTTCTTGCCCGCAACCTTTCCAGGCAGCGTTGGCATTCCTTTCGTAACACCGGTTGGCTGTTTTGACATTACAGCACCCACAATAGGAATTTTCTCCCCATTCTTCAACTCTACGAATCCATCAGTAACGGCATTATTTTCAGATTTCGGTGCTGCTTGCACACAGGATACCTGGTGAGTTTGACTCACTCCGTTCCGACATGCATCTGCTTTGTGCCCAGTCTGACCACACTTGAAACATTTTACAACCGTAGGGCTCGTAAAGATCGTTCGACAGTTTTTCGCGCGATGACCCACTCGGTTGCACAGAAAACATCGCGGAATGCTCTCTGGTGCACGCTTCTTTTCTTCGGGAGCCAATTTCTTCGAATCATCGGGACAATCCTTCTTGATCTTGGCCAAATTAGTTCCACCTTGCGCTTCTAAGAATTGATCAGCCAATTCAAGCATTCCTTCAAATGACTCAGCCTTCCTCTCTTTCAAATACAGCGACAGGCTTGGGTGGCAACTAGTAAGAAATTGTTCTCTAATTAGGAGCTCTCTAAGTTCCTCGTACTCCTGCGCTGTCCCTGAAAGTTCAATCCACCTGTCGAAATAATGGCAAAGTTGGGCGGCATACTGCGTAGCCGTCTCACCATCAGCTGGTTTTCCTGTCCGAAATCTGTCCCGGAATCCTTCCACAGTGAATCTAAATCGCTTCAACAAAGCCGCTTTCACCTTTGCGTAGTTGGCTGCATCGGTCGGCGTCAGCCTACCGTACACACTGAGCGCTTCACCACTCAAGCAAGTACTCAAAGCAGTTGCCCATTGCTGTTCCGGCCAATTCTGGCTCCTCGCAATCGTCTCAAATCTGTGAAGGTACGCGTCTAGGTCGTCCTTCCTTTCATCAAACGCTACGAGCAGCTTGCTTGGGTTCAAGCGGAAGCCGTGATCTTCCCGTTCGCTGCTTTCAACTCTAGCTTGGACGGGAGTTTCACTTCGCTCGAGTTCCGTTCGGAGCCGCTCGAGTTCCATCTCGTGCTGCCGCTGCCGTTCCCTTTCAGCCATCTCCGCTTCTCTTTCTTCTCTCGCCCTTTCGGCTGCCAACTTTTCTCTCTCCAGCTCCAACTTCAATTGCTGCTCTCTTTCTTCCTTCAGCTGTCGCTCTTTTGCTTCTCTTTCTTCTCTCGCCCTTTCAGCTGCCAACTTTTCTCTCTCCAGCTCCAACTTCAATTGCTGCTCTCTTTCTTCCTTCAGCTGTCGCTCCTTTGCCTCTCTTTCTTCTTTCACCCTTTCAGCTGCCAACCTCTCTCTCTCCAACTCGGCTTCTTTTTCCGCTTTGGCTCTTTCGACCGCCAACCTCTCTTTTTCCAGCTCGGCTGCTTTTTCTTCTTTGGCTCTCTCTTTTTCTTCTTTTTCCTTCTGGGTGACCCACTTCCGTAGTTCGGCGCCAGAAAGACCCATCTTCTCACCCAGAGCAACTAACTTTTCGAGATCCATGGTGTCTCGCAACTCGCAAATAAAACCTTGCCGCGTGCAAAAAGTATCTGCCTAAATCGGTCTATCAGAACACTCCCCTGCGCTCGTTAACGAGAACACTGAACAACACACAAAATCGTTCCGATAGCACTATCAACAACTCGAGGCTCTTTCTCACTACTTTGGACACACTGTGCACCAAAAGGTCCTGTCGCGGACGCCAGATTAATTGTCACACCGGTCCCGTTTATTAGGGAGGCGATCGCCGGGCTAATTCCAAGAGCCGAAGTATCGGCCCCCCGAACCGCACCACGAAAGCGTGGACAATTTTAGAAGTGGTCCTTATTGGCGCGCCAGCAGACGCCGGTTGTGGCCCAAAGAACAAGTCGGAGCCGAGAGTTGATAAACAACCAAAATTATATTCTCAATAATGGCAGATCGAAAACAATACACAAAAATGCACACTCCGCAATAGTTGCGTACAATATGTCACCAATCAAACCAATCAATCAACGTACTACACAATACAACCAGCCACACTTGAAACAACGGACACGGACAACAATACGCACTACAATGCAGTCGCATGCATTGAACAACCAAGACACTTAAAGACTAAAGAGATAGAAATCCTATTCAGTCCAAAGTTCTTGGAACCAAAGTCGAGATGATACTCTTCCGAGAATCACTCACTCAAAGTCCAGCGTTGTTGTCGTTCCGTAGCCCTCGAAGTTTCTCTTCCAGGAAACCTCCCGTCTTCAATTGGCCACTCTTCAAACTTCAACTTCTTCGCCGGAACACGTCGGCTTCACACACGCAGCTGTTGCCACGCGTCCTCGCTCGATAGCGGTAAACACACACTCTTGCCTGTAGCTCGAGTCGTCACCCCTCAGGTGGAATTCCTCTCTATCTCCTGCTTCGTCACTACGGACGAAACCTTCGCCGACTACACGGCGGAATCCCTACGCGCTCTGGCGTTAACTTCCGTCTCCTCCTGCTTTCTCGTCTCGGCCGCTCGATTAAATACCTTCCGCGCCACCTTCCAGAAATTTCTCGTCATTTCGTCGGCGCGATACGCAGCGAAGGCTGGGGAGAGGCGAGACGGTTTGTCTGCCCTCCGCGTCGGATGACTCAGCTCGGCGTGGCCACGCCTCCTTCGTTCTAGAAATATCGCGGGCTTGCTGGGCCGCCGATGTGGGGTGAGGAGGTTCGTCTGCGACGCCTCGCTTCCGCGGGGAGAGCGCGCGCCCCGGGGATCCTTGGACGTTTGCTTTCTTTTTTTTTTCTTTTGACCTCGCGGCGTTTCTCCCGCCCGTTGTCGCAAGAATTTGGCGGCGCGCTCTTTTTTTTAGCGCTCGTTCTGTGACAGGTGGTATCGGCATATCAAACCCTAGATATTGTCAGTTTGCATTCTCTCTGTATGTATACTGGTGCGCTCATTTCGTGCATCCCCCTTCATGTTTGAGAAGCGTTGAGCTAAGACAGTTGTTAGTTCCTGTTAGTCTTCTGTATGTTCTTTTGTGCAATCTTTCTGTTTGACGAGTGAGCTGGCTAGTTTCGATCTGCTTCCAGTTCTTCACGTGACATTACAACTTATTGCACTCATTCTTTTCCGAAAGGTGAAACAATGTACACTAAGCGCTCGACAACCTCTGTGAAGAGACGTTTCTCTTTAGTGTCTTACGGATTGCTATAACAGAGTGATCAGCCGTGATTTTTTTTTTTACCCGTCAGTGCGCGGTGCTGTCATTGTACTGTGTTTACACGTGCCTGCCACATTCATGCAAGCTAATTCCTCATGCATCAGACATCCTATAAAAGGTGAATGAGGACCTAAAGAAAATGTCAGCCTTGGCGAAGGAGCAAGGCCTTAGGTTAACATGCACGGCTTCAGGGATGCAATTTTGCGGGCACAGCCGTGAATCTCTCGAAAAGCATCTTAAATACAATCTGGATAAGAAAATAATTTCATATGACCACGGTTTGGAAGTTTTCGGCCTTCGTTTATTGTGTCGAAATGCTCCTTAAATCACTTTTGCTGCAGTGCTTTCATGTCACGCAGAAAAGCACACAAAATTAGGAAGGGGCTACTAGCTGTCCCAGGTCAAGACACACCTGGTTCATTAATTACACATACGTGCGCGGGCCGTATATTTGCAAATGCGGGTATAATCATTGACATTTAAAAACTTCACTCACAATCGTTCTGAGCACTTCGACCTTGCTGCGGCTTTGAAAAAAAATTTAAAATGTACGCCAGTTTTTCTTATTTTGCATGCTAATTGTACATAGTTTCTGGTGATTTGAATTCTGGATGCTGTGAATATTGTTCATGATCCCACGAGATACATGTCACTGACATTTTCTGTAGTCTTCTAATTTGTCATTTGCTGCTTAGAGCTGCTTCCATAAGTATGGCATGGTAACATCCCCAATGTGCTGTTCTATAGCTATGTATTGTTATGTCCTTTTTTTTTTTTTCAGTCCATCGAGGAGCTGGAAGCTGAGCTTCTTAACGGACAGAAGCTCCAGGGACCAGAGACTGCAGAGGAAGTTTATGTTCTGCTCAAAACGAAGGACATGCTGGATAGGTAAGGAACCGACAGAATGACATGTCCAGATTGCATTTTTTTTTTTTTAGATACAAAGCACCTTATGCTGGGGGCTGTGTCCCTTGTCTCTCAGCATCATTGTTCGTGTTAGTGCCAGCGCAAGCTCTCAATAAAAAACACCATCTACTGCTCAAGCGAACCATTTCCTGACTGCTTCGCATCCACATGTGGTTCTCTTTAGCAGAAAATGGTGTTATCCTATTTTTTTTTTTTTTTGCTTTTCAGCCACTGTGTAACTGATTAAAAATTGCGACCAATTTTCACTTGGATTGAATTCATTGTGTCGTTAGCATATTCTCCTGAAACAACCCTAGCTGGGCGGCAAGGCTTGTAATGGTATTATCATCTTGTTATCGGCCTTCAAACAGCACTTAAGCAGGTGTATCAGTGCCTCTGTACTAGTTGTTTACAGTTTGAAAGTTGAATTTTTTTTTGCTGATTTTACATTCTTCAGGCGAATGTATTTTACAAAGTAGTTTTTTTAGAGTGACCACAAAGCGGCAGAAAAGTCGTTTGTTTTGTTACATGTACATAGTTCCAGGGTTTTGCAGAACATCGTCTGGTGAGGGGTATACGTTTCAGCAAAGAAAAAAGAATGACATTTCATGATCCCTGCAGGTCTCTTCACATACCAGCGAAGCCTACGTGCCTTTATATGCATAGTAAATGGTGCAATGACCTCGTGTAAGCATTTTGTAGATTTCCATGCATCCGATTAAGTATATAGGGGATCGACTGGAATAATGATTCCAAAATAAGGCAGGATGACAATGTGTTTTTTATGACAGTCATCTAATTCCATTCATTGATATGGCCTTTGTTGAGGTAATGTTCAGATTGTGCGTCGGCGGTGACATGTCCCTTAGCCCCGTGATTTTTTAGTACACAAAAGGGGCCTTTTGACTACAAAATGTATCATGCAACTGTAGTCTGCTGCAATTTTGAACGTTGCTGCTGAATAATCATATTTTCCGAGAACATCCTAACTGAAACATATTGCCATTTAACTTGAACGCCCTATGTGCTCCCTTCAGCCACATCATGACCCCGTATCAATAATAACACATAGCTCTATTGGTTTAATTTTAGTTTTTGGAAATATGGAGCATAAGAGCAGAAAAATCGTATGATGCAGGAATGTATCAACGAGCTTCTGCTGTGATAGAAATTATTGGAAAAGGTGTGCTTTTAAACATACAAGCGATCATGTGCATGTGCATCGTTGATGATCTTGAGGGTTCTTGTGGGGGACATACTGGTACATAATTAATCCTGAAAGGGTTAAACAGGATTCGTTACTTAGATAGTTGGCTCATGTGAAACTAAACAGCTGCACATAGTAGGTTGTGCCTTTGTCATGTGTCAAATCCAGCAAGTGACTATGGCAACTTTTTGGCAACTTTTTTTTCTTTTTAATGTGAGAAACTAAGATTCTTCTGCTTTTTCAACACGTCTCCTCCAAACCTGTGGATGCTCGGAAAGATATTGACCCTGGGTTCAAATGCTAGTCTGGGACAATTTTTTTTTTGTCAACTAAGAGACTGTCTACCAGAGAGGTTTCCTTTGTATCGTTTTGTTTCAAATCAGTGGATGACAATGTTCCTTTTTTATGGCACCTAAACTAGGGCCAATCTCTGTTTTCATTTGATCGGAGCCAACAAACTTTCCCTCAGCTGCCTCTCGTATTTCTGCTGTTGCAGGTTTCCACTGTTTGTAGCAATCCACCGAATATGCAAGCACGAAATACCCCCCAGCGAAATGATCCAGTGCATCAAGAACCACCCTGAACACATGTAAATACAATGGCACCCTCAACCTTTCCTCCTTTACTATAGATCCTTCCTTCTCTTATCCTCCCTCTCTGCCACCATTCCGTTTCCTGAAAGCGTCGGGAGACACGGCCAACTAGCGATGGGCGTGAGCGGGACATGCGCTTGGCAGCGTCTTATGCAACGCTCACTGGATTAGCTCTCACAGGCGAAACCAGTCATCTCGAGCGTCTCGGAAGAAGGCGAATATGGTTCACCCATCTAGTATCTCACAGCAGTGCTTAGCGTTACAATACTAGCATGTAGAGCCCGTGCTTCGAATAATGACTGCAACGCTGGACACGTTCTATTTCGTTGCCCATCTGGCACCAATTGGAGGTGTTTTCATAGCTACTACTCCCTGGCACAACTCGTAGGTCGCAGGCAAGCTTTTTCATGGATGGACACTCAGTTGTGCTGTATAAGTGATAGTTGTAGCTCACAGCTCGGTTTTTGAACAGTTTGTGCATGCTAGGCAAGCAGCAATACTCATTTTATCAATGCAATAGGAATATCGCTGTTACCTTTTGATAGGTTTAGTTTTTAGACGATGTAACTGTCAGGTTCTGCGTTTCCATGCATTGGAGAATAGTGGTGCAGATAAGTGTAATTTTGTTGCTGTCTTCTAGTGCGTTTTTTATGCACCGCTTAGTCTGTATATGGCAGGACTTACTTTCAAGACTTATACATACGTGATAAAGAAGAAATTTATATAACGTTTGTATCGTGATGTTAACTGCCACAAAGTGCCGTGTAATATACAGTTTTCTTGCCTTATTACTTGTTTGTCTTCAACTTTCCTTCTCAACTCTTGAGCTCATTAAAAAAATTCTCTGGATGCACTGAATGCTTACTGTTCTCTCTTTTTTGCTTTGTATTCACACCACTTTTCTCTGTACTGTCCACTTTTCTTTTTCAGCCGAATGCTTAATCTTTTAACACCAGAGTCTCTACAGCCATGGCTCTCCGGCCTGCTGGGCTGCTAACCTGCTAACCTTAGCTTGGATTGGAACTATCTAATTTGAGATTAAATGTGTCCACAGGAAATTTTCGGAGAGGTGGGATGGCGGGGCTGGCAAAGAGAAAGCAGGTAGTGATAATTAAAAGCCAAAGGAAAACAATACACTGTGAAATACACTGGACTCTTTTTAAACAGAAGATGAAGAGGTCAGGACAATGCACTCAATTTGACAGGAGTTTCATTTGCTGAGCGGTAAACAAGGGTACAGAATCCTAATATGAAAGGAATCCCATTCGAGGCAAGTATTCCATATACTAGAAAGTTCTGTTTACTGAGAGTCTACTGTGTGAAACATGTAAGTATTTATCGTTCCCTTAAAACGTATTTCATTTTGCCGCCATTTCTTGTTGAACACACTGTTGCACTAAATATTTTTTTAGGGGTGTGCAAATATAAAATTTTTGAAATACTAATCCAGAAAACTGATGAAGTATGAACGAGAAAAAAAAAACATTGGCTGCAAATTGGCGTCACGCTAGCAACTAACAAGCTTTGAGAAGTACTAATCAACACTTTGGCGATAAAGCCACAGGTTCAACACAAAGCAAGATTTATTTGAGACACAGAAGCTCCAAGCAAATAGTAGAGTTTTGCAATACCATACACAGAGCTTGCGAGCCCATCATAAGCGTTCCTCACCCAACGGGAGCCGACAAAAGCTTAGCGTTTGGCATCAACATTGGGCTGATGGCCATCTACCACGGAATCATCTGCAGTTGCCTTCTGACAAAATAAGTTTTACCATCCATCCCATTCTTATAAGTGCACTGAAGGCCCAATGTGGCTTATTGGTTAGCAGCTGCCCATGCAGTCATCGCCAGCAACAAGCACAAAACTCTTCGACTCCAAAGTGCCTACCAGCAGTCCTGTTGCTGCTATTTAGTGCATGATGAATCACTTCAAATTTGAAAGCAGCTGTGTAGCTCTCGTATCGCCCCGTAATGTAACCACAGAACTGGCACAAGGTACACCAGCATACCACAACGCGCACTTGCCACCTTGTCTTGGCTTAAATTAGATTGCGGCTGCGTGAGTCTATAGTACGCATAATGCTTAAAAGAATGCACCAGGCTGTTGTATGCTATCATTATCAGGGGCTAAGGAGCAAACAACATTTTGGCTGCAATTTTTCGGGGTGCGATTATTACACTCTGAAAAAAAAAAATCACATTTTTCTTGGGCAAGGGAATGGGTTGGGGTAAGAATAATAATTGTGAGTAAATACGGTATATATTTATGTTGAAATTGCTACCTCTTTAGCTATTCTAGTCTGTTATTGAAAAAAAAACAGTAAAATGCCACCATTCGTATTTGCCAAGAAGTATACAACTATGCTAAATAGTTAAGCTTGTGAGTGTAATGTCTTGGGCTCAATTCACATGTTTTAGAAACTTTTGCGTGTGTGGCAGCACTTTATCACAGTCAAAATGCTTTTGTACCTGTCCTAATGACTTGCGAATACGAGCCCGCTCGTTTAATTCCTTCCGTAGCAGGAGTATTCCGATGAGGTGAAATGTAATAATTAACCCCTGTATACATAAATCTAAGCTATTATTGAAGCACCCTAGGTGGCCACAATTTATCCGGGCTTTCATGCCATTCGTTTTGGTGCGTACAATTCAAGTTTTTATCTTTTTTTTTTCTAATTTTCACTCCTGTTCTCATAGGTATAGATAAGGCAAACAAGAGTACCCAAGGTGTCTTTCAACTACACAGCTATAGTCATTATATGGCTTGCTCTCCTTTCCTTTCTTGATAACTACACCCTCACTATGTTCCTATCACACTGACAGCTGCACGATTGTTGCTAAGAAGTACCAGGTGGCATTGATAATGCAAAGAAGGCCTGCGAGATCGATTGATTACTAGTTGTTTTGTGACGGAAAGACGCCACAAAGAAGGCACGCGAGAGAGGCTGAATACTTTTTTTTTCGCAGAGCCACAACTTTTGGTAACTAGGACACTATTACGTCGCATTGTGACAGACTTCGGCATACTGTAGGCAGTGAACTGACGTTGGCAACACTTCAGTAACCGAGTCACGAAGAATTGATTGCAGGCTACGCTACCGCATGAGTGCGATGCGCGTACGACGGAATCCCGGCACTGTCGGGAACGCAGCATAACTACGCAGTAAAGGCTCGTTCAAACTTGAGGCAGGGTAGCCAAAGCGGCGAGGTGGAAAAGTGAAAATCCGGGTAAACTCTCCAGGCGACGACAGCAGGTGGAAAACGGGGCAGCAAGTCTGATCGCTCCCAGAGCTATTCTTTGTGGTCCGCCAAGGCTCGCTGCTTTACTGCAGCCAATCGGAACGCCACACAGTGGTGACCATAATGTACCTTCGGGAGAAGCATTTCCACGTGATAGCGACACTCGCGTAAAAGTGCGAGATGCCCACCTCTTCTGTCACGCAACCAGCAAAAGAAGGCGTGGGGTCTGAACAGGAGCACACACTCGCCACCTCGCCGCTTCCAAAAGCACACTTGCCCGATATATTTTGTTGGCGCAAAGGCTGTGGAACCTTTCAGCTTCAATAATCTGCAAATAATACAAGAGAAATCGCGTGTTCTGCGGACTGCAATGCTCAAACTTCACCGTGAAAAGCATCATGAGCGTGCTCGGTTTTCTTTTCCGCTGGTAACGAAAAAAGCAACGGGCTATCAAACTGTACATCCTGAAACATGTCAACACTGTGGTTACCAGCGTGCACTTGAAATCTGCTGACTTCTGGGACAGGAGATAATTTCTTTGATTTTGCTGACCAGTACCACGACAAGACAAGACATGCTGTAGCAAGCACTTCGGGATTCACTTTCACCACTTGGCGTTCTTTAAGATGCTCTTAAATTTAAGCCCATGGTTGTTCCTCTGCATTTAGCCCCATCGAAATTCCACTGCCGTGGCTGGCACTTGAGCCCACCGAACACAGCAGCATGGTACTGGGCGTACTGTGCCGCCACGGTGGGTAATCCCGAGTCAGACAGAACCGCCAAGGGGCTCTAGTTGCTAAGGCAATCGGCTGTAGACCTGCAGGCTGAGGAATTGAATCCTGGCCGCAGATTTGGGTGCACGTTAACGAACCCCACGTGGTCGAAATTGCAAAGCCCTTCACTACGGCGCCTCTCATAAACCTATGGATCCTATGGTGGTATTGGGATGTTCAACCTCAACAATTACTACTACTATTATTAATGCTGAGACATAGTCGAGTGCATTTGGTTTTTGTTTAATCTACAGTAACACGGTTAATACAACTATGCTTTTGCAAGGGAAAAACACTTCACAAATCTCGTTGCAATTGACACATGCGAGCAGCAAGTAGGCAAACGCTGCTGCCATCAGGGATCGAGCGCAAGCTTGTCTAGGTCGCTCATATTTTGGCAACATGATTGATATTTGTAGTCTTATGCCTGTGTCGACATACGCAAGGGGATTTGTCAACAACATCGATACGAAGAGCAAAGATGGAAGCAATTTAGCTAACCGGTCAGGCGAGGTGGCATGCAGTGCCGCATGTTTACCTGCGAAATACCCTAGAATTGTGGTTCCCGATCTTGCTCGTAGCTTGTAAGCGAACGCTGTTTCGAATAAGTTGCACACTGAAGCATGGCTTCATTGGATTAGGAATTAGTTTGCACAATGAAACAACTTTAGCCCATCTTTTTCACGCCAGCGATAACCCCACTATTGGTAAATGCCTCTGCACCCTCGGGCAAATGATCGGAGTGGTAAAGAAACAACCGATCGCACAGGCGGCTCATTGTTACCTGTCTGGGATGCTGTTTACCGTTGTGGATATATTCGGCCGTGCAATCGTTGGACAGAGCGGATGACAAAAAAAAGTCTGCCAACTTTGACGCACGCTGGATGCCTGATCTAGCAGCCCAGTACGACAGAACGTCGCCAAACTGGCTGCTGCATCAGCGCAGCAGACGTCGAGTTCGGCGCAAGGTCATACCACGTGTCTTGCACTTAATGCACTCAATTATAAGCTGCTTCCTTCATGGGAATATTGTTGCGGTGGAAAATTATCGAGCCGCAAGCAGCAGCGATCATGCAGTTACAACACCTGTGACGAAGGCTCCGTGAATGCAGGTGATCACCACAACAGCCATTTTGGTTTTGTTGAGGGGCTTCCAATAGTCACATAAAGTTACGAGTACATAGCAGCATAGCTTCTCTAAATCATTGAATTTGGACAACGACCGTATCGGCAGCGGGCACCCTTAGATGCAAGCAAACCCTTACCAGAGCATCCTAGGTTTTTCACAAACTCACTCTCATGCACTTTATATTAATTTAAATTTCAGAGATACATTTTGTGCACCAAAAACTTTAATAACCTTCAGTCACTTTTCATGGTATAGCGGAGTGAAGCCCGTCCTCTGCACATAAAGAAAAAAACTTTCTGCAGGTATCTTGCAAATGAAGCTCCCTTGAATAATTTTTTAGATGTTTCAAGACATGCAAAGTTATAGAGGCAAAAAAATTAATTTTTGTATCGTTTTCGGTCAAATTACTCTGTAAGGGAAAGGGTTAATGATCCAGAAACCTGTTTTTCTGGGCTAGTTTGCTACATTCAAAATGTTAAAATAGCCCAAAACATTAGAAACGAGCACGATGATTTATGCCTCTTCCAAATGCTGAGATCGTTTTTTCAGTTGTGAAAATGAAAATGAATAAAAGGAGGGCAACATTAAGGGCTCGTTTCTTCTTTGCTAGACACAACATTAACAATAGTAGAGGGAATGTTGTTTGCAGTCTTTACAAACAATGTATATTTGTATAAGTGTGAAGATAGTACCGTATTTGCTCGCGTAATCCTCGCACTCGCATAATTCTCGCACCCACCACATCGCGCCAAAAAAATACGATTTTTTTCCTCGAGTAATTATCGCACCCCCGAAAACTACCGCAATAATGTCGTCTGCTCGTTCCAGCAATTGATGATGATAGCATGCACCATCTGGCGCCATCTCCTAAGTATGAAGCGTACCATTGCACGAAGATCCAATCCAAACCAAGCCGAAGTGGCCAGTGCCCGTAGCGCATGTTTTGTGTGTTGCGTCGGTAATCTTGGCATGTTATGGGGCGATACTGAAGCCACACTGCTGCTTCAAGTTGCTAGTGATAGGTCATGCGCTAAACAACGCCAACAGGGCCGCCGGTAGGCCCTTCGGAGCCTACGAGTTTTGTCTTCCCTACTGGTGACGGCAGCTGAAAGCCACCAAGACACGTTGGACCTGCTGTGTGCCTAAAACTGGGATTGATGGTAAACTTTATTTCTTCAGAAGGGAACTGGGGACGATTCTGTTAAATAGTCATCAGCCCAATACTGACGTCCTACGCTTACTTTTTGAGGGCTCCTGTTGAGCGCCGACCGCTACCGCTACGCCCGCAACGCCCACAAGCTTCGCGTATGGTAATCTAATTCTCGACTATTTGCTTCCACTTTTTGTGTCTAAAATAAATCTTGCCTTGTGTTGAACCTCTGCTTTTATTTTTGAGGTAAGTTCTAATTACTACTTCTTAAAGCTTGCTGTGAGGTGCTTTTGTGAGAATTCCGATTTGCGGCCACTTCGTTTTCTTTTTCGCTCTCACCTTTTTGGTAGAAAGTTTTCCCCGCGTAATTCTCGCACCCCCCAACTTTGCATCGGTTTTCTGGCAAAAAAGTGCGAGGATTATGCGAGTAAATACGGTAAATGGTACAAAAAGAGCAGGCACGAACCTGCGACCTTCAAATAGTGTGTCTGATGCCCTACGAACTGAGCTACGGCAGTGGCCGTCCCCGTGTTATATGGTATGTATGTGCATTTTCTATGTGGAAGTGTTAGTCAGTAACTATAGAAGTGACTTTTCTTGGCTTTCTTGTTAGTTCTAATAAAAATTGGAATGGTTTCTTGAGAAAATAAAATTTCGGTGCCTATCACGCATTCTGAACAGTCAACTAAAATGTCTAGTGGTTGCAAAAAGCTAGATTTCTTTTTCAACGTGGATCCTATATTCTCAGCATCTCGCCTCTTACCCCATTCTCTGTGACATTGTACATGATGGATTGATTGAATCTACGAAAGTGGCTACAGCAATGTCAACCTTTTTGCCTTTTCAGAAACCCAGACTTCGAATTACCCAGCCACTTATAGGCAGTCTGAATTGGAAGTTGTGTTCAACTGGACAGAAGAAAAAAAACTGGGGCTTTACTTTTATTTGATATCATTCATCACTGATCATTGCATTTGCAACTTTCCGGTCATGAAGTGGGGAAGTGTCTTGAGTACTCTTTTAAATCTTGAGAAAAGCAACAAAGCAGCAAAAAAAAGTCAGTGTTGTACCTTACCTGCTTTTCTGTTGTGTGCTAATGTTAGAAGTGTTGAGTGATTGTGAATGGTATATCATTGAGATAGTTATTTTGTTAATCAGGTGCATGCAAATAGTGTTGCAAGTTTGTAGGCGTGTGGTCTGGGGAATTATTGTAATTCTGCATTACTTGTGACCCAGTCGTTAAAGCATGTGACACATTGATGTACATTTTATTGCTGGTCAAGAATCCGTATATTTGTGCATGGTAATATTCAGTCCTGTTGTCCAATGCCAGCGACAAAAGCCCAGGTTGGAAGTCCAGACTTTTGACATTGACTGTGCAGAGCATTGGCTTCTGTCCCTAATCTGTAACTTTATTCCTGTATGTTTTGTTATGCAGGTAGTTAGTCACGTACATGTTGAACAACAGATTTTTCACCCAGGTGCCATTGGCTATGATCTTGCAAGCTGCAGGTAGTGAATAAATTTCGATTGAAGTTGTTTACTAATACTTCGTGTACTTATCTCTTGTATTTTCGAGTAGTGTTTTTAGGGAGAATCTTCGTTTAATGACATTTGTACTCTTTTAGGGGAATACACTTGTGTTTTCGTAATCAATGTTGTAATAACTAAAGCAAAGCACGATTTTTTTATGTTAACAGGGCATGCTCTCTTTAGTTGTATAATGTGCCTTGCTGGTCACGCGTTTAAACACTGAGCTACAACATTCAGTTACAACACACGTCGCCATTTAGGTGTTTTTCTTTACTGCTTTTCAGAGTTTACTTTTTGAAATGTGCATGAGGTATATTTCTTGGTGCTGTCAGTGTACTTGATTGTATAGCTTTAGGGTACCCTTGATCTCGCATTCACTTTGGTGAACAGGGGTATTCTTAAATATTGAACAGGTTTGTCAATGACTGTGCTGTGAAAACAATGCTATTTCTGAAATCTGATATGTATGCAAATGTGTTTCCCTACACATGCTGCACATTTTCTGCGTGTGCCACCATATCACAGTCATCAATTTTTGTGCCATATGTGGAGTGATTAATTAGATGATTTTTTGATTAAGCAAGTAATGTTTTGTGTAGTTAAAAATAGCCATTCATGATCATTCGGGAGTCATTCCGGAAAAATGAGCCAAGTTTGTTTCAAAATTCTGTCTCCACCTTTTCTAGTTGTACTTTGTGTTAAAGTGAACATAGTTGTGTAGCAGTATCGGTGCATGAAGCCTGTTTGTTGTTACGTGTTAGAAATTTGAAACAGTGAGGAATCAATGCCTAATCTGATCCTAAAGAATCATGTAGAGCTAAATAAAAAATAATAATTAAAATTATGGTGAAAACAATAGCCTGATTCTGTTCTTTGTTTATTGATTACATTTTAAATGACATATGGCACTGTGCAATATAACAAAGTAAACTTAAAAGGCACCCCTGTAATCGAAGCAACAATTGTGCATTAGCATGCCCAGCTTTTTAACCATTTCTTGGTCAAACTAATGGATAATTGCATTGAGCCCCAAGTAGGTCCGGGCTGTTCATCATGTATCGAATAGCCATGCAGGCAACGTTTGTGAGCATGTGCGTGTGCTGCTATTTGCGCTTTTTTTGCTTTGCTTTATTGTTGTTTTTCTGTGGCAAGTACTGTGTACCTTGAAAGCTAATTATTTCGACACTCACTGATTTCGAAATTTGGATCGATCAGATCTCTTCTCTGATACTGGCCAGCATATGCATTCTTCAGTGGCATCGCTCGTTGATTTTGTTGCATTTGGTCACAATCCATTAAATTCCGATGATCCTTAAAACACGCTGAGCGCCGCATATGTGAAACGCGAAGGAATGACGACAGCGTTCATGGACAGCCGAAACGGCGACGCGCTTTGGCCCGAAACATTTTTAGGCCGGGGTCCCGACTTCGTGACGTATTTTCGTCATGAATATGCCGTTGTAAAATATATACTAAAAGATTGAAAAAAGAAAACCGCAGTGTGCGGGGAGCATCCACTGGGCAACAAAACGCATGTTGTCCAGCTTCCTAATGGCGAGTCATTTGCACCATAAACCATAGACAGTCCTCAGAGCTCAGCAATTTCAGTGCGTACGTTTTCTGCCGATTAATTTTAAGACTTGCCTTTCTGTCTCTTTGTCTAGTTCAGTAATCATGAATGGCAATTCGTCCCCTAATATGCAATGCCATCGAAGAAACACGGGTTACTAAGGTACTCTCTATAAACTCTTATTCCTAACTCTTCCCATTCTAGCCTTCTGAAAACCTCCTGTAAGCACGCGGTAAATAGCATTGGGGAGATCGTATCTCCTTGTCTTACACCCTTTTTTATGGTACATTGCTGCTTTCTTATGGAGCATATGGTGTCAGTTGATCCTCTGTAGATTTCTTCCAGAATGCTTATATATGCTTCGTGGACACTTCTATTCCGCTGTGTCTGTATGACTCTTATAACTTACTAAAGAAAAGCAAAAACAAGCACGAAGCATCACACATCTATCGAGCAATGAAATCAGTCAGGCAGTTGCCGACTACATTGCATGCACTCTGGAAAATGCGTCCAATTTGCTTCCTTGCCTCACTATCCTCCCGAAACTCTCAGCGGCACTGATTGACAATTGTTACTTGACAAAGTCCTTAATCACCAACTTGGTCAGACTGCACGCTGTCAGCAAACAGAGAAAAGCTACCACACACTAACCTGTCCACACTCTCCGCGACGATTTGGTGGTTTACTTGTGCGCGCATTTTCACTAGAACCACAGTTTTTAATCAAGAAGAGGAAATGGACATGGGCCGGGCATGTAGCGCGTAGACAGGATAACCGCTGGTCATTAAGGGTAACTAACTGGATTCCCAGAGAAGGCAAGTGGGTTAGGGGGAGACAGAAGGTTAGGTGGGCAGATGAGATTAAGAAGTTTGCGGGTATAAATTGGCAGCAGCAAGCACAGGACCGGGTTAACTAGCGGAACATGGGAGAGGCCTTTATCCTGCAGTGGAGGTAGTCAGGCTGATGATGATGATGTCCTAGTATCAACTACTCTTTTGTATCAACTTCTTGAATCATCATCGACGTCACCAGCTCATGTGAAAGCCATACCTCTCATTACGATGCCATTTTAGATGTGTTTGTTTTTAGACCGTCTGTCACTGTTCTGGTACTTGGCACACCTAGAAACTATATCGCTTGTGCCATCGTACCCCAAGACAAGGTTATGTAATAGTGAGGGCTTGTGAATTCATCTGCTGTGGCAGCCATTTCTCGGCTCAACTGCTGCGAACTGTCTACCAGACAGGCAAGCAAGCAGGACAGGGCAGCTATAGTGCAAGACATCTAGCCATAACGGGCAGATTTGAGGCGAGGCATAGCCTTCTGTCCAGGCGTGGCCTTGTGTATTGTGGTATAGCGAGCGATAAGAAAGAAAAGGGAGGATCAGGAGGCGGGGAGAGCGTATAGGTATAGAATAGCAGAGGTGATTCGATTTTGTCGGTGAAGCTTCCCCTAAGCTCTGGTACACCGACTTTTTCAAGTGATCTCTTTCTATCTTTCTTTTTAATCCCCCATGACCTTATCCCGAGTGAAAAGTAGCAAACCGAACGCTCGTCTGGTTAACGTCCCTGCGTTTCCTTGTCTTGCTTTCCCCCCACTCTCTCTCGTCCTCTTCAACGGTCAGTCTTGTCTTGTCGCCTAGATCTTGGCTCATACTCACAAGGGGGATTGACCACACTGTACCTTATAATAATAATTTTTACACAACGCTTGATAAAAAAATTAGCAGATCCCACGTACAGTGGGAATCCATGGTATGCGAAGCAGGAATGAGAAATGATATGCCACTTTCAAATCGCCACAATGTTACGAGGTGGAGGTAAATTATGCCGTACACGACTTCCGTGTCATGATTATCATGTTTGGATGTGTCGTTTACCTTCGTCATCTATTCACGTCATGTGATGCCAAATTTAGTATATGTGGAGCTAGAGAAGCGGCAGCGAGCACGCTGTGAACGTGGTATGTTGTCATGTTCTTACATGACACGCGTCTCATGATTATCATGTTTGCACCAGTCATATACCTTCCTCATTCGTTGACGTCACGTAACACCAAATTTTGTATATGTCAAGCTAGTGATACGGCCTGGAGTGCATTATGAAGGGCCCAATACACTCCAACGTAACGTTGACGCGCGCGCAAACTAGGCACAGCGACGCTACGTTCGCAAAACATAAGCACTCGCGACCGGCGTGGCCCGACGGCAACCGGTGCGAAATGCGACGCATGCCGGACGCACTCTAACGCGCACGCGTCAAAGCAACGCAGCGCGTGCCTGCGAGTATATGGCAGGACATAGCCTCCTATATTTTTTTGTGCCCGCGCATTAGCGCTAAATACATACGCGCCATCCGTCCCTTATAGTTTTGGCGCTCGCCGTCAGATGCCGCACCAATCCCATAATAATTGAACCAAATGACGATAGATGAAGAAGGAGAAAACAGTCTGGGCAGCGACCACAGGCGTATAATCCTGAAATTTGACAGTGGGGGGGCTAGGAAGAAAACACAGGAGGTTGGGCTCCCGAAAGTAAGCGAAAAGCAGATAGCAGACATCGTCAATAGCATCGAAAGAGAATTAGAAGCACAGCCAACAAAGGTGTGGGAATATGACGAGGTTGTTAGTTGTATACAAAAGGAAATAAACAAAGTAAGGAAAAAAAACCGCTGGAGGGGTAAACGGAAACCACGAAGCTGGTGGGACAAGGAAATTAAACTGGCTATTGAAGAGCGACGACGGGCCTCTAGACTGAACAGAAAAGCAAAGCAAATGGGATATCAGGATGATGAGGTGCAGTTACGGTGGAGCCGGTACCGGGAAAAGAAATTTGAGGTGC
Organism: Rhipicephalus microplus; assembly: GCF_043290135.1. Classification (NCBI taxonomy): domain Eukaryota; kingdom Metazoa; phylum Arthropoda; class Arachnida; order Ixodida; family Ixodidae; genus Rhipicephalus; species Rhipicephalus microplus. The sequence continues at coordinate 74,373,650 of NC_134703.1, forward strand.
AGAAACTAGTACAAGCGAAGATTAAAGCTGCGAGTGAGAAATGGGTATCAGACATACGTAAGAAGGATAAGAGCGCCTCCAGAAAACTCTGGAACCATTTAAAAGCATTGGGAACGACGACTAAGGAGATGCAGACTCAGATACAGGACGGGGACGGCAACGTTCTCCTGGGGGACAGCGCATTAGAATACCTACATGGAGTCATCGGAAAGACTTTCGGCCAAGCACGCGAGAGGTCGGCTAACTGGACCCAGGTGGAAAATAAAAGAGTGGCAGATGAAAAATTTAACATCGAATTTTTGGACTGGAAAAAGGCAGAACACAGTGTTCCCAAAAGTACGGCAACAGGACCGGATGGAATCCCGATAGAGATTATCAACCATTTGGGACCAGCGGGACAGGCGCACTTGTATGGAGCCATCGAGCGCGCTATAAAATCCAAGAGGATTCCTACGCACTGGCGCGAAAGTAGAATGAGTTTGATCTACAAAGGCAAGGGAGAAAGGGACAAGGCGAGCTCTTACAGGCCGATTACAGTCACGTCAGTGCTCTATAGATTAGCTATACAAGCCATCAAAGCCGAGTTGTTGAAGTGGGTTGAAAGTAACGGTATTTTAGGGGAACTGCAAAATGGATTTAGGCCGGGTCGACGCTTGGAAGACAATCTTTTCGTCATAACCCAGACCATCGAAATTTCGGCAGCACAGGGCAGACCAACATGGCTACTGTTTCTGGACATAAAGGGTGCCTATGACAACGTGGACAGGGGATTGCTGTGGCATATACTGGAAGAGGAGGCGATTGGGTCGGAATTTGTAGGGCTGCTAAGGGAAATATATGAGGGTAACAAGGCACACATTACATGGGAAGGGCGTACATACACAGAGCCCGTGTACATTCGAAGAGGTTTAAAACAGGGGTGCCCTCTTTCGCCATTGCTGTTCACACTGTACATTAGAGGAATGGAAAGACGACTAGAGGAGAGTGGATTGGGCTTTGATTTGTCACACCGAAGCAATGGAGTGTTAGTGGAGCAACGGATTCCGGGATTGATGTACGCAGACGATATAGTGCTGCTGGCGGATAATGCGGAAGAACTTCAAAAACTGGCTGACATTTGTGGTGATGAGGCAACGTACCTAGGCCTACATTTTAACCCACAGAAATCTGGAGTCATGGTGTTCAACGAGGAAGCTCATGTAGCACCAATAAGGATACAACAGGAAGCCATACCATTAGTAAATAAGTACAAATACTTGGGGATCTGGCTTAATGAAGGAAAAGACTACCTGAATGCTCATGAAGAACACCTCAGACTGAAAGGGAGACGGAATGCAGCAGTAATGAAACATAGAGCACTTTGGGGACACAATAAGTACGAGGTAGTACGAGGCATCTGGAAAGGGGTAATGGTGCCGGCGCTCACGTTCTCTAATGCCGTATTATGCTTAAAGTCAGATATCCTGTCGGGGCTGGAGGTTAACCAAAAGGCAGTCGGCAGGTTAGCTCTGGGAGCTCACAGTAAGACTACAAACGAGGCTGTACAAGGCGATATGGGTTGGGCTTCATTTGAGGCGAGGGAAGCACAAAGTAAAATACGGTTTGAGGAGCGACTTAGACATTTAGATGAGAAGAACTGGGCAGCCAGAGTGCACAGATACCTGTACCTGAAAAGTGTGGACACCAAATGGCGGAAGAGGACGCGAAAGCTGGCGACTAAATATAACTTGACCGCGGCAAATAAGCAAAGGGGGCCAGTTAAAAAGCAAGTGAGGGAAACAGAGACGCTCATGTGGAAAGAGAGGATGGAAAAGAAGGGATCGCTGGGAATCTACAAGGCAAGCAAACAAGAGATCCGGAAAGAGAACTTTTATGACAACAATAAAGGTAGTGCGTTGCTCTTTGAGGCGCGGGCTGGCTGCTTGAGAACTCTAACTTACAGGAGCAAATATTCGTCACAGGATGAGACATGTGTTGGATGTGGCATAAATAAAGAAACAATCGACCACATAGTCATGGAATGTCAAAAGATTCAGCCGGATAGAAATGGGGGGAAGGTCACACTTCCTGAGGCGCTGGGCTTCGCGGTTGATGGAAGCATTAACTGGTCAGCAGTAGGTATTACTAAGCAGCGGCTGGAGTATTGGTGGAGGAAAAGCAGAGAAGTCGATAAAATAACATCCCAGCCAAGAGTAGCGGCTGGGCTAAATTAAAAAGACATCCGAGTTGAGGGACAGAATTTAAACTCGAACTATTAAGGTAGGCTAGATGGCGCATGCCGTCACCCCGATTCAAAGGGGAGGCCTTTAATCATCATCATCATCATCATCACAGCAGACGACGCGGCCTATGCACGCTTGCGTTTATGACGGTCTAGAAACCGTCTACATTGCATTGGATTATGCGTATACGTTAAGAAGTGCGCACACACCAAATTTTTAACACAAGCACTGTATGCAGAATGCAATGTGAGCTTTTTTTTTGATTTCGCGCTCAAAGCTTGAGCACTTTTCGAGACAATGGTTTGACATGAAAATCTTTTGCCAAGTCGTGTTTGTCAGTCACACTCGTCGCGAAGTTCAGAAAAAGTGGGCGGAGAAACTTCACGAGCACAACCTCCAAAAGTTTTTTTATGATGTCCCGGGGTCGAGCACTTGAGTTTGTCACGTTTCTGTAGTATTTGCGCGGCGTTGTCAACGGCAGCCTTCAGTGGCTGATTCATCTTTCTCGCTCTTGCGAGGAAAACTTCCGCGTAATTCTTTAGAGAATTTAGAACCATTACGAGCTCAGTTGACGGATACAGGAGTCCACCTCTGTCCTGGTGCCTAATTAATGCATCCGATGGCGCAGAGGTGTTTGGTTTAGTCACCAAAGTGAAGCATTCATCACAGGAAATGGTTTCGTGGACTGTTCTTGCAATATAGCCACCAACCATTGCTAGTGCAGCAACATCTGGCGTTGGGAGCAACGTCTTCCCCCTGTCGAGGCTCTCCTCGAGGATCGTGGTTGATTCTGCTGGAAATGCTTCACCGTCATTTTGCGCTGCTCTTGCCGATCGCTGTAGGAGTGCTGATGTGGAGCAGCTGCTGCTGTCTGCAGTAATCACGTTGCTGCTGCTGGACGTGCAGGCTATGCCAGTCTTCAGTGCTTTCTCAATCCCAGACAAAACTGCCCTCACGTCTGTCTGGTCGTTCGAGCCTGCAGATTTCCTCAACCACCCAAAGAAGGCCTCTATTGGGTCAGAGGACATCTTCCTAGTCAGAACGAAACGGAAGCGTGTGACCGTGAGAAGGTACCGAACGCACTCCACGTTTGAGATGGTTGTTATCAGCAAGCCCTCGTACGTTTCCTTGGTCAGAAAATTCTTAGCCGGGCTCTGCCGCTTGATTTCGGCCAGGTAGTCAAGAAATGATGTTTCAAGCCAACCTAGCCGTTCGTCGTCTTCGGATTTTTACTGCTTGCAGTCCGGGTTGTTCTGGTGGAAATGCTGGGTGCAGTTGCTTACGTCCATGAGGGTGAACCACCGGTACATGGTGTCCATGAATACGACGGTTGGACCAACGTGGGCGAAGCTTGCGTCACATGTATGACCTGCCTGCTCTTCCAAGAGCTTCAGGGCCGCGGTCACAGGTGGCGAAACGACTTGCACTGCCCTCCTGACGTTCATTTTTTCCATGCTAGTCGGATGTACGTGCTTTCTTGTCAAGAACCGCACTGGCTTGACAATACTGCGCTGTTGCATTTTGTAGAGGTCTTTCAGGTACTGGGCAGTTATTTCGCCATCCTTTCCGATATCGCGTGACAGAAACTGTGACCGTACGTTTTTAATTAAATGACACTGATCGAAAGCGAGAAAAAGTTTGCCATCTTGATTTGTTGGATGTGGTATGCAGTGCTTGAGGTTACCCCCACATAGCAGTTGGAACGCCTTCACGTTAATCCGATGGTTGTCGGTAACGATCCGCACGATTCTAAAACCTATACTCTCAAATTCTTTGAGTACGTTCATCATGATCTGGTGAAGGTTTTCACCGGTGCAATTTCTAGTAAAAAAATAGGCTACGGGAATCTTATATCTCGTTGACAAGCCACTTAAAATGAAGCAAAGCAGCGAGTTTGCAAGAACTGGCTCTTCTGGCTTGCTCGGTTGCTTCTGCGGCAAGCAGTCACCGTAGTCTACTTCGCCAATGAAGGCATCTCTCTGCTTGAGATAGAGTAAGCGCTGCTTGACCCTCATTTCGTCCACAATGAGCGAGCACGTCTGTGACTGAGCACTCGTGTGTGAAGCGAGCTCAGCTGACAGCCTCTGCTTAATCAAGTCTGTGACGCCTACTTCATTGCGTGACGAACCGAGGAAGCGCTCCAGCGTGCTTCGACAGGGTAGGCGGAGTAGCCCTGAGCTCCTTAAGTGTTCGTATGCCCTCGCTGAGAGGTTACGAAGGATCACTGCGTGGCGGACTGTAACTTCGGACCACGTCGGTTTCACCTTCTGAAAATTTTTGACCTGCTCCAGCAGTATTGAGGCAGCCAACTCATTTTCACTTGCCTGCTCGACAACCTGCAAAAACGCTGGGACATAGCAGTCTTCTTTAAGTTTCTGAAGCTCCCTTTTATATTTTTCAACAGTTCCTTTGAGCCTTTCAACCTGCGCCCTCAGTTCGCGTTCCTTACGCTTCCACTTCCGTCTTTCGATGGTTGGCAACGAAATGCGTGAGGCTACTTGCACTGCTCTATCCACCTGCGCCGTTCTCGGTACGAAGCCTTGGTCAGTCCTGCTGCTGGAGTTGGGCACTTCTTCAACAAGTTGGGAGTCCGATGCGCACGACTGGTCATGTCGTAAGTCCGTAAATACATGTGGTGCACCACCACCGACTGCTCTTTTTTTTCTTGCTGGCTCGTCAGTTAATACAGCCGCAGCACGGAGGAGGCTATGGGAGGAGGCTATGGGCAGGACCGGCGCCTGCCATGGCAACGCTGGTCTGACGCGACGAAATGAACGCCGGCGAGCACGGGCGCCAGGTCACGTCGAAGTGTATTGGCGCCTTGACAGCGGCATGTAGTTATGTTCTCACATGACACGCATCTCGTGAATATCATGTCTGAACCAGTCACATACATTCGTCATCCATTGACGGCACGTAATATTAAATTTGGCATACGTGAATCTTGCGAAACAGCCACGAGTGCATCATGAGTGTGGCACGTCATGTTACATGACACGCATGTCGTGATTATCATGTTTGGATGTGTCATTTACCTATGTCGTCCATTCGCGTCACGTAATACTGAATTTGGTATATGTGAAGCTAGCGAAACGGCCGCGAGCGCATCATGAGCGTAGCATGTAGTCATGTTTTAGATGCGGAGCATCTTATACTCGCGCCTTGTAGTGCGCCGTCCGCGCCGTCCACACCGCTTCTCGAACATTCGACAGCTGACGCGCGCGCATGCGCCGTCGCGCCGTCGCCCACTCTTCCACCATCTGTGCATCCCTTCCTCCTCTACACACCGCGCGCGCTTCACTCCTCCACCATCTGTGCACCCTTCCTCCTCTACACACCGCGTTCGACATCTACAATTCTCCTGATTCTCCAGTGGACGCGCATGTGGCGCCGCGCTTCGAGAACATTCAACAGCTGACAGTGCATGCGCCGTCGTGCTGTATATATACTCAAGGTCGGCGCTCGCTCGCTCAGTTGCCGCTCGTCGGTTGGTTTGTACGGCGCGTCGACGTCCAAGGTCGCGGTGAAATGAATTCCAACGAATCCACAAACACAATGATCGACGTCCCTTCGACCAGCGCCGCCCTTTCGCATACGTGTGTACGTGTTCACTCATTTAACACCCCCTCCTACAACCACGTTAACCAATTTAGCCATCGACCCAAGTAAGTCGCAATTTAACACCCCATTTCACAACCACGTTAACCAATTTAGCCATCGACCCAAGTAAGTCGCACTTTAACACCCCGTTAACCAATTATATGCTCCGCATCCTCCTCAGTGTTCCCCCGAGGGAAGCTGCGGGCAATTTTTTACATGCCACGGATGTCATATCATGTTTGCACCGGTATCATACCTTTGTCTTCCATTCACGTACTGTAACACCAAGTTTAGTATATGTGACGCTAGCGAAACGGTCGCGAGCGCATCATGAACATGGCATCTAGTCATGTTCCATCACACGCATGTCATTATTTTCTTGTTAGGGTCTGTCGCTTGAGTTAGCCATGCAATCATATCATACCATACCAGTTTTGCAGTATGTCATGTGAACGAAACCTCCGCAAGAGCAGCAAGACCATTAAATGTCAGTCATGACATGCATGTCATGATTTTCGTGTTATGACTAGTCAAATATGCTCGTCATATAATCATGTTGTGCCATACCAAGTTTGGTATCAATACCATTATCCAAACGGCCAGGAGAGCTACAAGTCGTAGGCGGATAGATAGATAGATAGATAGATAGATAGATAGATAGATAGATAGATAGATAGATAGATAGATAGATAGATAGATAGATAGATAGATAGATAGATAGATAGATAGATAGATAGATTGCAGTGTGCGCTAGCTCGCCTGACGCAATGCGCACGACGGCAAAATTTTCGCAGCCTGAACACACTGCGCATGCGCGATACTTTTCGCTCAAGAAGCTCCGAAGGCCTAAGGTCCCACCTAGGGACCTTACGAAAGTCACGCGCTGCCGTGTTCACTCTCAAAAAGATTACGACTGCGTACGATATATGCCACAGTGACGTCCGCTGGCAGTCACTGTCACCTCTCCTGAACGCACTGCGCATGCGTGATACTTCTCGCTCTGGAAGCTCCGAAAGCCTAAGGTCCCACCTAGGGACCTTACGAAAGGCACGCGCTGCGGTGTTCACTCTCAAAAAGATTACGACTGCGTACGATATATGCCACAGTGACGTCCGCTGGCAGTCACTGTCACCTCTCCTGAACGCACTGCGCATGCGTGATACTTCTCGCTCTGGAAGCTCCGAAAGCCTAAGGTCCCACCTAGGGACCTTACGAAAGGCACGCGCTGCGGTGTTCACTCTCAAAAAGATTACGACTGCATACGATATATGCCGCAGTGACGTCCGCTGGCAGTCACTCTCACCTCTCCTGAACGCACTGCGCATGCGTGATACTTCTCGCTCTGGAAGCTCCGAAAGCCTAAGGTCCCACCTAGGGACCTTACGAAAGGCACGCGCTGCGGTGTTCACTCTCAAAAAGATTACGACTGCGTACGATATATGCCACAGTGACGTCCGCTGGCAGTCACTGTCACCTCTCCTGAACGCACTGCGCATGCGTGATACTTCTCGCTCTGGAAGCTCCGAAAGCCTAAGGTCCCACCTAGGGACCTTACGAAAGGCACGCGCTGCGGTGTTCACTCTCAAAAAGATTACGACTGCATACGATATATGCCGCAGTGACGTCCGCTGGCAGTCACTCTCACCTCTCCTGAACGCACTGCGCATGCGTGATACTTCTCGCTCTGGAAGCTCCGAAAGCCTAAGGTCCCACCTAGGGACCTTACGAAAGTCACGCGCTGCCGTGTTCACTCTCAAAAAGATTACGACTGCGTACGATATATGCCGCAGTGACGTCCGCTGGCAGTCACTGTCAGCTCTCTCTTTCTTCGTTTTTGTGATTGTTATTTCAAATTTATGGGGAATTCAAATGAGCACCGACCACGTATGTTCACACGAAAGCAGAAAGTTTAAGCTTCCGCACGGGAGCCTCGGTCGGAACGAAACATGAATGTGCAAACAGTCCTATATATATATGTGGGGTAAGTTGGGAAGTTGTCAGGGAAGTTGCCGTCACATGTCAGGGAAGTTGCCGTCACTCTGCATTTAAGAGTGTGGACTGTTGTCTGAATTGTCAGACAGCCGTGATAAAGCCCGGAAGCCCAGTCCTTTTCTCCTAAATTTCGTTTGTTTTACCCATTCCGGTCTATTTCGTGGCCGCCCCGCCGCGGTGGTCTAGTGGCTAAGGTACTCGGCTGCTGACGAGTAGGTCACGGGTTCGCATCCCCGCTGCGGCGGCTGCATTTCCGATGGAGGCGGAAATGTAGGCACCTGTGCTCAGATTTGGGTGCACGTTAAAGAACCCAAAGTGGTCGAAATTTCCGGAGCCCTCCACTACGGCGTCTCCCATAATCATATGGTGGTTTTGGGACGTCAAACCCCGTATATCAATAATTTCGTGGCCAGTTGTTTCTGCGTGTTTCGCCAGTGATACGAAGAAAAAGGCTTCTTCTTTACATCGTACATGTGCCGCTCCAGCTTCTTGACACTCGGGTGTGACCAGTGTTTACTGATTTTTATGAACGCATGCGCAGATAGTTGCAATCTGGTGGCCTGTTCTTAAATTTTGAATCAACAGATAAAGTTTAGCGCTCGACCTTTTTGCTTCCTTCTACTTCTTTTCTTTTATTTGTGCTTTTTAAGTAATCGCGATGCACCCAACAACAAGTCTTACTCAACCATATTTCTAGTATAACATTGGGTTCTTTCTGCACCACGCCTACTTCAAGCCACACGAACTTCGAGTGTCACATTGTGCAATTATGCCGGTCAAGGTCAATCAGCCTGCGGAAGGCTCTTGTGCCACACAAGGTCAGTGCCCTTTTTCGGTTCTTTTTAAGGCTTGGTTATGACATGTAAAGCGTATTTGCAAGATTATTCGCTCCGAGTTGTTGGATCAGATCCGAATCTGGTGAGAGTATTTGCGTGTTTACTCTCCTCGCACTCTTTCTGGATTGCTCAGCAACAGTTCCGAAATCTCAAACGGCAGGCATACCAGGTCATTAAGTATTGGTGGTCAAGATGCATCAGAAATATTCTGCAAGTTCCCATTAATAAGAGGGTAGTGCTAAAAGTTGGTGTGCTGGTGTCTCAACAAGAATTTGCTATCCCGGAGAACATCACTCGCGTGCTAGACAAAAGGCCAAAGTACAGTCATGAGCCTGTCATTTCTGTCCATGAACTCCCATAGGCCTGAACAGACGCGTGTCGAATAAAGCCATAGCTGAAGACCGAGAACGTTGTCTTTTGGAGAGAAAGGACGCTCTAAGCTGGACGGCCTACGATGTTGGAAATGGGGACGCCAGAGACTCAACTAGGCCAGTTGTTTTCTTCTTCAAAGAAAATTACCCTCGATGGCTGCAAACGGAGGAGGAGGGTCGTTTCGTAGTGAACACAGGGGGTGTGTTGAACGACAAGGCACAAGAAGCAGTACCAAAAAACTTTGTACCCGTTAAATAAAAAAACACAAAAGTCAAGAAGAAGACGATAGTTATAGAGCGAGAACAGAACGACGACGCAGAGACAAGAAGGACACGAAGGACGGACGGAAGCACCAAATTTTCGTCCTTCTTCTTGTCTCTGCGTCGTCGTTCTGTTCTCGCGCTGTGACTATCGTCATGTCATACCAACTATAGCCCAAGCTGCCACACTTCAAGGAGAAGCCTTAGCACCGTGTAACTTTCCGGGTTTACTGAAAACCAGAAGTGAATGCAAATGTTTTTACAGGTTTTTTTTTTCCTCTGCAAGATCACAGAAGAAATTTCGTTGCGTGCTATCATAAGAGAAAGGGCTTCTGGCAGCAGGTAGTTAGCCGGTTCCGTTTTTAGTTCTTTAAAGAACTAGCCCTGCTTTTATATTTGACGAGTATATTAACAACGTTTTAGCGACCTTTCAGCTGCATGGGAAGGGCATGCTTTTAACACGTGAATCCCCTCCCCAGAGCACTCTTCACTTTTAGGGGCGAAGCTCCTTGGGCCGTGCGTCGCTCCCTCGTTCGTATGGAGCCACCTCTAGTTTAATTGACTTGTTTAATAGATGGCGTTGTATGTGTATGTCCTTAGGAATAATATAATTACATAGCATTAGTGGTTCTCTCAGCATATTCACGAAGTGAATGATGATGAGTGGGGCGAAGCATCCATCCGTCCGTGCTTCCTTGCGTGCGTCTGTGCTTCTGTCCGTCCGCGCTTTTGTCCATTCGCGCTCCTGTCCATCCGTCTGTCTGTCCGTTCGCGCGTACTTCCGTCCGTCCGTCTATCCAGACCACGATCCAGACACGCGGATAGATGGACACGAGGACAGACGCACAGAAGAACGGACGAACTGACGGACGCATGGACAGATGCACGGACGGACGCTTCGCCCCATGGACCGTCATTCACTCCGTGGATATTCTGCGATTTTTGTGACATGTCTTGAACATTTGACCAAAACCATATTGTTGGCTTAGTACAGCCCACGCGCACAGAAAAATATGCTCCCGTACGTTCAAATTTTGTTGAAGCGCACCAAAACACAAACGGACAGAAGTAGCTGACAAGGACAGCGCTTGTTCTTACAACTGAAGTTTTATTAGTCAGAAAAAAGGTGCGCTTCAACAAAATTTTCAACAATGAACGTAATCCAATTGGCCCAACTTGCCATCTAGCTCCCGTACGATTCTGTTCACTCGAAAATAGTCAAGAGAGCAATTACTACCTATTAACTGTCTCAAGTCTGCCATCACGAAGTCGTGTTCTCACTCTATGCAGAAGAGTTTTAATAACCAATTGGCAAGGCTCTATTCAGCCGGCTTCCCGAACGTAAGCATTGCACGTGCTCAACAGGCACAAAAGCGGTACTATATAGGACCGACGCCACCGTCCAGCGCCGAAATACAGTGTAGGCGACGAGGTGCGGCTACAGCGAAGTGCACCATCGTCTTCAAACAAACTGCGCCTAATCCGTCGTAGTGGTCATCTCAGAAACCTTTCAGAAGGTGAGGGACACCAAAAGGACAACGTCCAGCCCCGTTCAAAAAAGAGGCAAGCCCATGGTGGTACCGTACGTTCACCAACTTCCCCACAACCTCAAGAAGGTTGCCGATAGGCACGGTGTGCACGTAGTTTTTTCGGCGCGACGCAAGTTGGCTGAACTGTGTCCGCAAGTCAGCCGCAATCACAAAAATCCAGGACGCCAGAAGAAGCACAGCAGACCTCATGTGAAATGCGCGACGGATGTCGCATATGAAATACCACTGTCGTGTGGGAAGACGTATGTGCGCTAAACTGGGCGCTGTGTCAGTTAACGATCGAGGTCGGGAGTACTAAAGAATAAAGAAAATGCTCACTTACCTGTGCACGGCATAACCTTCACATGTGAGCCTCGGCTTTGTGACGGGGTGGCCCCGCCGCGGTGGTCTAGTGGCTAAGGTACTCGGCTGCTGACCCGCAGGTCGCGGGATCAAATCCCAGCTGCGGCGGCTGCATTTTCGATGGAGGCGGAAATGTTGTAGGCGCGTGTGCTAAGATTTGGGTGCACATTAAAAAAACCCCAGGTGGTCGAAATTTCTGGAGCTCTCCACTACGACGTCTCTCATATTCATATAGTGGTTTTGGGACGTTAAACCCCACAAATCAATCCATCATTCGTGACGGGATGTTCATGTGACGTCCTCACGCGCCATATTGATGAACAATTCGCAGCTTCCAGTTGTTCTGAAGATAATAGAAAAAAGCGTGCCTTTTTCTATACTTTTTATACTACAAAATGGAGCCACAGTGACGTCAGTGCATCGACACATTAGCGCGAGAGTAATTGGAGGCGTTTCATATTAAGAAAAGAGGTACGGGTTGCGTTAGTGATACGTTTGTTTCACTTGATTGATTGATTAAAACTTTATTTTTGTCCTGAGGAGACACAGGGGAGACCCCGCGCCACCCGGCTAATCCCACGTATACGGACCGTCAAGCCGAGCTTGGCGTCCCGTTCCCGGGTGATCTGGACGGCCAGGGTTCGATCCTTAAGTTCAGGACTGCGTAAGAGCGCAGCCCACCTGTCCTCGCTGAGGGCGGGGCCGATGGCTTCACATTCCCACAACACATGATTGAATGTGGCTAACAGTCCACAAGCGGGGCAATCTGCACTTGGATACCGTTCAGGGTAGATGACATGAAGAACCGCAGGGTTAGGATACGCACTGGCTTGCAATAGTCTTAGGGTGACTGCCTGCGCCCTGCACAAGGCTTGGTGTGGGAGAGGGAATACCCTTCTTGACAGATGGAAGTGCTTTGTTATTTCATTGAACGTAAGTAAGGGTTCCGAGCGAGACAGAGGGACTGCGGAGGCGGCGCGGTCAGTGAGTCCTCGCGCGGCCTCGTGTGCGCTCTCGTTCGGGTTAGAGGTAGAGCCCTTAATCGACCCCAGGTGAGCGGGAAACCAAGTAAGAGAATGGGGTGTGATACTCTTGACGCTTTGGAGAATGTGGAGGGCCTGAGGGGCTACCGTCCCAGTTTCGTAGGCTTTGATTGCCGCCTTGGAGTCGCTCAATATTGACTCTCTGTGACTATCTAGCATAGCCAGCGCGATTGCAACCTGTTCGGCTATCACGGGCTTCGATGTACGTACAGTGGCGGAGCAAGTGAGCCTGGAATTTGAGTCGACGATGGAAACAGCGAATACCTCTTGTTGGACATATGGCGCAACATCCACATAGCTTGCATCAGTGGGGTTGCTACGGACGTGCTCGAGCAGAACTCTATCCCTGGCCCTACGCCGACCGACGTTGTGCACAGGGTGCATATTGCGGGGAATGGGTGCGATGCGCAGTTGAGACCTGATGTTTCTGGGAATCTGCATGGAATCGGGGCACTGGTCAATAGTGTTGAGGCCCAAATCATCGAGTATCTTGTGGCCCGATTTGGCTCCGGAAAGCCTGAGCAGCTGTGAGCGCTCTTGCGCCTCGATTATCTCTTCGAGTGTATTGGGAACACCGAGCTTGAAAAGGTTTTCAGTGTGAGTGCTTACAGGCAAGCCGAACGCGAGCTTGAAGACCTTTCTTATGAGGGAATTGAGCTTACTTCTCTCTGCAACATGCCAATTATACATGGCCACCGAGTACGAAAGGTGGCAGAGCACGAACGCGTGTATGATGCGGATGAGATTGTCTTCCTTGATTACCCGGTGTCTGTTGGTTATCCTCCGGATGAGACCGAGGGCACTTTCCGTCTTGGTAGTGATCTGTCTGTGTGCAGCTCTGTTAGCGCCGTTGGACTCGATATACGTTCCCAATATTCGGAGCGAATCCAATCTGGGCACTGGGGACCCGTCACCAGTGAAAAGCCGTATTTCACTTTGAGACGCAGGTTTCCAGTTACGGTGGCTGCCACCTCGGGGTCTTTTCTTGTAGAGCAGAAGTTCAGATTTCGATGGATAGCACCTGAGACCAGTGGGACGGAGGAAACGTTCGGTCACGTCGATTGCGCGCTGCATGGCTTCCTCAATTTGACCATCGCTCCCACCGGTGCACCAGATGGTTATACCATCTGCGTAGATGGTATGATTGATTCATTGAATCTTCGCGAGTTCCTTGGAGAGCCCGATCATCACGATGTTAAATAGTGTTGGTGAAATAACTGAGCCCTGAGGCATGCCGCGTGAACCGAGGTTGATCTCTCGTGAGAAGTACCCTTCGATCTTGAGCTTGGTAGTTCTCTGGCAAAGAAAGCATCTCACGAAGTCGTAGACCCTCTTCCCTAGCCCTAGGCTGGCAATAGACAGGGGAATGAATTCGTGAGAAACGTTGTCGAAAGCCTTCTCCAGGTCTAATCCAAGGATGGCTCTGGTATCTCCTGTGCTCCGGTCGATGATCTGATGCTTTATCAGCTTCATGGCATCCTGTGTCGAGAGGCCAGCTCTGAAACTAATCATATTGTGGGTGTACATGTAATTGGTCTCGAGGTGCACCTTGAGTCGGTTCAGAAGGGCGTGATCTGCGACCTTACCAACACAGGAAGTTAAGGAAATCGGTCTTAGATTATCTATTCCTTTTACCAGGTTTCCGGATTAGAACTGTGTAGGCCGTCTTCCACTGTGCGGGGACCTCCCCACTGCGCCACACCTCATTAATCTTTTCCGTAAGGAATTTGATGGAGTCATCATCAAGGTTCTTGAGCATCTTCTTGGTTAAGCCATCAGGGCCAGGGGCAGATTTGGCATTTAGGGAAAAGAGAACCTGTCGTTTCTCGGCCACAGTATAGTCCTGGTCCAACTCCAGCACGTCGCACCCCGCGTATAGTCCGGAAACTGTGTGGGTACAGAGCTATCCGCGACTCGCATATACTTGTCTATAAGCTTGTTGACAACCAATTCGTCCGGGGTAGAGTCAGTAGCAAGATGGATGGCTCGCGCGAAGGATCGCCTCTTGCTGGACCTGGTGCTGCCCTGATCGAGAAGGTGTTTGAGAAGACCCTGCAGCTCTTCCCAGATCTCAGCTGACCCTCGATGTTCTCGCAGAGCTCATGCCATTGTTGTTTACACAAGGTTTTGCAGTGCTCCTCGATCGCCCTGTTAACCTCGGAAACCTTCTTGGCCCCGGGCCTCCTGTTATGCTTCTGTCCCTTCCACCTCGTGAGTAGGGCTTGCTTGGCTTCTAGTAGGTGTGCCAACCTGCTGTCCATGTTTTCAACATCGAGGTCAGTGACGACCTCCTTGGTCGCTGCCGTGGCGTCATCTCTGATTCCTTTGTACCATCCTTCAAAGTCTGTCCCAGCCGTCGGTGCTCTCTCAGCTCTGACTTTGCGAAAAACGTCCAGTCGACCACCTTAAATTTTTTCGTCCTAAAACGGGCAATCGCGAAGGATACCTCGATGACGTAGTGGTCACTTCCGAGGTCTAGAGCCGTGTTGACCCACTTGACCCCACCTATATTCTTCACAAAAGTGAGGTCCGGGGTGGTATCCCGGCATGTGGAGTTACCTCTCCTAGTGGGAAAATCCTTGTCAGTGATAAGCGTCAAGTCGGCTTCTGTCGCAGTCTGCCATGGCTCGCGTCCCTTGGGGGTATCATACATGTATCCGCAAACGCTGTGTGGGGCGTTGCAATCCCCTACGACGACAAGGGGGTAACTACTCGCCATGCTCACAGCCCTTTTGAAGAGAGAGTTTGCTCTCGCCCTGCGATAACTGGGACTGCAGTATACGTTGAGAATAAAAAGGCTATTTCTTCGATGACCCTTCTTGAGTAAGTTCGTTATAATTTCAGTCATTATACGTACTCACTGCCATCGGCAACTACAACAAGGTCACGCCATAGGTAATTGTACCTTTTGCTGATAAGTGTGGCAACTACCCTACCTCCTGAATGTGATGGAAGAAAGGCTTAAGGCCGCAGGGACCGACTGTGTTAGCTACCTGATTTGCTAGAAAACGTTGCACGGGCGAGGTGCAGAGAAAACTCTTTTTGACTATATGTATACTTGTGCTTCTCTGGTTGTTTTTTTTTTACTTTCCTTTTTCCTCTCTACGAGAGCTACATACTGTAAAATAAATCAGTCTTCGTGATGCATTCGTACTGAAAGGACGCACGTCATGTCTCTCTGTCTTCGTCCTTTAAAGAAAGTTTTTTGCCTCTCTGCTATTCCACTACAACATTTTTTTTGGTGCCAAAACCTGGGAATAGAGACCCATACAAGATGGACTTCGACAGAATCAAGCGCAAAAGGCCCGTGGTCCGAACGTCGACTACAAAGCTTCTCAACGATATCGCCACCATGGAGGACGACACATCACAGGTTGAGCTTGAAGAAAAGATCAACTTTCTCACTCTTAAAGGAGATTCGCTCAAAAAACTAGATCGGGAAATTGAGGAAGACGTGGAAGATGATGCATTAGAAGAGGGAACTGCATGCTCCGAGAACTACTAAGAAAGAATAAGCGTAGCAAAGACCAAAGTACAGAGCATGCTACGCGAGCTTAGCTGCACTAACACCGCATCAGTGACCGCTTCGCTATATCGCGCCTCAACTTTCGCAGATCATAGAGAATCCAGCCATAACATGCCGCAAGTGACCCCCACCATAAAGCTGCCAAAATTATAAATAGCAAATTAAAGTTCAACGGAGAGCTTCGACAGTGGCAAGGTTTCTGAAGTCAGTTCGACTCGACATTAAACTCTAACAACCACCTCTCCAGCGTGGACAAATTAAAGTACCTGAACAGCTGCTACCTAACAGGAAAAGCAGCTGCCGCTCTCGCAGGTCTCCATTCGTCTGGAGGAAACTATGGAGTTGCGCTCTCACTGCTGAAGGAAAGGTTCGGTCGAAAGGATCGAAGTGATCATCGAGGACCACACGTCCAGATTGCTCAACATCAGGTCAATGCGTGACTCGTGGAACCTCGGCCAACTTAGAAGTGTGGCAGCTTGGGCTAGTTGGTATGACATAACGATAGTTGTAGCGCGAGAACAGAACGACGGCACATAGACAAGGACACGACGTCGTTCTGTTCTCGCGCTATAACTATCGTCGGGCCAACTCCGAGGCCTTGTTGACGAAGTGGAGATGGGTATAAGAAGCCTTACTTCTCTCGGCGTACTCAACACGTACGGAGCCTTATTTCTGACCATTAAAAAAAAAAGCGGGGCCTGCGGACCTTCAGCTAGAATATACTGCCGAAGAAGAGATGTTATGGCAGGAGGCAGTGACCTGGAGGAATTTGTGCATTTCCTGGGAATTAAGGTTGAAGCGGGGGAAAATATAAAGCGGGTCGAAGCACCAAGGGTCATCAGTGCAGAATCGCCTATAGAAAGTCGTAAAAGCATCTTTAAAGCAGCAAAAATATCTTCGGCTGCGGCATTGCATATCATGACCAAGAAAAGAAAATGTCTGTTTCGTTCGTCAGAGTGGTATGAAACCAGTAAACCAGTAACCAGAGATCTCGGCAGCTGACAAAAGAGAGGTGCTGAAGCGTGAGAACAGATGCTTCCATAGCACAATTAACGGGCACACGTCAAAAGAGTGTCGTAAGGCCAAATGACGCAGGTGTGCCAACTGTAGCGGAAGACACCTCACACCTATGTGTGATCCTGATTTCAAAAGGACACCATGGCGCTGATGAACGTGCATTGTCTCCACAAGTTGCTGGACAAGCCACGGTGTTAAAGTCTTCTCAAGCCTCAGAAGAGAATTTTATGTGCACATAAGGGCACCAGTTTCTTCTTCAGACTGCGCGAGCTTGGACCATCTTGAAAGACCCACGGAGCAGTATGCTGAAAGTGCGAGCATCCTGTGCAAGCACCTCTATGTTGATGACCTTGTCGTTGATGTCAACAGCCTTGAGCAGGCTAAAGAGCTATGCCAGCAATCAAGCGACATATTATCACAAGCAGGAATGCGACTCCACAAGTGGATATCTAACGACCACCATTTAATCAACTTCATAGAAGATGGAAACTTGGCAAAACAACTAGAAGGCGATAGCTGGATTTCCTACAGCCACCAAGGTGTTAGGATTGGGTTGGAATGCTCATACAGATAACTTTGAGTACAATCTGACCTCACTTCTTGGATTCCTCACCACAAGAGCTGACAGCAATATATTCGTGTTGCAAGTCTCAGCCAAAATTTTAGACCCCTTTCGGCTCATGCTCCCACAATGCTCTAGGTAAAGATAATGTTTTAAAGATTGTGAAAGTTGGGCGCTGGTTGGGATGATCCCTTGCCAGAAATAATGCAGACGGAGTGGAAAAGCTGGTGTGAACATCTTCGCTGCATCAAGGCAGTTTCAATTTTGAGAACCATCGCAAGCAATTTCTGAGATGAAGAGACAGAGAAAGCATTGCACATTTTCTGCAATGCCAGCCCAAAGGCATACGGTGCAAGCAAGTCTCCCCAGGGAACAATTATTATAAGCCTAATTATGGCCATATCAAGAGTAGCTCCTTTGAAGCGCCTCTCGTTACTCCGACTAGAGCTGATGGGGGCACTCATAGGCGTTCGACTATGCCACGAGGTCGCCAAAACGTTGGACCTCCAGAATGCTGCTACTATGCTTTGGACTGATTCAACAGTAGCCATGCACTGGATTAAAGAAAATGCTGCAAAATGGAAGCCCTTCCTCGCAAACCGAGTATCAGAGCTGCAAGCGCTGACTGATCCCAAGGATTGAAGACACTGCCCCGGATTGGACAACCTCGCTAATTTAATCACTCACAGTATCCTCCCATCAGCTTTGTTAGAAAGCGAATTGTGGTGGACAGGACCCCATTGGCTTCACAAGGATGAGACGCATTGCCCAACGAACGGCGAGCCTAGCTCAGGAACAGAAGAATGCCACTTGGAAGAGCGAAAAGTGACGGTGATACCAATAGTATCATCACTGCTCGAGGCAGTGCTTATAGTGGAGGAGTTCAGCTCATTCAGCAGAGTCGTGCGCGTAACTGCGTTGGTCCGCCGCTTTGTCAACAACTGCCGCAACGGGGACGAAAGAAAAGGTGGACCACTGCGAGCTGACGAGGTGATCGATGCTGAGAACTGATTGGCTGCAACTCAAGGAGAGGCATGCAGTGACGACATTTCCAACAGGAAAGCCCAAAAACCGCTGCACAAAGGCTGTCCTGTTTTGTCACTGAACCCGTACCTTGACGGGAAGGGTCTCATGCGAGTTGGCGGACGCCTGCAGTTCAACGAAAACCCCGAAGAGACTAAACATCCCACCATTCTGCCTAGCACTCAACCCTTCACGTTTCTGCTCATAAGGATACTTGCATTTCTCAGCATGTTTTTTTTACTTTCCCTTTTCCTCTCTACAATAGTGGTGTACATGCTGTCATATAAATCAGTCTTCGTGATGCGTTGGTACTGAAAGGACGTCTTGACTCTCTGTCTTCGTCCTTTAAACAAAGTTTTTTGCCTCCCTGCTATTCCGCTACAACAGATACCACGTGGGTCTCTCGCTGCCTGCAGACACCCGATTTCAGGACGCGACGCGCGACTGTTTCGCTAATGAGAAATAGAATGCAAATTTGTTTGTCAAGTTTGTTGCCAATGAGGATAAAACAGGAGTGGGTTACATTCGTTTTGGCCGTTCGCAAAACCCTAACATGTCTTTCACGGTACCTCTGGGTTTCATGGAACCCAGTTTAAGAAAACCCATGCAGTATGAAACGGGCTTATCATTCGCTCGTGAGCTGCTCCACGGCAATGCTTTACAGTTTTTAGATCTTAATTTGAGGTTTGGAAAGGGTCACACATGTCGGATGAATCCACTAAGGGCACGAAAGCAACTCCTATGACTGTGCCCACTTAAAGCTTATTATCCTGCTTGGAATCGGCTCTGCGTAAGTCGTGCGCACATGTAGCAGCAGGGGCATTTGCGAAACAAGTGCCAAAAATATTGTCTGCAGAATTCTCTCGATTGTTTATAACTATGTGCGGCTGAAGGGCAGCGCCAAGCGTAAAACAGCAGATGGGGAAGCACCAGGGAAAGAGGCTGAAAGGGGTTTCTAATTGGCATGGGGTCCCACTTGTTTTTTCCTCCCGCCAAGCAAACTCGCACAGGTTTGTCCTTGTGCAAAAAAAGAGGGCGGCAAGAAGGAAGGATGCTCAAAGATACATACCCTTTGTGTAACGTGTGCTAGTCCTGAAACTCAACGATAGGAACAACTGGCACGCCACATGCACTGAACCTTTCCCATACAGACTGTTAGGATTCTAAACATATATATTCAAGATTGATATTAAATATCACGTTACTGAATCTATAAATTGTTCTTGAAGTTGTTGCTATTCTAATAATTCGTCAGTCTTTTGTGCATTCACCTGAGGCAAAAGAACCCATCTTTTTGTGGCATTGAAACTGCAAGAGCATGCCAGTGGAAAAAGTAGTCAGGGAAAGTAAGAAATTCAATTGTTCAGTGTATTTCATCAAACGTCAGCAACCCCACGACGGTGGTATCAGCATACACACACAGAAAAAGAGTTCTTGTGACAATAGGTTCGTTTTTGCTGCAGAGCAAAGGTATTGCACTTGGTGATTAGGCTTTCAACCAATACTCCTGCATCATGTACGTTAACTTTACAGTGCTTGCGTGATTCTAGGCAACATTTAATGAAAATTTTGCATTCAGAAATGCTTGAAACAACCTTTCAGGCACGTTTTCAAGTATAGTAGTCTCTACAGAGTTCTAGCATGTGTAGCCATGTTGCTACTACTTGGAAATTATATGAGTGGTGGATGGCAGTAACATTCTTTGTAAGAACTTGAAGAAAGAATTTACATTAAGAGATGCGACTGACAAACGTCATTTTCACGCAGCTTCTGGAGCAACTAAAACCTCGCTAAAACCGCAGCATAACGGTTTGGAGCAGATTCATGCCACATTTTTTTGACCACAAAACATTTGTCTCTTGAGCCATGGCTGCTGCACCACACGTCAAAGAAAATCAATTTATGCAAGCACACATGCATGTTCATTTGGAGTATTCCTAAACATGAAATTAAGTCACTGCTCTGTTCACTTTTCTGCAGACATCTCCAAGTCAGCTCAAGCCACCCAACACTTCCAAGGAGTTGGCTAGATATTTGTAAGTGACTTAAGCTTTCTTTTATGCTTAAGTTATAATACTGTAAGCACAATCTGTCACTACCTTTCACAGATTCTATTTACTTTAAAAAAAGAAAGAGATTACACGTGTGCTTTTTGTACAACCTTGTCCTTCATTGAATGGAGAAGTGTCTGCCGTCATGATTGAAGTACAGGATCACTAGGGCCCCGGTTAATTGGTCGTTAATAAGGAACAGGTTTTAATAAGTGGTCATTAATTTTAATTATTTAATGCACTCAACAAAATTCACGATCATGGGTGAGGTGGAGTAGAAGTTTTATTTGACAAGCTCTTTAGCATATACAGTTGCCAAGGTCGAGATGCCTATTCGAGATATGCCTGAACACTGGGACACCATGTTTTCTCAGGGAAGTAACAGTTGCTGTACAAGCATGTGATAATCTTTGTAAAATACACCCATTGTATGGCCTTAAATAGGAAACACCCTGCATGAAATATTTTGCAAGTGAAGTAGAACCAATAGAACTATGCATTAACAAATAAAAAAAAACGGTTGGTTCTATATACACGTACTGAATTACTCTAATCAATAGTCAGTCAAGTAAGACTGCTGCTACAAGAACAACTATAGGCCATTACTTCTTTCTGACTGTCCTACAATAGTTAGAAACGAGTTGAACTCAACAAAGCTATCTCCCCGTATGGTATGGTAGTACTAGTAAAAGACCAATGCAGCTAGCTTTACAGTATGGGCGAGTTGAAAACTAACCCATTAAGTTTCGCAATATGGGCGAGTTGAAACTGTTTGGAAGGCGTGCGGCCAGCAACTACTTTAACTACATAGTACTTTCCTGTCTACTGGAAAGACCACTCGAAATTAGAGTAACCTATATATTTCGAGCATCTAACCTCACGTAACAACGCAAAAATAATGTCTTGGCACAAATAATGAAGCTTTTACCAAGACGTAGCAAGTTTCACCTATTGGCACAGTCATCACTGCTATAATGGAAGATTTTATGCTGCTAGCATTTTTGAGTCAATATTCCTGAATGCTTGGCTTAGATTCCGACTTCTACAATTAGCACTTAACGCCTGTCTCCGCTTGCTTGTCCTAGATATGGCAATACATTTCTCAGCGAAAATCATCACGCCTTCGCAGCGCTCGTCTGCGCCCCTTCAGTCACCGTCGATTTCATACTGTACCCAAAAACGCTGCCGTACCAACTAACACAACTTTAAATACTGTTTCATCGAATTCAGTTTCATATTTTAACTGCAACTACGTTTCAACTTCAGCGAGGGGCCCCCCCACTCCGATATCATCGCATTATCTTAGCCACGTCATAAGACTAAAGCATGCTGACTGTACAAAAATAAAACAGGTGCCAATCTTTATTTTGCCATCTTTATTCTTTATGATGTCAACTTCAACAACTCAGATCTCCGATACATATGAGTGCAATACTATACAAGCGAGACAAAGCGCGACTACACCACACAAAACCAAATTGCACATACATGTGCAAATATTTGATGTGTTTCATGCAGCGCTTTGAAACGCAATGTGCCCTCTTGGCACATATTTGCCTTGAAAAGGAACTCACAAAAACAGCAAAGACAACAAATATGCTCTTACACTAAAGTTCACTGTACAGTATACAAAGTGCCACATGTTCCAAGAAGCAGTAGCCCAGCAGCACTAGCTAAAATGGCACCATGATGACCCAGAAATAGTGGGTGTAGGTATCAGAAAAATAAGAACGTTGAATAAGAAATCAAATATAGTGCCCTAACCAATTTGAATGAATACAAGTTGATTTTGTATACTTTACAAATCTCAACATCTGAGTAAACCAAATTCATACGAAAATTTGATGAACTTTATGCACATTGGCACTGTATAAGAACAACAGCTTACGCCACGCGAATAGCCTATATTTTACAAGCTGTGCAATGGTCATTTGGAATCTTCCCCTGTTCTATTGCTAAAAATTATGCAATGGTCATTTGCAATCTTCCCCCATTCTATTGTTAAAGTAATGAACAATAGAATGTGAGAATGCTTTAGACAAATGCAAAAAAAGCTGTTAAGCACTCAAAAACTATCAGATTCGGTTCTGGCACTACTAATATTACATTTTACTTCGTCTTAGAATAGCCATTCCTACACCCCTACTCGCCAATTTGCGCTCGTTTTGCAGCTCTGATGCAGGGGTTGAAATAACTTAAAATATGTGCATTTACTTAGGTTTAAACACTTTTTAAAGGTTCCCATGTGGTACAAACTGGGTGAAGAGTTCTCCAGTACAAAGCACCTTATAGTCACATTGGTGCTTTGGCATAAAAAAAACACGGAGTTTTATTCCCTTCGGTAGCAACAAAAAGGTCTGAAATGGCACCTGCCAGCCAAAGCTGAGGTGGGCTGAATATTTTTGGAACATGTGGACACCCTTTTCACTCACAACTTGTGTGCCTCACTACCATACAAGTTCTGAGCTGTGATGCCACGACTATGCACGAGACAACTCCCTCACTAAGAACACACACACAAAAAAAAACCAGGAAAAAATGGAGTGATAAGTTTAACATGTGCAGTTAATGTCTGAACAAATAATACATGAACAGGGAGTGGCACACACCAGCTAGGGACTAGACACAAGGAATTGTATAAACACATGGTGGTTGCGATGTACTTCCACAAGAAAACTTGGCAGTCGATGAGATGTCTTAAAGACCCCAACCACAAAGAATCGAATGCAACCTTCCTAGTTATCAAGCCGGCATTTCTCGACTTTCTGGAATGGTGGTAACTGCAGTAGTGAATGTAGTGAACATCGTTTGCCAGCTTTTTCTGCCCTTGCATCACATGGGGCACGGGTGAACAACCTTAAAATCTGGGCAACGCAGCACTACTGCCTTGGTGCTTGGGAGAGCCAATCCACATAGTTAAGACTATGGGAGCCCTAGATGACGCGGCTATCAATCTCTTGCCCCACAAAAATGCTACCTTGTAAGCCTCGCTGCCGGTGTGATATTCAGTTTTCCAAGAAAAGTTGCCCCCAAATTTCGTTTTATTGAAGCCCGCTAATTTCGTTCAGAAATCAAAGCTAAAAAAAAAGCCAAATGCATCAAGATAAATGGTCCATCATTCAGCAGAGGGATTCCCTCTGGCAAAGAAACTGTATTGCTTCTGCCTCGGTACAAACATTCATGAAACACCGCAAACAGTACCTCACAGGGGCAGAAGATAAGCACAAAAGGCCCTGCTACGTACAAACGAAAAACGACACGATGGAAAAGAGGGTCTGTTAGCTCACAGCAAACAACATGTTTTCACCGTGAACAATGTGAGCAAGCCTGCCAGATGCTTTCGATGCACTGCCACATTCAACGTCCTTTACGCCTGCTCGATATCACTTGCCGACAACAATAATTTTTTTTAAAAATCCAACAGACTAGCACAACACTTCACACTATTACGGAAGTGGCCGCACCGTGTACAGAAATATCACGAGCAGTACAAGTGAACTGTGTACTTTGTCTCCGACGACCATATTACAGAGCCATTAAATGTAAAGCTTTTACTTGCCAAGAAACAAAAATAAAAAAGAAGACAGAAAACCCCTTATTTCAGCCACAGAGGCTTAAAAAAAGTACCGAGTTTGTCTGTGGACAACTCAGTGCATCAAGGGCCTCACACAAAGCAATCACTTCTTTTTCTCCTTCTTCTCCTTCTTGTTGGCAGCTTCGTTTTTCTCCTTGATCTGCTCGTTTAAGCTCTGCAGTCGTGTCAGCAGCGTTGAGAACTGGTAGACACCTCTCTTGTCGCCAAACGGATCCTGAAAAACGGAGGACATAAACATGGCAATCAGCATTTTTACTGCAACAAATCCTCTTGCAATTAACAGTAGACTCTCATTAAACAGAACCTGAAGGGACCAGTAAAATGTGTTTTATTTATCAATAGTTCCGTTTACTGAGAAATAAACAGAGGTGCAGAATGCAAGAATTAAACCAATCTTGTCAGAAGCATTTGTTCCATTTAAGCAGATTTGCCATTAAACAGATTTCAGTTTACTGAGAGCCTGCTGTATGTAAATTGGACTACTGGTATGTTTTCGTCATTCTTATCCAACAAAAGAACTGAATATGCAGCAGACTAACAGAAATGTGAGGGTTGGGGGAATGGTAATTTTGAGATTCGAAGCAAATAGCGATGTAATAAAATAATTTCAAATAGAATAACATATCACATATTATAAAGACAAAGGAACATTTTTTGTCATGACCCTACCAACCAGCACAATAGTTTTAACAAATGATGCTAGTAAGAGTTTCACTTTTTTGATTTGAAGTGAAGTGGAAGTAAATTTTAATAATGGCAGGATTCAAATAGTAAAAAGGCCTAAGCTGTAAGCCAGGGTTCTGAAATTCATTTCAGCTAGCACGCTGTCCCGAAATTCAGACAGACAAGGGCCGGGACAGTGAAGAAAGTCTGCCTTTATCAATTGGCATGTTCCAATTGGCCCCAACAAAAGCTCTTCAGAAGAAAGTCGACACGGAGAAGAAGGGGGAGTGGAGGGGCAGCTTATATTACTAAATGTCAGTCCACATTGGTATCTGAAAGAATGCCTCTATTCCATCTCATACATGAGTAACATTTACAGAGAACTTGACGTTGGCTTTGAGAAAGATATCTATGCTAATCCGCAGAATGACTAAAATACAGTTTTGGTTCTACACTGATGTTTTTACACACGGTGACCAGATTGGGTGCCTCAGGAAAAAATACACTGTACTAGTCCCACTTATGTAGCTTTCCAGAACAAAGCATTATTAATTTCAATCGGTGAGAGTATAATGGAAACAACATTTAGCATTCAGAATAGTCGTAAAAGTCTCAAAAGATCATTCCTTAAAAAAGCCACGGGCCACTAACGAAAGGCTGGCGCTGTGCGTTTGAGATTCCTCTTATAAGAGGTAAAATGACGAAAGTTTTAAATTTTGTTATAAGTAGCACATACAGGCTCCTTACCTAGCTTCTAAGCTTTAACAAATATATTATTTGAAGCGCAGGTAATACGTACACTTTAACCATTGGGATATCATTTACCCATTCCTCCCGAATTACCTTTACAAGTCTGCAAAACCGTACCTCGTTTCACGCAAATTACACCTTAATCTTAGCTATTCCAGGGTATAAGCCTGCGCTTCCATGTTTCACCAGTCTCTGGAACAGTTTGTCTGACAACATAGCTTCCCAGGCAATTAATGATTCATTTAACCATGTTATCAAGCCATTTCACAAACATCAACGAGTAGATGCGGTGCAAATGAAGAATAATGTTGGCAACTCTTGGGCACAACACTTGTCATATGAGCAGATGAGATTTATTACATTGATAAGTGTTGTGCCCAAGAGCTGCCATATATGGCGTCAGACAACACCATGTAAAGTGTACGGCAGTAACCCTCTTTCTACACTTTGTTTTAGCTTGAAGTTATTGCTTTTTTTTCTTTTTGTTAATCTTTGCGCAAGAAATGCAATGCCATATTGTTTCCATGACGCACATATTATTTTAATCTTGCCTGGTAGTTACTTTTTTAATACTGTAATTTTTTAAGCAACTCTCGAGAACGCCCAGCAGAGGCACGCGAAACCCTATTCATCAGGAGCAATTAAATTTGCAGAGAAACTCTTCCATTCCCTCTCTAAATCAAACCCAAATTGATTCAGTCTTTGCCTTCTATGTATTCAACAGCAAAAACACCAAGTGGAACCACTCACGTTCATGGGGGAGCCAGACAAGTGCAGATGGTTCTTCACCACGTTCTCGTAGGTGTTGTAAAAGTCAGGGAAAGACTTCAAGATGACTTCCCTGCGTATCAACAAAAAGCATGCATTCGTGCTTGTCAACCAGAAATCTTGAGCGCAAAACTCCGCAATCGGCACAAAACACAGAACTAAATTTTGCAAGTGATAAAGAAAAAGGGAACTTCATTCCTGTTTGGTTTCATTAAACGATCAAAAGAGTTGTGCAGGATGCATCAGCATTGTTCGTTTTGCACCGAGTCGAGCACACCATCAGTAGAGCCAGAAGTATAGCACGGTCAAACCCCTTTATAAGAGACGAGTGATCTAACAGATAACTGGGCATAAAATTGCCAGTGTGCATATATTGAAATAGGGGTTGATAACAAAATGAATACATGATATCCTGCTTACAACAGAATTCTAATACAAAAGACAAAAATGCTCCACCGTGCATCTCTTATAAAGGGCTTCAACTGTAATAACACCAGGGGTTCTACGTTCCAAAACTACTATGTTATTATGAGCATACCTGCCAATCTAGCAGCATGAAAATTAGCAAACCACATAAGGGGCTAAAGTCTCTCTCCTCTCCCCCCCCCCCCCCCCCCATTTTTGCATATTGGCAATTACCGAGACTGAGACACCTGCAACCCGCTGTCTGTCCACTGAGTGTGCAAAAGCACGGCGTTTCAGTGCTTTCACCATTGCGTTTTCAACATCTGCAGCCCTAACAATGGCAGATGTTCCCGTACGTCGGCATCCGTGCGGCTTCCCGTCTTCGCACTTCGGGAACGTTTCCCAAAACAACAATCCCGCGTGATCACTAATGCTCACTGGCAAGTTGTGTTCCGCAGAAAGTCCCGTGAACAGAATTTCTGTGTGGATCGCACTGTTTTCTCAACTCTTTCGGAAGAAACTTCCGATGTTGCCTTGCCCTTCAGAAGCACAAACGTGTAGTTCCGATGCTTCTGTGAAGTGATTTGCACCTTTTATGTCAGCCTTGCCGCTGTGCAAAACACTTGCATCACAGGCACACATGGTATAGAATCTGTGACAAATGGAAGTGACGCCTGAGCTAGTGGCATAGGCCTAGCATACAAAATGCGGGGGGCCAAGACAGTCTAACAGAAAAAAGTTGTGGTACCTTTTCCCTCGCCTTCTTTCGGTATACGGTGGAAAGCGTGTTTTGCGGCCGCCGGCCACCGCCAGATGCGCGGTGCTATATATGGTATATGGAATATACTTTGTGGTACTCTATGATATGGATGCAAAGAACTGTAAGTGTAGTGGCAAGTTCAACAGCACTGCAAATGTCACAGCAAGAGAGCCAACATCCGCAAGCGGTTGAAAAAATGCCTGGGCTGTGGCGGCCACATTTCAGTAGATTTGAGATCACATTCGTACGATCGGGAGATTAGCTTGAAGTTTGGGAGTCTTCCGAAAAATTCAGAAGATTTGGTAGGTATCTATGAAAGACGCCACAGTGAACGAATCCAAAAAGTTTGACCACCCGATGTTCTTTATAGCGCACTGACATCGCACAGTACGCGGGCCTCTACAGTTCTGCCTCCACTACAATGCGACCGCTGCGGCGGGGATCGAACCCAGGACCTTAGAGTCAGCAGCCATGCACCATGACCGCTACACCACTGCGATGGACAATGCCAGAAGTATTTGCCCGTCGATACAACCAATGCTAGTCAAACAAAACATCACCAAGGAAAAAGCATAATGAGCTAAGTGAGGTATTGGGCTAGTTGGTTCTTCACAATTAAAAAAACTGCACTACAGTTAATGCGAAATGCAAAGTTAGGCGAAAGACATGAAACGAAGTGGAGAATACGAGCACAACTTGTACTGTAAACTGCACATTAAAACTTTAGCACAGTTTTTTAATCAGAAAAATTATATCTTACCAAGCAATCTTCAAAGATTGCGAACTGTGTATGTCAATGCAGCACAGTACACACATATGCTTGCCTTTGATCAACACAGCCTGGTCATGCATTTATCAACGCTTCTAGTAAGGCGACTGTTTCAAATGTAAATTGTACACTGGGTATTCTAAGATTGTTACAGCTTTGAGGCTCAGCCATCAGTTTAGGAACAGTCAGCCACTTCTAGATCAACAAGGCTTCCCTAGTTTCAGCTTGGAGAAGGTCCCAGCAACATGGCTGATGGATTACTAGAGATGCACCCAATGCCAAAAATATAGCTGGTTCTGCACGACTTGGACGTAATTGTAGCATGCGGTCGCTCGATCAGTCTGGACTGTAACACTACACGCAGTGAGATGCTTGAAATTTCAGTCAATATTCTACTCTGCATCCACAAGTTTAGCAGCAGTGCCACAGTGACACCCGAATGATCGTGCACATGCTAATCGTCAAACAAATGTATGTCCAGGATCAACTGTCTCAACTTTCAGGAGGCAAAACTATTTCAAACAAATCATTTTCTTGTTAATAATTCACCTGCTTACAGTTTGGCATAATTGACCCTTAAATTAGTAATTGGCTTCAGTAAGAGACGTCACGTAGCTGTTTTAGTGCAAGGTGCACTAACCTCAGAGGTGCTGGGCATGGAGAATTGCCCTGGAGGCAGGCTTCGACGGTGTTGCAGACGGCCACCCGGATTGTCTCATGCTGTATGATGGTGTTGTACCGAGCTGCCTCGCCCGGCCATCTTTCCTGAAGGTGGCAACAAAAAGACAAAAAAAACCACAAAGACTTCATTGGTAGTATTTTGCTACAAACAGGTGTTATATTTATATGATTAGAGGTCAACCCATTTTATCTAAACTTGAAATCCTAAGCTGCGGGTGGGGACCACTTACAATGGAAACCGGGTAGCACCAGCTCTGGCAAAACAAACGAGATATTCGTGACACTGTGACATGATTAAGACATTACATTTGCACTTTGGCCCTACCCTTCACATATGTCATATTTTCTCACGTATAACCCGCACTATCAGCAACAATACACCAGAAATTTTTCTGAAAATAATTTCTGAAGCTGTCCCCATGCGGGCGGCGCGGGGACAGCTTGCAGAAGGTAGTGCCATCAACCACCAAAGATGGGTGAACTCTAACAAAGAAGGTGTTCCCAAACACTGTATGCGTATTTTAATTGTGAAAGGTTAAGTGGCCTAACTTTTTTTTGCAGTAACGTATTTTTGCTTATCTCAAAAACTTTTTCATAAAGTTTGCCCCACATAATAAATGCAGCCATAACTTTGCTCCGATTTTTTTAAAGAAAAAACTGCGCTCATTACGCGAGTAAGTATGGTAGGTCACTATGAGGTCGCTTACGCTCAGCCACGCACAGGTGTAGCGTCCCAAGACAGTGCAGGGTGCACAGGGAACTGCATAGATTTCGCATCTCTGAGAAGCACGTTTGCGAAATCACGGCGAAACCAAGCGGACGCACTTTCACCCTTTGCTCAATCGCCTTTGTAAGCGGAGCGTAACATGTGCGCTCTGTTCCGCTGCTTGCGCGATTATTCTGGCCGCAGAGCGTACCGTAAATCTAAAGGTGCCTAATGGGCACCGACTCAACCAAACTCTGGTCCCAACGATGCAGTTCTAGTCGGCGCCTTCTAGTTCTAAGCCCACTTTTACCCACTTCCAAAAGCTCGTTGCAAGGACAGTTTCAGACAAGAGTCTCTGGATATCTCGATCACGTAGATAAACTACCGGCGCAAAAAAAAGCACCAACATGGGGCATCGAGAAACATGCACGAGCGCAAGAGCAGACGTACACGATCGGACAGTCACCACAGCGAACGCGCAAGAAAAAAAAAATATATATATGCATTGGTCACACCAGCCAATGGGACGTGGAACAGCGCTTTTTGCTGGTGGCTGACCATTCCCGTTCATGTTAGCACACACTCTGGACACTATTTAGAACAGATAAAACGGTGATGTAAAGAGCGCACCGATTCATAGCCAGGCTCATTGTAGTATGGATTCTCGGTCATTAGAGACTGAATGGAGACCAGCACGCTTGATATGCACTGGGCAGGGCTCCAAGCAGGTCCAACCCACGTTCTGTCAGGAGCATAAGAAAAAAAAAAAAAAAGCTCAAATGTGAAGTGCACACTGTCACGCATGTCCCGACTACATTCAAAAACAAGGCCCGTCTACCGTCGGCAGAGAAGTCTAGAAAAAATATGAGCCCCACAATTTTTCGTGTACTGTGCGCAGCACCAATGCTAAAATATAGCAGTGCTGCAGCAACATTAGTTGTACAGTAAGAGCAAAAATAGGTTCATAATGATGAGGGTCAAACTAAAAAAAAAAAAAATGGGAGTTTCCAGCAAGTTAATAGAAATAGTGAAGATTAAAATGCAGAAATTTTTTCCTGTTAAGCTCTATCTACATTCAAGCCAGTATTCATCAAATTCCAAGGGGATTGCCGGATATCTTGATATACCTGTAATCGAAGGTGCTAAATTTTATAAGCCAATATAAGCTCCTGTTGAAACCTCCACAATTCTCTGCTTGCCTAAGACCGTGGCTATGGGGAGCCTATAAAGTGGTACATCCAAACGCAGCAAACACTGTGATAAAAACATTAGGAGCAAAATTGAGAATCAATAATAAGATTCACTGAGACTGACTCGAAAAAACTAGCTCTATTTACGAGATAATAAATTTACATGCCAGTTGTGTCATCCATGCAACCTTTGGTTAGCCCCGCCGCGGTGGTCTAGTGGCTAAGGTACTCGGCTGCTGACCCGCAGGTCGCGGGTTCGAATCCCGGCTGCGGCGGCTGCATTTCCGATGGAGGCGGAAATGTTGTAGGCCCGTGTGCTCAGATTTGGGCGCACGTTAAAGAACCCCAGGTGGTCGAAATTTCCGGAGCCCTCCACTACGGCGTCTCTCATAATCATATGGTGGTTTTGGGACGTTAAACCCCACATATTAATCAAATCAATATCAACCTTTGGTTACTAGCCACGCTATGCCAACAACACCATGAAAAAATAAAAAAGCAGCAACAAGCAACAGGTGGCTTGACTTTGCTATATTATTATACCTGCTAAATTCAAAAATTCTGAATCCGGGAGATTTACACAAGGGGGGAGAAGGGGGGGCACAAAAAACCAAGGACAAACAAATAAACAAAAAACATCGCGAAAAACAGAAGGGGATGGGAAAGGGGGTCTCAATCGCAAGCCCCAACATCAGCGTTGCTGTCTTATAGTGGCTAGGAGTAGCCGAACGCACGAGGGCAGTTTTTCACTAAGGTGATCCAGAGTCTCAAAGGATCAACACAACTAGCAAAATCTATTTTGGTCAAAACAACTCGCGTGTGTGTTCCTGGGACACACGTGAACCATCGGGACGGCGCAGCCCGCTGCCGCAAAATCGCGGGTCAAAGCTTTGCTCACTGCTAGATTTTTTTTTACAAAAAGGCCAAAACGCGTTTGGCTTCTTTTTATTGTGGTAGCATTTATATGGACGGTCCTGGCTGTTTCTTTTTTTGCCGTCGCCACCACCGCCATCCACCGCATATGTATACGTATCTATATATATGAATACCCAAAGAAAAAAAGCTGCCCGCACTCGGTGCCAACGCCTGCTTCTCTCTCACATAGAAGGTCGCAGCTTAGGCTAGTTGGTATGACATGATTATAGTTATAGCGCGTGAACATAACGACGACACAGAGCGCTTGTGTCCTGCTTGTCTCTGTGTCGTCGTTCTGTTCTCACCCTACAACTATCGTCTTATCTCTCACGTGTACTCTGCCCCATAGATGGGCGGGAGGAGGGTTAGATGCCTGTGCGCGTCCGCTTATCCTTTGGTGGGGGAATTGTGCGCTTTCGGCTTTCACTGAAACGAAAGCGTTAGTTGCCGAGTCCACGAAGGTCACTTTGGTCTCTGCACAGACCCCATTTGCGAAAACAGCCCGCTTTTCACACACAGCGAGGTATAACTGGGACACTTGTTAATTTGTACTCATCAATGCCCGTGATTACGTATTGTGCATAGTTTTTGTTGAAACAGCGCGTTACGAGTCGAGCGGTAAACATTGTTAGTTCGCTCTTGTCCTGTGAGTATCATTTTCGTGGGTCATTTGTGTGTGAGCAGCGCGCTGAACGTTTCAATCTGCTTGCTGTTCTCAGTGTTGCATTCCAAATTGTTGCTGTCGCATTTATTGCTTCGCCCTTGCGGCGAAACTGTAACTTTCTTTTATTTTTATGTATTTACTGCTTTTTCACCTGCCGCTGCATGCCCTCGGAGCTCGTAGATTGCTCTCGCGTCGCCGCTACCACGATTTTGTGCGTGGCGATTGCAGCACACGGTAGTTCATTTTACAATCCTCATGCGCTAGGCTGCGCACGCGCCTTCAAAACTAAGTCGTTTTATGCCATCTATGATAGCATCTGCCGCAGTTTTGTCCGCAGAGTTTGCGGAAAGCAGCGTTGCTTTGACTGGTTGAGCACACACTTTCAGGGTTCTGTCAGTTACGTCATCGCCATACATAATCGTGATATTCACATGCATTGTAGAAGACAGTGCATGTGCCGAAGCTTCGAGTACGCTGCTCTCGGCATCGTTCGATGGTTTCCGTACTAAAGTTCATATCACCCACCGTGATTAGAAAATGTGTTCAGAACATTCGAATTGAGGCCCAATGAACATAGTAAAATTTGGTTGGGGAATTTCAAGATTTCTTATCTGCCACGGCTCGCATCACTGAAATT
The DNA here is from genome assembly GCF_043290135.1 of Rhipicephalus microplus. Taxonomy (NCBI): domain Eukaryota; kingdom Metazoa; phylum Arthropoda; class Arachnida; order Ixodida; family Ixodidae; genus Rhipicephalus; species Rhipicephalus microplus. The sequence goes on from NC_134703.1 coordinate 74,406,549, forward strand.
ATACCGTACATTTAGACAACGCCTCCTCTATTTAGATGCCTGCCGCATGAGAACCAAAACAGCTGCAACACCCTTTCCCTCCTTCATTTCCGATTACTGTCGGTCTTTAGCGTCCCCTGTGGCAGACGGTGCAACGACTCGACATTTTGCATAGCCTCCGAAATAGCTGTGTATAGTTGCAGATCTCGAATAATGCTCGACTGACGCGCCCCTAGGGGCCACAAGTAAAAAAACGCCGTGATAACAATGTCAGTCGCGAGCGCCACTGCGCGTCGCTTGCTCAAAACTGAAGTCACGGCGACACCGTTGGCAACACGAGCCATCCGTCAGGCATGTTAATAAAGGAGGCATTGGTTTAGATGATCGCCTGTTAAACTCATCTATAATAAAATGTGGTAGGTTCGAAAAGCCTGGAGCAGATCGAGTTGCTTTTTTGTCAACGCGGCCAGATCACGCACAGAAACTTCAATTTCAGGGAGATATTCATGACGACCGTACAACCGGAAAAAAACAGTCAAAATCCGGGAGTCTCCCGGCGAATCCGGGAGACTTGGCAGGTATGCTATATCAAGCCATTGAAGATTAATTAAAAAAAAACAATGCTCCTTTACTGCCACATACAATCAAAGTGATGCTTGGAATTTACAATGCCAACAATAATTCAAGAGAGTACTTCAGCATGATTAAGCCAGGCTCAATAGTATAGCTCTACTTGCTGCACAGTAAAGTCTATTTGATAAGATTGAGAACATTCCCTACTTGCAAGGCACCGCAACAGTGTTGCCAAAGAAATGGTCAACAGCAATCAAGATATATCGGGTTTAATGTCCATAAACTGCAATATGAATCCGAAAGAGTGTTCCCTCACCCGAGGATGCTGAGGCACACTTTGCCGTTGTTGTAGAGGTTTGGATTGAAGCGCACCCGACCTCCATCAGTGGTCATGAGCCGAACCCGTGGCGGCTGAATTGGGTAGTCTGCTGGACACTTCATAATGAAGTGGAAAAATCCGCCCTCGTACGGGGTGTCAAAGGGGCCCAGAACCAGTGCATGGATCTGCAGATCAACACAGGAATGCAGTTTTTAGGAAACTCGTGAATCCATGGCAAATCAATATGGCTACTAGTTCAAGAGAACTTGCACAACATTATTAGATCATAATCAAGTTGGAAACAATCAAGTGTTTTCCAATTTTAGTATAAAATTTGTCAGCCATTTGAAATGCCACACACTGCAATGGTATTATTGAAAGCTGAGCTGGTTGGTAAGGTGGCATGTTTAAGTAGAGTGCAAGAATGACAAAGACACATTACAGCAGAAGGAACAGGATTGAGTGCAGGCTCACTTCTGAAAAAAATTTGTTGTACCTAAACATGCCATACACTCATATTTCTAATGTACCATTTTGAACAGTTTCGAAGACTGCCCGTTAATAGGCTGTTTACAAAATACCGAATTTCCTTGACGTTGGCCAATACTACTTTAGTTAACATTGTAATTCTATTGGTACTTAGCATCTCACTGTAGGCTCGCATACCTTGGTTATGTTTTCTTCCTCTGGTGCAATGAAAACTCCAGGGGGAGGCTGGGTGTAGATATCCATGATGTCCCTATAGGGCAGAAAACAGAAGTCTGTACATTAAAAATATAGCATTTGTCAACAGACATCACAAACTTGCCTGTGTAAATGACACAAATATAATAACTGAAAGTTAACATGGCAATATTATAACCGGTCAAATAATGATTATTAAAATGGTGTGATTACTCATATAGCTAACTCCAATTTATACAGTTTTGGTATTCCCTTCTTGTAGAATACTAAATTAGTGGCACAAACATGTTTTTTGCAGTTATGTATAACTCTGCTACAAGTCTATTATAGGGCGTATAATATATGTTTCGCCCAGAATATTTTAGTGAGTATTTTTACAAGAATGCCAAAGGTAGCCTTTACACCACCCTACTGACTCGCTGTTACTACTATTATGCAGGTGACTTCCACATGATGAGCACTACAACGCGACAATACACTTGCGTTTGCACTCCTTCAGATCTAAAATTACAACGCAACTACACTGTCTTGCAGCCACTTGCCAATCTGGTTATTTCAAGATGATGTGCAATCAATCAATCTAGGTGCGTACATATGAACCACTAGTATTTTAAATCTATCCAGAGGCCTTCACTTTGTCAGGCTCTTTAAAAGTTGTAATGCATTAGGTTTCTTCACTTTACTTGCACTGCAGTATTCGTTTTGAAAAAGTGCAGCCGTCGTGCAAGACTTGTTTGTTCTAACTAGTATACCACAACTGTTTTTCCGTGAATAATCCAGAAAGAGTTTAATAATAAAATAAGAACATGGGCCGAAGTTCCTGTAGTATTTTGTGTTACCATTGTGTCCCTGTCATATCATCCTGACACCAAGAACCTCGAAAGTTTTTTTTTTATATTTCCATTATTTGGCAGTCATTGTGTACTATAACTTGAAACTTCCAAAGTTCAGTGACTGAATCGTTTAGAATACAATGCAATCCATCCATATTGATAAGCAGTTTGCATGGCCTGAGCAGAAACTTTTAAAATCTGTGACACAAGCGACCTAGTGGTCGTAAAACTTTCAAATTCAATCATTTCTGGACTACCAAGCTTCACCTGATAGGTGGCTTTCCTGGAAATGTAGAAGCGAAATTTATTAATACCGCTAAAATAATTTTCGGATCCCTTTAGCTAAAATTTTGCATATCAGGTTCATAAGGAGACACTTTATTATGAATTGTATTTCGCAATGCTTAGCCAAAAAAACTAAACTCTGCGAACGACTTCCATAACCAATTGTCAATATCGAGGATAACACGGCGCTTTACAGATCCACCTACGCATAAAATGAACACCATGTGTGAATTGCAGGATGGCGAACGAGTTGAATCGGAAAATTATGCAAAAGGGGAGGCAATCGCTTACTGTGCACCGCAGCCTTGGCGCAGCTGCGATAAATCTGCATGACGCAGAACAATCTAGTATTCACACACGACACTGTCAAAGAATGCTTGTCGCGAAACGATCCGCTCTCGCTATTACGTTAAAACAAGAAAAACACGTGCTCCGTCAATCAGGTGTCACCTCGATCGATGCACTGTTATTTTTTTTTTCGATAAAGATTCGCACTCGCCAATACGACTACATCTTCGTCGTTTCAACTAATCGTTAAGCTACGTGTTTTGCTGTCACACTCTTAACCTTCGTTCATTAACGACATGGCGCGTCTGTTCGCAAATGCTCACATTATGACACGACGCGGCGCCGAAAATTTCGTCGGATAGCCAAACCATCGAGGTGGAATTATTCGCGTCAGCGGAACAGAGCGAAATTTAGGACCGACTTCGAACATGAGGTTCGCGGAGTAGCTTTGCAGTGAATTCAAGGTGCCTCGTTTTACGAACTGTTAAGTTTGCTCTGAACGCGTGGCGCTTAGAATTCAGAACTACCGAGAATCGCGGGTAGCAACGGCTGCGACGAAGTCAGAGCTCGCTTCAAACCGATGTCGCAAATCAGCTCAGAACAAACAAAACCAACTGCTTGTGACCAAACATAGCTGCGTTTCTCGTCCTGGAGGTCACAGCGATGCCAGCTGCAAAAATCGAGGCGCGTGCGACACATGCAAGCGCAAAGAAACGACGCGGAAACTGAATCAGCAGCAGGTCAATACCGTTTAGCCCTGAGAAGACACTGCGGAGTGGGCTGCTCATATTCGTACGAGATGGGGTCCCAGAAGTTTGGCGGATTCCGCGCTGCCTTGGCCTGCGCCTCCTGATCCTGCATCATGTCCATCAACGAGCTCAGCGCTTTCGCGCTCCCCGTCGCTTTCGACATCATGCCGATGAGAAGACGACCACAATGTCTCCGTCTCAATCAAATGCGTGCTACCTTGCTAAGCGTCCCACCACTCAGATTTCGCTGTTCTTTCCCGTGCTCCAGCCTTCCTTTCTTTTTTTTCCTTTTCGCGATTGGTTCTCACATGACCTACTACACTCCTGACCTGTTCAGATAGCGGGGTTCCTATGGGAGCGCGTGTCCCCGCTCTCGTTCAATCGCTCGCCGTAGGTGGCGCTACCTATAACCTGTTCGTCTGTTTCTTTACGGTTGTTTTGTAGGCGCTGGTATAAGAATGCCTGCATTCTGTAGTGAACTGGCGGCATATATGTGACTATTTCTTCCCATACATTGCTGGTTAAGCAAGGTGTTCAGAGCGCTTGAGTATTTATAGCACACTGGTTGACAAACGTGGGAACCCGTAGATTTACACGATGTAGGGCAGCCTATGCGTGGTAGCGTGCATTTTATTGCAAAAAAATTCTGAATGTCTTTTAGTATTATTATTTCTGAATAATTCTAAATTTTGGATCATAAATACGCACTACGAGTGCTTTGTTGGTCAAAATTTGACCACAAAGAGTGAAGATGACGTCAGCGAGCAGGTGCTGACTAGCGCCACGCCGCTCGTAGGTGACGGCCCTAGCGGCAGAAGGTATGAACTAGAACGTGGGCGCTGGAAGAGGTGCTCTCTGGGCAGGTCAGGAGTGTAGTAGGTCATGGGTTCTCATGCGCGCACGCGCACACAGCAAAAACGGAATACGAAAATGACGAAGTCAATCTTTTTTTTATTTCTCTTCAAGTGAAAATATTCTGCATATTTTGTTTTGTACATCTTTACAATTTTAATTAATTCCACTACAATGTTCTTCAGATATTTTATGAACAAGTGTAACAAGTGAAATAAAAGTTACAGTAGGTTACAGGATTACAGTGCCACTATCGCCGTCCTTCAATAATTGCACAATACAATTACATTATCCTATTGTTTTCCTGTCAACATCCACAGTTTATCATCAATACAATCAATATTTTTTGACAACTGTGGTTTATTACGGTGTTTTCTCACGAGACTGCTGTTCGGTTGGCCACATTCATGAAAAAAAAAAAAACATTAATTGTCGAAAGATGGCCGGCAACAACGTCGGTGGCAGTGCAAGTGTTGTGGACGATCCGGAAGAGCGAAAACACTTTCAAAGAATTGTGAACGCTTTTAGGTCATATAGGTAATGCTTAAGAAGAGCTTCTTTACTCGTGTACGTTGCGTGTTTGCGGTGATGTCTTACAAATAAAGATACGTGACTCTGGTGCCACATTATGATTGAGTTGTAAAACCGGGCGTACCATGTTGGAAGTTTAACGGGTAAACTACACCGGTTATTGCTTAAGCAGGTGCTTCATTTTCTTTGAAATTTCTGTAAGATGCACGACTAAGCAGTTCATACTTAGCGGGAAAATTCTATATTCTGTTAACCTGAATTCTAGCTACTATAATGCGAACTGTGCAGTGTTTCTCTGTTGACAGTTAAAGCACAGGCTCCTCAACTGAATGACTATAAAGTAGTTGGGAACCGAGACTTAGCAGGTCTCACACCAATTAGAGCATGCTTGGTTTGTAGTCTAATTACTGACGAATTTTTTATCTTGTAACTTCAGGTTACCAAAGATATAAATGATAAGCAGTTTACTGTGCGTCTGATGATGGCACTTGACAGTCCGTAACTGTTCGACAATCCCATTTCCATCACATCGCCACCAGAATATAGATACTTTTCATGTGATAAATGCTACAGAACTCACAGAAACACCTACCGAGTCTTATGAAAGGCAAGCGAGTAACCATTATTGTAGGTGAAACCCCACACATCAATCAATCAACCTTTATTGTAGATGTTTCTTGAAGGGGAATTGAGTTTAGTAACCAATCTGCTTATTGCGACCAACTTTGCACTTTCTAGGTAAAGTTATGATGGCGACTGCTACATTGTCTTGGTTTTTTTTATTAAGAGTAAATGGCAAACACCTTGACTGGATTGCCAGTGTTACCTACAGAAGAGTGTGTCCAATTGTGACTTGATGTGCTAATCGAACGGCTGTTAACACTCGTTTGCAGGAGTTACTCCCTTCGACGGTTGTTTAAAGTGGTCAAATATGTGTCGAGTCTACCGCCGTCCCATCAGCTCATGCTCAAGAACTACCGGCAGCATCTGGATCGAGTACGGATGGCAATTGACCACAATAATGACGTTATCAAGCTCGTGGTGGCCAACATAGCCCACATGTTTGAGAATGTGGACCACTCCGATGACGTTAAACCTACGAACCAGGTTGGTTCACTTGGTTAGCTGAGTGTTGTCTGTACTTCTTGAAAAAGCGGATGTTCAGGGAATGATTAGAAGTTGGAAGAGATGAAAAATTCATCACCATGGGATTTCACCGCTTTTAACAAGTGGACTTGCAGAGACATCGGTTCCAGTGACGCACTCTGTTGATGATATTTTAATCCCTTCGATTTTCTTGTCACTGTTTGAGCATAACAGCACATTGCAGGAAGCAGTACAGAAGTTGGAGCACGAAACACCAAGTACTGCAGTTTTTGAATGAGCAACATCTTTTCAAAGAATATTAACACAGAAAGTTATTCTGTGATAGGCTACAGTTAGTGTGTATGGTAGATCTTGGCACAGCTGCACTCTCGAAACCGTAATGCGACCGGCCTCTGTGACAAAGCCATGTCAGTGAGAAAGCACTCTCAGCTTAGACATCTTGCTTTGTCCGTAAAGTAAAGAGACTGGGTCTGATAAAAAGAACTGATTGATCCCATGGGCACACGTCATTCAAATTCTTTAAAATAGTTTCCTTGGGTGTCCTCCCAAATTTCTTTAACTGAAGGCTCTAGAGCTGATCAATGTCACTGTTTTTTTCTTTTTGCTTACACATTCTGTGTTTTTACCACATTATCTTTATTCTTTTCATATTGAATTAATTTTAAGACAATTTAGGGCTACTAAGGGTCGGTGTTGCTACAAAACATCAAAATGATGCCATCAGCTCACTTCATTGGGTTCTTTTTGTGCTTTACAGATTCAGGCCACAGCGTTAGACATGGACAAAGTGCAGGCTGTCCTGAAGCAGTTTGTTCGGGAATGGAGTTCTGAGGGGGCCGAGGAACGGCGAGCGTGCTTCCAACCAATTTTGGACGCCATTTCTGAACATTTCCCATTGAATGAAGTGTGAGTGGCAGGAACATACTGAACTTAGGCCTAGAGCGATCTGTGCGGCACCTGTTGTGTTTGGATATTCATTATGTAAACCTCCAAAGGTGTTGAATCCCCACGATGGAAGGCAGTGGTTTAAGTACTACGTGACTGCACAAACATACAGTCCGTGCACAAACGTGCATGTAACTTTTTGACGCTCGAGAACGGAACGTGTTAGGCAAAAATTACAATTTTTTTTAGCGGTACATGTTTTTTAAGGTCTTATTATCACTTTCATATGCATGTACTCCCGAAAAAACATGTAGAACATGCAGGAACGTTCATTCAAAAGTGTAAATGAGCCGTCGTGGATGCACGTGCCCCGACGCAGTTTTCGATGGGTGCTTGGTCACCCTTTGGTGACGAAATTCGAGAACTACTGAAACAAATGTATTCTCGTAAGCATTTACATGAGCGGCACAGAGTTATGAAGTTGAAACTAAAGTCCCTGCCATTCAGTGAACGTCTTTGTTCACCCACCCGTTTGTGTGCGTCAGGCCGTTAAGGGTTTCTACAACCCTTTACAACAACCCTATAACCCTTTTCTGTAACCCTTTACGACATGTGTGACATGTTGGGTGGGTGTGTAAAGTTGTGGGGCGACTTATTGAATAGTGTGTCGAATCTGCCTGTCACACATAACTTTTACCTGTCTGTATTTTTTCTAGTGCTATTCAGTGAGTCACTGTGTTTCAGATTGTGTTTTAGGCTTGTAGACATACAGTGCACCCCAGAGTTGTTGTGCAAAGCCTTTGTAGATGTCACACTAAATCTGTCTCCCATCCTGTACTTTCAATTTGTTATGTCTTCATGTGCTTCATACTGTGGGACACAGACAACAAGACAGGTGGTGTGCAAGCTCACCGCCGCTTTATTCACATATTGCAACGCGTCAAATAAAGGTCGACGATCAAATAGGTGGGAGAAAAGAAAAGGCGGGAGGTCGCAAAAAGTACACTTGAAAGAAAACAGAGATGATGCTAGGCCGTAACATATGCCTTTGTAAGCATGGACACATTTTCGGGGGATCAGTGTGTGTCACCGTCCATAAATTTATTTATTTCTGCATTGAAGGTAGTGAAATTGTTCTCACTTTTGTCAGTACGATGAAAATGGGGTTCTTTCAACTCTTCCATATCTTTGTTACCACTACATGCTAGCAACGTGGTGTCACGGAACTTCGGTGTGTATGAGCATCGTTGGTGATGTGCTGCAAAGGGACCTGCTCCTTGCGATTTCTGGCAGGCGTATCTGTGTTCTAGAAGATGTTCATTAACACAGCATCCTGTCTGCCCCGTGTATTCTTGACTGCATGTTAAAGAAATACTATACACAACCTTCTTGCCATATTGCATAAAGGGGTCTTGGTGGTTTGCTGTGCATTTTTTTTTTGCTCGGCCATCGTCTGTTGCTTTGCGGATATGGTGGTCCCAGTCTCATAGTAGAAGCACAAGAAAAGTTACAAATCTGAAGTTTATTCCAGAGTGCATAAGTGAAGGGTGCATCCAGTTTCTGGACCTGTGTCTGATGTTCTCTCCTGCACATGCATGTTGAAAACATGCCCCAAGGTCCA